>NC_041386.1:581333589-581428406 GCF_002162155.2 Triticum dicoccoides | reverse complement strand
TTGGGGGCGGGGGTGGCGGCGTATATAAAGGGGGCGGGGGCGGCGGCTTGGAGTAGGGGCCAAGGCGCGGCGAAGGCAGAGTCCAACTCGGACTCCGGTCCGAGTGGCGGCGGTGGCGGCGCGCGCACGCGCAGGAGGCGGCGGCGGCGGCTGGCCGGCCTGGCTCGGCTGGGCCTTAGTCCCAGTCGGGCGCGGGAAACTTTTTTTTTTAAATAATTTCGCCGACTGAAATAAAATTCTAGAAGAATAAATAAAAATCTAAAAATGCCAAAATAAATTTGCATCGTCTAAATAAAATATTTAGAACGAGATGAACATTTTCTTGGCCCTAAAATGCAATTTTGAAAAACATGCAATTTTTCTAATGCAAACAAAATTGCAATAAAATCCAAATAAAAAAAAATTTATTCTAATATTTTTCCTCCAATATTTCAATTATCTTGGAGAAGTCATATTATCTCCTCTCTTATATGTTAGTATGAAATATTTTTGGAGAGAAAATAATTAAAACAAAAAATCCTCGTTTCAAAATTTGATAAAGATCAAATTTGAAAACCGGGAAATCCCCAACTCTCTCCGAGGGTCTTGAGTTGCTTAGGATTTTTGAGGATCGCGAGACGAAATGCGAATAAAATATGATATGCATCGATGACTATGTATAACATTCCAAATTGAAAATTTGGGATGTTATATTGATATAGAGTTGGACTAATGCCCTTAAGATCATAGAGAGTATATCCAATAGCAGCACGGTGCTTCTTCAGAGTTTTCAATAATCTCTCTTCTTCATGCTCTGAAAGGTTAGCACTAATAATAACATGATATATCTTTTTCTCATCAAGATAAGCATATTTAAGAGTATCAGGTAATGGTTTGAGCTCAAACACGAGATCACCCTTGGGTGGAGGAGGATCCCCTAGGATTTCAACAGGCAAATTGTGTTTCAGGATGGGTTCCTGTTTAAAGAATACTTCATCTATTTCCCTTGTTTCATTCATAAACATATCATTTTCATGGTTTAGCAAATACTGTTCTAAAGGATCACTAGGAGGCACGGCAATGAAAGCAAGACCAATAATTTCATCTTTACTAGGCAATTCCTCTTCACGGTGTTGTCAACGAAATTTAGAGAAATTAAACTCATGAGACATATCACCTAAACCAATAGTAGCAACATCCTTTTCGCAATCTATCTTAGCATTAACTGTGTTCAAGAAGGGTCTACCAAATATAATGGGACAAAAGCTATCTTGTGGGGAACCAAGAACAAGAAAATCAGCAGGATATTTAGTTTTCCCACACAAGACTTCAACATCTCTAACAATTCCAATTGGTGGAATAGTATCTCTATTGGCAAGTTTAATTGTGACATCAATATCTTCTATCTCAGCAGGTGCAATATCATGCATAATTTCTTTGTATAAGTCATGAGGTATAGCACTAGCACTGGCACCCATATCACATAAGCCATGATAACAATGATCTCCTATTTTAACAGAAATAACAGGCATGCCTACCACGGGTCTATGTTTATCTTTAGCACAAGGTTTAGCAATTCTAGCACTCTCATCGCAAAAATGAATAACATTCCCATCAATATTATTAGACAAGAGATCTTTAACAATAGCAATATTAGGTTCAACTTTAGCTTGCTCAGGAGTGTATAGGTTCTAATATTGTTTTTACGAACCACGGTTGAAGCTTTAACATGATCTTTTATCCTAACAGGAAAATGTGGTTTCTCAACATAAGCAGTAGGAACAATAGAATCTTTATAAGTGACAGTCTTTTCTTCAACTTTAACAGGTGCAACTACTTTTACTTCTATGGGAGGATGATATTGAAACCACTTGTCCCTAGGGAGATCAACATGAGTAGGAAAAGATTCACAGAAAGAAGCTACTATTTCAGAGTCAAGTCCATATTTAGTGCTAAATTTACGGAAAACATCGGTATCCATAAAAGATTTAACACAATCAAACTTAGGTGTCATACCTGACTTCTTACCTTTGCCGAGGTCCCAATCTTTAGAGTTGCATTTAATTCTTTCCAATAAATTCCATTTGAATTCAATAGTCTTTATCATAAAAGAGCCATCACAAGAAGTATCAAGCATGGTGCGATTGTTATCAGAAAGCCGAGCATATAAATTTTGAATAATTATTTCTCTTGGAAGCTCATGATTGGGGCATGAATATAACATTGATTTAAGCATCCCCCAAGCTTGAGCGATGCTTTCTCCTTCGCGAGGCCAAAAATTATATATATAATTGCGATCACGATGAACAAGATGCATCTCCAGGGGTACTGTATCATCATCACATAGCTTGTACCATGTTAATCGTTTGTAGTTCCATGATCCCATATCATCAAATAGCCTGTACCATGTCAATGCATCTCCCTTCAAAGATAAAGGGAAGACCTTCTTCCTGATTACATCATCGGGCATACCTGCAAGCTTCAATAATCCACAAACTTCATCCACATATATTAGGTGCTCATCGGGATGTAATGTTCCATCTCCTGCAAAAGGTTTAGCTAGCAGTTTTTCTATCATACCCGATGGAATTTCAAAGCAGACATTTTCATTTTCAGTAGGTTCAATAGGTTGAGGAGCAACTCTTTTCTCTTCCGGTCGGGGTGAAGATACCCCGAACAAGCCCCACAGAGGATTACTTTCCATAGTAACAAGTGGCAGTAAATTTCAGCACACTATATAAAATTTTCCTTACCAAATTCCACCTACCAAAGGCGCTTCACTCCCCGGCAACAGCGCCAGAAAAGAGTCTTGATGACCCACAAGTACAGGGGATCTATCGTAGTCCTTTCGATAAGTAAGAGTGTCGAACCCAACGAGGAGCAGAAGGAAATGATAAGCGGTTTTCAGCTAGGTATTCTCTGCAAGCACTGAAATTATAGGTAACAGATAGTTTTGTGATAAGATAATTGGAACGAGCAACAAGTAACAAAAGTAAATAAAGTGCAGCAAGGTGGCCCAATCCTTTTGTAGCAAAGGACAAGCCTGGACAAATTCTTATATAGAGAAAAGCCCTACCGAGGACACATGGGAATTATCGTCAAGCTAGTTTTCATCACGTTCATATGATTCGCGTTCGGTACTTTGATAATTTGGTATGTGGGTGGACCGGTGCTTGGGTGCTGTCCTTACTTGGACAAGCATCCCACTTATGATTAACCTCTATTGCAAGCATCCGCAACTACAACAAAAGTATTAAGGTAAACCTAACCATAGCATGAAACATATGGAGCCAAATCAGCCCCTTACGAAGCAACGCATAAACTAGGGTTTAAGCTTCTGTCACTCTAGCAACCCATCATCTAATAATTACTTCCCAATGCCTTCCTCTAGGCCCAAATAATGGTGAAGTGTCATGTAGTCGACGTTCACATAACACCACTAGAGGAGAGACAACATACATCTCATCAAAATATCGAACAAATACCAAATTCACATGACTACTAATAGCAAGACTTCTCCCATGTCCTCAGGAACAAACGTAACTACTCACAAAGCATATTCATGTTCATAATCAGAGGGGTATTAATACACATATAGGATTTGAACATATGATCTTCCCCCAAATAAACCAACTAGTATCAACTACAAGGAGTAATCAACACTACTAGCAACCCACAGGTACCAATCCCAGACATAGAGACAAGAATTGGATACAAGAGATGAACTAGGGTTTGAGAGGAGATGGTGCTGGTGAAGATGTTGATGGAGATTGACCCTCTCCCAATGAGAGGATCTTTGGTGATGATGATGGCGATGATTTCCCCCTCCCGGAGGGAAGTTTCCCCGGCAGAACAGCTCCGCCAGAGCCCTAGATTGGTTCCGCCAAGGTTCCGCCTCGTGGCGGCGGAGTGTCGTCCCGAAAGCTGGCTTATGATTTTTTTCCTCATCGAAAGACTCCATATAGCAAAAGATGGGCATCGGAGGGCCACCAGGGGGCCCATGAGGCAGGGGGCGCGCCCCCCACCCTCGTGGGCAGGGTGTGGCCCCCCTCCGGAACTTCTTGTGCTCCGTATTTTTTATATATTCTGAAAATGACTTCCGTGAAGTTTCAGGACTTTTGGAGCTTTGCAGAATAGGTCTCTAATATTTTCTCCTTTTCCAGCCCAGAATCCTAGCTGCCCGCATTCTCCCTCTTTATGTAAACCTTGTAAAATAAGAGAGAATAGGCATACGTATTGTGACATCATGTGTAATAACAACCCATAATGCAATAAATATCGATATAAAAGCATGATGCAAAATGGACGTATCAACTCCCCCAAGCTTAGACCTCGCTTATCCTCAAGCGAAAGCCAAAATCGAAAAATATGTCCACATGTTTAGAGATAGAGGTGTCGATAAAAATAAAATACGGACATGAGGGCATCATGATCATTCTTAGAACAACAACTTATATAATTCTTGTCATATGATCTCTTATGCTAGAGTAACAATTAAATCACAATTTCAAGTATGAATCATAAACTTCATTGGAAACTAACAAACTATAATCTCAGTCATTGGAGCAATTGCAATTTATCATAACATAGGAAAGAGTCGATATAAGAGCTTTACAGCAAGTCCGCATACTCAACTATCATATAGTATTTCACAATTGCTAACACTCATGCAATACTTATGGGTATGGAGTTTTAATCAGACACAGAGAAAGATAGGGGCTTATAGTTTTGCCTCCCAACGTTTTACCTCAAGGGTAATGTCAACAATAATAGTTCATGAAAACTCACATCCAATTAGCCATATATACCAGGATCTTTCCAACATGTTGTGCTTGCCAAAAGATAAAATTTCAAAAGGAAGGGTGAGGAACACCAAGACTCTTATGTAAGGTAGGAGATAAAAGTAAAAGATAGGCCCTTCACAGAGGGAAGCAGAGGTTGTCATGCGCTTTTATGGTTGGATGCACAAAATCTTAATGCGAAAGATCGTCACTTTATATTGCCACTTGTGATATGGACCTTTATTATGCAGTTCGTTGCTTTTATTCTTCCATATCATACGATCGTATAAAGCTTATTTTCTCCCACACTAATAAGTCATACATATTTAGAGAGCAATTTTTATTGCTTGCACTGATGACAACTTACTTGGAGGATCTTACTCAATCCATAGGTAGGTATGGTGGACTCTCATGGCAAAATTGGTTTAAGGGTGTTTGGAAGCACAAGTAGTATCTCTACTTGGTGCAAAGAATTTGGCTAGCATGAGGGGTAAAGGCAAGCTCAATCTTGTTGGATGATCCATGACAATATAATTTATCTCGGATGTAAGAAAACATAACCCATTACGTTGTCTTCCTTGTCCAATGTCAACCCTTTAGCATGTCATATTTTAATGAGTGCTCACAATCATAAAAGATGTCCAAGATAGTGTATTCACATAACACCACTAGAGGAGAGACAACATACATCTCATCAAAATATCGAACGAATACCAAATTCACATGACTACTAATAGCAAGACTTCTCCCATGTCCTCAGGAACAAACGTAACTACTCAGAAAGCATATTCATGTTCATAATCAGAGGGGTATTAATACGCATATAGGATCTGAACATACGATCTTCCACAAAATAAACCAACTAGCATCAACTACAACGAGAAATCAACACTACTAGCAACCCACAGGTACTAATCCCAGACTTAGAGACAAGAATTGGATACAAGAGATGAACTAGGGTTTGAGAGGAGATGGTGCTGGTGAAGATGTTGATGGAGATTGATCCTCTCCCAATGAGAGGATCGTTGGTGATGACGATGGTGATGATTTCCCCCTCCCGGAGGGAAGTTTCCCCGGCAGAACAGCTCCGCCAGAGCCCTAGATTGGTTCCGCCAAGGTTCCGCCTCGTGGCGGCAGAGTCTCGTCCCGAAAGTTGGCTTATGATTTTTTTCCTCATCGAAAGAATCCATATAGCAGAAGATGGGCATTGGAGGGCCACCAGGGGGCCCACGAGGAAGGGCGCGCGCCCAAGGGGGTAGGGCGTGCCCCCACCCTCATGGGTAGGGTGTGGCCCCCCTCCGGAACTTCTTGTGCTCAGTATTTTTATATATTTTGAAAATTACTTCCATGAAGTTTCAGGACTTTTGGAGCTTTTCAGAATAGGCCTCTAATATGTGCTCCTTTTCCAGCCCAAAATCCCAGCTGTCGGCATTCTCCCACTTTATGTAAACCTTGTAAAATAAGAGAGAATAGTCATAAGTATTGTGACATAATGTGTAATAACAGCCCATAATGCAATAAATATCGATATAAAAGCATGATGCAAAATGGACATATCACGGGGGCGTGTAATGAAGGAGGTCCTCGACTCCGAGCCTCGACTCCGAGCTGAGTTCCATCATATCGAGCGTGAACTTTCCCAAATCATCATGAAGGAGATCCTCGAAAAAACAGGGATGTTCTACGAAGAAGGGCAAATGTTGCGGGAAGACGTCCGAACACGCGTAGACGCTCAGCGTCTCGACCTGAAGCCTTTCAATGCGCTCGGGGACTATCTCCTTGACTTGGATGATGGCACGACATGTTGGAGTGATTGACGATATATGACAATGTGTCCGTTTAGTCCATACTTTCTCTATGATGAAACTTTGAGTTATGCATGATGAAACTTTATTCGTGATGTAATTAAACCACCCTCCTCAACTAGCGAAGATCACTCTAGTAAGGGCATTTTGGGTATGATGAACTTTGTTATTTATGCTTATGATATGTTGCTTCTATTTTTGCCAAGTCTGTCTCTTTCTGTTGCTTAACTATATATGTTTCATACAATCGACTCATGTGACGATGCAGGTGCATAGATCATCGTTGGCAAAGAAGTGCTAGACCAGGAGTATACGACGAGTGGCCAGAGTGTCAGGCCCAGGTGTACCGGTTTACGGTTTCCGAGCGACAGCTAATACTCAGTTTAGGTTCACTATAGTGCGAGAGAGGGATACGAACCGATGCCTCAAGAAGTACTACATTGTGTATGATGAGACATGTCATGTAACCTGTATAGCTATATCATGATTATGATGTGACGACATGATTTGTGTTCGATGATATGATGAGACTATTATGTGTATGATATGATGAGCATATTTCATGTTTATGATATATGATTAGAATACTGTATAAAACCTGTACAAAAACATCGCAAATACGTAGCATAAAAAGGATATGAGAAAATATAGTAGTAGCGCTCTTTAGCGCTGGACAGGAAAACGCTAGTGCTAAATCACTTAGTAGTAGCACTGGTATGGAAAGTGCTACTGGTATGTAAGTATATGAGTAGAGCGTGTCAAAACGCGCTACTACTAAACTTTAGATGTAGCGCCGTATCAGTAGCGCGGGTACTGATACATCTCCAATGTATCTATAATTTTTGATTGTTCCATGATGTTTTATTATCAATCTTGGATGTTTTATAATCATTTTATAGTCATTTTATATCATTTTTGGTACTAACCTATTGACATAGTGCCAAGTGCCAGTTGCTATTTTTCCATGTTTTTTACATCACAGAAAATCAATATCAAACGGAGTCCAAATGCCACGAAACTTTACGGAGATTTTTTATGGACTAGAAGGAAGATATTGTGCCCTGGTTGCACCTGGGGGGGGGTCCCGAGGAGCGAGGAGGGGACAACTCACCAGGGGGCGCCAGGAGGCCCAGGCACGCCCTGGTGGGTTGTGCCCACCTCGGGTGCCCCCCGGATTTGTTATATAAATACCACAATATTCCAGAAACCCTAGGGGAGTCGACGAAATATTCATCCAGCTGTCGCAGAGTCCAGAACCACCAGATCCAATCTAGACACCATCACAGAGGGGTTCACCACTTCCATTGGTGCTTCTCCGATGATGCGCGAGTAGTTCTTTGTAGACCTTCGGGTCCGTAGTTAGTAGCTAGATGGCTTCATCTCTCTCTCTCTCTCTTGATTCTCAATACAATTGTCTCTTGGAGATCCATATGATGTAACTCTTTTGAGGTGTGTTTGTTGGGATCAATGAACTTTGAGTTTATGATCAGATCTATCTTTTTATTTCCATGGAAGCATTTGAGTTTCTTTGATCTCTTTTATGCATGCTCTCTTATAGCCTCGTATTTCTTCTCCGATATTTGGGTTTTGTTTGGCCAACTTGATCTATTTATTTTGCAATGGGAAGAGGTGCCCAGTAGTGGGTTCGATCTTACGGTGCTTGATCCCAGTGACAGAAAGGGAACCGATACGATGTATCATTGCTACTAAGGATAAAAAGATGGGATCTATATCTACCGCCATAGATAAACAGATCTCGTCTACATCATGTCATCGTTCTTATTGCATTACTCCATTTTTCCATGAACTTAATACACTAGATGCATGCTGGATAGTGGTTGATGTGTGGAGTAATAGTAGTAGATTAAGGTAGGAGTCGGTCTACTAATCTTGGACGTGATGCCTATGTAATGATCATTGCCTGGATATCGTCATAATTATTTGAGGTTCTATCAATTGCCCAATAGTAATTTGTTCACCCACGATTTGCTATTTTTCTCGAGAGAAGCCACTAGTGAAACCTACGGCCCCGGATCTTCTTTATCATACATTTGCCTTCGCGATATACTTTTTATTTGCTTTTATTTTCAGATCTATTAAACCAAGAATACAAAAATACCTTGCTGCAATTTATTTTATTTGGCGTTCGATCTATCAATATTTACAACTTTCTCCCGTCCATGTGCCACTTCTGGCGCCGTTACGCGAAAGGGATTGACAACCCCTTTAACACGTCAGGTTGCGAGGTGTTGTTATTTGTGTGCATGGTCTGTTTACATTGTGCTGCTTGGTTCTCCTACTGGTTCGATAACCTTGGTTTCATATCTGAAGGAAATACCAACCGTCGTTGTGCTGCATCATCCCTTCATCTTTGGGGGGAAAACGACGTAGCTTCAAGCGACATCAAAAGGAATTTCTGGCGCCGTTGCCGGGGAGGATCTTCATCATAACCAGGTTCCTAATCACAAATCTCATCTCCTCGCAATTTACATTATTTGCCATTTGCCTCTTGTTTTCCTTTCCCCCACTTCACAAAAATTTGCCATTTTATTCGCCTCTCTTTTTCGTTCGCCGTTTTCTTTCTGGATCTGGTTTTGTGTGTGAGATCTTGTTTGCCGTTATGGATAATTCCTCCTCTATTGCTTGCACTCCCGAGAACAAGGTTCTCAACTTTAAACAAAGGGGAGGAGAAAGTTTAAAAGATGCTTGGTATAGAATTTGAAATTCTCATAATAGATCTATCCGTAAGCAATCTACCATTGTGCTTTTGCGTTGTTTTTATGTTGGCATCACCACTTGGTATAGATTCGTCCTTGATACGATTACCGGTGGAAATTTCTTAATGAGTCCTCCTTTTGATGCTCTTCATGCTATGGGAAATTTAGTGGGCTCACCACCTGTTATGGTTAATGAAACAATTTTGACTCTTGAGCATGTTATGGAAAAACTAGATGCTATCGAAAAGAAAATGCTCACTGAAGATCATATGGAAATTATACATAAAAAGATGCATAATTTTGCTACTAATCTTGGGTCAAAAGCGGGGGATATTTTTAAGTTGTTAAAAGAGAGGGGTACCTTAATCGATGAAAGAATAGAAGAAAGTTCGTCTCGGATCGATAAATTGGAAGAAATCTTTAGTAATCTAAGCACGGCTTTTACTACCACTAAAATTATTGAGGAAAAACCCGTAAAAAGTAGGAGATCCAGAAACAAGGGTGCAACTTCTAGTGATAGCAATAAAGGAGATATTAAGATGATTAGTATCCACCCTAATTTTGTTGAAGTTATAAGAGATCCTTTTTGCAAGAATGAAATCTTTAAATTTATACCTAGAAGTATTGCTATTGAAAGTATTTATGATAAATCTTTGAAGGATTCTAAGTGTTTGATTGAAGAGTTGGACAAAGATGACAAAACTTAGATCCTTGCTTTAGCCTAGCTAAGGGCGTAAAACTATAGCGCTTGTTGGGAGGCTACCCAATGAATAAAATTTATTTTTGCTTTTTTGCTTCCTGTTTTTGAGTGTTAGCACAATTCTGCTATTGTTATGATTGTGTTTTTTATGTTTTAATTAGTGTTTGTGCCAAGTAAAGCCTTTAGGATCTTCTTGGGTGATAGTTGTTTGATCTTGCTGAAAAACAGAAACTTTTATGCTCACAAAATTAATTTTCTATTTGGACGAGAGAGCGATAAAATACCCATTCCAATTGCAGTAGATCAATATACAAATTTCTCAAGTCGTCCTAATTTTTCCGAATTTTTGGAGTTACAAAAGTATTCGAAATAGTCAGATTGCTATAGACTGTTCTGTTTTGACAGATTCTGTTTTCTTTGTGTTGTGTGCTTATTTTGATGGCTCTATGGTTTTATTTGATGAGTTTTTTCCATAGAAAAGTTGGAATGCAGTAGATATAATACAAAAAAATATGAATTGGTTTGATACAACACTTATAGTAGTGGTTTATTATTCTTATACTAATGGATCTCATAGAGGTTTTGTTGAGTTTTGTGTGATTGAAGTTTTCAAGTTTTGGGTTATCTTACGATGGATGAAGGAAGGATGTAAGAGCCTAAGCTTGGGGATACCCTGGCATCCCAAGCTATTATCCAAGAATGAGCAACCAACTAAGCTTGGGTATGCCCCCGAGTGGCATCCCCACTTTCTTCCAACAACTATCGGTATTTTACTCGAGACTATATTTTTATTCGTCACATGATATGTGTTTTACTTGGAGCGTGTTGTATGATATGTGTATTTGCTTGTTTTATTTTATGTTTTAAGTCATCAATCCTTGCTGGACACACCTATTTGAGAGAGCTAAAATTATGCCATGACTCGTTAGAATTGCTCTCTATGCTTCACTTAAATCTTTTATGAGCTAGGACTTGCTCTAGTGCTTCACTTATATCTTTTTGAGCATGGTGTGCTTTGTTATTTTTGAAGAAATGCTCTCTTTCTTCACTTAGATTTATTTGAGAGTTAGTAAAATTTTGAATAAATTCTCTCTTGCTTCACTTAAATTATTTTGAGAGAAAGAAACATTTGTTATGCTCATGATCTTCACTTATATTTGTTTGAGCTTATGAAAAGCAACACATGAAAATTAGTCCCAAAGTGACAGATATCCAAGAAGGACAAAGAGAAAAAAATTCATGAAGATCATTGGACAAAATAAACTTGATTCTTAGCAATAGTTTTGAGATATGATGATGTGATATTTGACTCATCTTGATGAGTAATTATGCTTTAGTAAGAATATTTGTGGTAAGGTTTGTGATTCCCTATGCATGCACGAAAGTCAATAATCATGCAATGAAATTATATCCTACTTGTGGTGCATTATTCGGTGTTAATTATGCTTAATGCTTGCTTATGAGATTATTCATTTCTTGGTTGGTCGCTTCCCAATCTTTTGCTAGCCTTCATTTTGCACTAAGTATGACCTCTACTTGTGCATTCAAAATCCTTTAAACCAGTTTTGCCACATGAGTCCACTATATCTATTTATATGAGGTATTCTTTTGCTGTTCTAAGCAAATTTGGACGTGCCATCTCTAATTTTCGAAATAAACTTCTCTTTTGTGTGTTTGTTTCGCCCGCGAAGCGGTGAGGGGTGGCTAATATTTTCCATGCTAGATGTGTTATTCTCAAGATGAGTGTTTATTCACTTGTCATTGCATGAGAGTAAGGCAAAGGTATTAGGGATGCCCAGTCCTGAAATGCAAAAACAAATGAATTTACTTTATGTTGTCAAATAATAAATTCCTTGGAAAGTGTTGGTATGGAGGGCATCCGTGGATACGGTTAGCCATGGAAAGTGAAAGTTATGGTGGAAAAAGGAATAAACTTTATTTTCTGTTTGGGAACCGCTTATGAAATATATGTGCATGGAAAGTATTGTGAACTCTAAGTCGTTTTCGTTGGTGGGATGGATACACCTCTCAAAATGTTTTTATCTCTAAGTTTTTCGCTTTGAGCTCTGGCACCCCTACAAATCCCTACTCCCCTCTGCGAAGGGCCTTTCTTTTAATTTATGCAATTTTTATTTTGAGTCTCCATCTTCTCTTATAAAAGCACCAACTAGGAGGCAATATGATCGTGCTTAAGTATTGGGTGTAGTTAATATTCGAGTGTGTTTCATGAATGGATCAATGTTTGAGCATGATGGGCTAGGGATAACTTATTTTAGCGTTGATATTTTGAAAGACATGGTTGCTTGCTGATATGCTTGAGTATCTAAATTATTATGTAAAAAACTAGACTGTTGCTTTGAATCACATAAAAGTCCAAATGTCCATGCTATAAAGAAAAGAATATGATATGACATGATGAATAGCACTCCACATCAAAAATTCTGTTTTTATCACTTACCTACTCGAGGATGAGTAGGAGTTAAGCTTGGGGATGCTGATACGTCTCCAACATATCTATAATTTTTTATTGTTCCATGCTGTTTTATTATCAATCTTGGATGTTTTATAATCATTTTATAGTCATTTTTTGGTACTAACCTATTGACATAGTGCCAAGTGCCAGTTGCTGTTTTTTCCATGTTTTTTACATCACGGAAAATCAATATCAAACGGAGTCCAAATGCCATGAAACTTTACAAAGATTTTTATTGGACCATAAGGAAGATGTTGGACCTTGGTTGCACCTGGGGGGAGTCTCGAGGAGGGGACAACCCACCAGGGCATGCCAGGAGCCCCAGGCGCGCCCTGGTGGGTTGTGCCTACCTCGGGTGCCCCCTGGGACCGCCTCTTTGCTCTATAAATACCACAATATTCCAGAAACCCTAAGGGAGTCGACAAAATATTCATCCAGTCGCTGCAGAGTCCAAAACCACCAGGTCCAATCTAGACACCATCACGGAGGGGTTCACGACTTCCATTGGTGCCTCTCTGATCATGCATGAGTAGTTCTTTGTAGAGCTTCGGGTCCGTAGTTAGTAGCTAGATGGCTTCATCTCTCTCTCTTGATTCTCAATACAATGGTCTCTTGGAGATCCATATGATGTAACTCTTTTGCAGTGTGTTTGTTGGGATCGATGAACTTTGAGTTTATGATTAGATCTATCTTTTTATATCCATGAAAGTATTTGAGTTTCTTTGATCTCTTTTATGCATGATCTCTTATACCCTCGTATTTCTTCTCTGATATTTGGGTTTTGTTTGGCCAACTTGATCTATTTATCTTGCAATGGGAAGAGGTGCCCGGTAGTGGGTTCGATCTTACGGTGCTTGATCCCAATGACAGAAAGGGAACCGACACTTATGTATCATTGCTACTAAGGATAAAAATATGGGATCTATATCTACAGCCATAGATAAACGGATCTCGTCTACATCATGCCATCGTTCTTATTGCATTACTCCATTTTTCCATGAACTTAATACACTAGATGCATGCTAGATAGCGGTCGATGTGTGGATTAATAGTAGTAGATGCAGGCAGGAGTCGGTCTACTAATCTTGGAGGTGATGCCTAGTAATGATCATTGCCTGGTTATCGTCATAATTATTTGAGGTTCTATCAATTGCCCAACAGTAATTTTTTCACCCACCGTTTGCTATTTTTCTCGAGAGAAGCCACTAGTGAAACCTACGACCCCCGGGTCTTCTTTCTCATATATTTGCCTTTGCGATCTACTTTTTATTTGCTTTTATTTTCAGATCTATTAAACCAAAAATCCAAAAATACCTTGCTGCAATTATTTTATTTGGCGTTTGATCTATCAATATTTACAACTTTCTGCCATCCACGTGCCACTTCTGGCGCCGTTACCCGAAAGGGATTGACAACCGCTTTAACACGTCGGGTTGCGAGGTGTTGTTATTTGTGTGCAGGGCTGTTTACGTTGTGCTGCTTGGTTCACCTACTGGATCTATAACCTTGGTTTCATATCTGAGGAAAATACCTACCGCTGTTGTGCTGCATCATCCCTTCCTATTTGGGGAAAACTGACGTAGCTTCAAGTGACATCAGGTACCCACGCTGCAGATACACCAAATACCCGTGCTACTGCTAGGCTTTTCCCTAGTAGTGATAAGATGAAATTGCTTCTAGGGTATGAAGGCACCTCAAACTTATTCTTTTCGATCAATCCATTGAGCTATTCCTATAAGTGTCACAAACAACCCTAGAGTTCGTAGTAAAATAACACCATATGACACACATCAACCAACCCTAATGTCACCTAGATACTCCAATGTCACCACAAGTATCCGTGGGTCAATTATACGATATGCATCAAACAACTTCAGATTCATAATATTCAATCCAACACAAAGTGCCCCACGATTCCTACCAGAGAAAGAAGGACAAAAATATGCATCAACCCCTGTGCATAGATTACCCCAATGTCACCTCGGGAATCCGCGAGTCACCACGGGTATCTCACACAAGACATAAATCAAGTGTTCTAAAACCCATAAAAGTATTCAATCTGATAATAGCGAAACCTCAAAGGTAGAACTCAGTTCATCACAAGAAGGTAGAGGGGAGAAACACCATATGATTCAACTATAGTAACAAAGGTTGCGGTACATCAATATCGTGCCAAATCAAGAACACAAGAGAGAGAGAGAGATCAAACACATAGCTATTAGTACATACCCTTAGCCTCGAGGGTGAACTACTCCCTCCTCGTCATGGAGACCGCAAGGATGATGAAGATGGCCACTGATGATGGTTTCCCCCTCCGACAGGGTGCCAGAACGGGCTCCAAATTGTTTTTTTTGTGGCTACAGAAGCTTGCGGTGGTGTAACTCCCGATCTAGGTTTCTTTTTGGGGGGGGGGGGTTCTATATTTATAGGAATTTTTGGCATCGGGAACAAGTCAGGGGGTTAACGAGGCGACGACAAGGCAGGGGGGTGCCCTCCACCCTTGTGGATGCCTCGTGGCACCTCTGATCCATCTCCGATACTCCGTGGGCTTCTTTTGGTCCATAAAAAATCATTATAAAGTTTCAGCTCGTTTGGACTCCGTTTGGTATTCCTTTTCTGTAAAACTCAAAAAGAAGGGAAAACAGAAACTGACACTGGGCTCTAGGTTATTAGGTTAGTCCCAAAAATAATATATAATAGCATATAAATGCATAAAAACATCCAAGATGGATAATATAATAGCATGGAACAATAAAAAATTATAGATACGTTGGAGACGTATCAACCCGCCAAGCGACGAACGGTTATGGGGTGGATCCCAACCCCCAGTCAAGCTCAACCTCCTCGTACAAGTCAGCTCCGTCTGAGCCCCTGGCTCCCCCAAAAAGCTTGAAGCCGCCGGGAAGTTCTGCTCCCCCGACCCAGAAGAGGGGTAGAGTGACCCAGCCACCTATGGGGTACACGCTGGGCTCCATGCTCATTGATTCATAGTAAGGGGAACAAGACTTTTCTTGTTGAGGGAATATGTATTTGATACTTTTGCTAATCCATCCTTGATTACTGATTTGACAAAGACGAAGAACCCCTGATCCACCAAGCAATACGAACCAAGCAGGTGGTGTCGTCGGGGCCTTTGGCGAGCATGGGTCTGGCGGGGGGGAGGGGTAGTACAGATGATCTTGTGCCTAGCCCCCAGCCCAGCCCCCAGCACGAAAGTGTGGGGCAAGTTTCTCGCGCCCAGAGAGAGGCGGGGGAGCTTGCCCCATCCCCCGCCAAGGAAGAGGAGGAGATCCACTAGGGTGGGGGCCACTAGGAGGGGTCCACCCCACCTAATGCCCAAGCAGAGAGGTCCCCGGCAAGGGCCTCCACCGAAGGACCAGCCTGTGCTGAGGCTATGGTCACCAAGGAAGGGGACGCGGGTCGCGCTCCTGCAACTGATGTTGCCGGGGATGTTGGGGATCATAGTAATTTCAAAAAAAAAATCCTACGCACACACAGGATCATGGTGATGCATAGCAACGAGAGGGGAAGAGTGTTTTCCATGTACCCTCGTAGACCGTAAGCGGAAGTGTTATGGCAACGCGGTTGATGTATTTGTACGTCTTCACGATCGACCGATCCTAGTACCGAAAGTACGACACCTCCGCGATCTGCACATGTTCACCTTGGTGACGTCCCATGAACTCTCGACCCAGCTAAGTGTCACGGGAGATCTTTGTCAGCACGACGGCGTGATGATGGTGATGATGATGCTACCGTCGCAGGGCTTCGCCTAAGCACTACGATGAAATGACCGAAGTGGATTATGGTGGAGGGGGGCACCGCACACGGCTAAGGGATCAATGATCAACTTGTGTGTCTATGGGGTTCCCCCTTCCCCGTATATAAAGCAGTGGAGGAGGGGGAGGGCTGGCCCTCTACTCTAGCGCGCCCTGGGGAGTCCTACTCCCACCGGGAGTAGGATTCCCCCCTTTCCATGTAGTAGGAGTAGGAGAGTAGGAAAGAGAAGAGAGAAGAGAAGGAAGGAGGGGGCGCCACCTCTCCCCCCTAGTACAATTTGTACTAGTCCTTGGGGGGCGTGCGGCCTGCCCTAGACAGCCCCTCCCTCTCTCCCCTAAAGCCCATTAGGGCCCATATACTCCCCGGGGGGTTCCGGTAACCCCCCGGTACTCCGGTTAATGTACAGACTCACTCGGAACCATTCCGATGTCTAAACATAGTCATCCAATATATCGATCTTTATGTCTCGACTATTTTGAGACTCCTCGTCATGCCCGTGATCACATCCAGGACTACGAACAACCTTCGGTTCATCAAAACACATAAAGTCATAATACCGATTGTCACCGAACGTTAAGCGTGTGGACCCTATGGGTTCGAGAACTATGTAGAAATGACCGAGACATGTCTCTGGTCAATAACCAATAGCGGAACTTGGATGTTCATATTGGCTCCCACATATTCTACGAAGATCTTTATCAGTCAAACCCCATAACGATATACGTTGTTCCCTTGTCATCGGTATGTTACTTGCCCGAGATTCGATCGTCGGTATCTCAATACCCAGTTCAATCTCGTTACCGGCAAGTATCTTTACTTGTTCCTTAATGCATCATCCCGCAACTAACTCATTAGTCACATTGCTTTCAAGGCTTATAGTGATGTGCATTACCGAGAGGGCCTAGAGATACCTCTCCGATAGACGGAGTGACAAATCCTAATCTCGATCTCTGCCAACTCAACAAACACCATTGGAGACACTTGTAGGGCATCTTTATAATCACCCAGTTACGTTGTGATGTTTGATAGCACACAAGATGTTCCTCCGGTATTCGGGACTTGCATAATCTCATAGTCAGAGGAACATGTATAAGTCATGAAGAAAGCAGTAGAAATAAAACTAAACAATCATTATGCTAAGCTAACGGATGGGTCTTGTCCATCACATCATTCTCTAATGATGTGATCCCGTTCATCAAATGACAACACATGTCCATGGCTAGGAAACTTAACCATCTTTGATTAACGATCTAGTCAAGTAGAGGCATACTAGGGACACTATGTTTGTCTATGTATTCACACATGTACTAAGTTTCCAGTTAATACAATTCTAGCATGAATAATAAACATTTATCATGATATAAGGAAATATAAATAACAACTTTATTATTGCCTCTAGGGCATATTTCCTTCAGTCTCCCACTTGCACTAGAGTCAATAATCTAGTTCACATCGTCATGTGATTTAACACCAATAGTTCACATCATTATAAGATTAGTTCACATCTCCATGTGACTAACATCCAAAGGGTTTACTAGAGTCAATAATCTAGTTCACATTGCTATGTGATTAACACCCAAAGAGTGATCATGTTTTGCTTGTGAGAGAAATTTAGTCAACGAGTCTGCCACATTCAGAGCCATATGTATTTTGCAAATTTTCTATGTCTACAATGCTTTGCACGGAGCTACTCTAGCTAATTGCTCACACTTTCAATATGTATCTAGATCGAGACTTAGAGTCATCCAGATCGGTGTCAAAGCTTCCATCGACGTAACTCTTTACGACGAACTCTTAGTCACTTCCATAACCGAGAAACATTTCCTTATTCCACTAAGGATATTTTTGACTGTTGTCCAGTGATCCACTCCTGGATCACTATTGTACCCTCTTGCCAAACTTATGGTGAGGTACACAATAGATCTGGTACACAACATAGCATACTTTGTAGAACCTATGACTGAGGCATAGGGAATGACTTTTCATTCTCTTTCTATTTTCTGCCGTGGTCGGGTTTTGAGTCTTTACTCAACTTCTGTCACATCCCTGCTTTTAGTCATGCATTAGGGTTGTATGAGCTTGCGCATCATGTTTAAATTTCTCTTAAACTTGAAATGGGGCCTAATCAACCCCAACACCCCCCCTGAAAAGGCAAATTTCCAACAATTGGAATTTCAATGAACCCAAAATGCCCTTCATAAAAGCCCACCATTTTTGGTCTTGACTAAAACCTCTGCCAAAAATGGTCTTGCAATTTATGGAGCCATTCTGGATTTTTTGAACAAGCCATAAGTATTTGAATTTGGGCATTTTAAATGCTATAAATATTTTAACGTGCTCAAATAATCTTGGAAGAATTTTTAGGCAGTTGGGAATATTCCCAAATGTGTCTCTGAATATTTCCAGAGTTTTTGGAAATGAAATAGTATTTATTCTATTTAAATACACATATCAGGAAATAAATAAAAGCAAACAGAAAGAGAGAGAGAGAGAGTTAGAGGACTTACCTGTCGCCTGGCCTGGCCCAGCTCAGCCCAGCCCACTGGCTCCTGCCAGTCGTCCTCCTCCTCTCGCCAGGAGGACGAGAGGCACGTGGCCGGCGCCCACGGCCACACGCCGGCCACCTCCTGCTTCTGCCAACGCCCCGGGCGCGCCTACGAGTGCCACACACTCCCCCTCGTTCCCCTCTCTTTCTCCCCACTCTCCCCATGCCCCTCTCCCTCCTCTAGTTCTCTCCCCATCCCCTGCCGAGCACAGCCGTCGCCGCCGACAAGCACCACCGCGGCCACCGCCTCTCCCTCGCTTCTCTGACCGGCCCAGAGGCTCCGCCTTGACCCCCTCTTCCTTCCACCCAGAGCCACGCCACCGTGGGAGCCCCACATCGCCGCCATGAGTCGTCTTCCCTGAGCACAGCCGCCGGACTCCATCGATGGATTCGCCGTTGCCAAGCCATCTCCGAGCAAGCCGAGCCCCTCTTCGTGATTGCTGTGATCTCCGTCACCGTTTCTCCCTCTCCCCGCGCTCGCCCGCGTCCTCTAACCACCATGGCCATTGGAGCCGAAGCTCGCCGCTGCCACCGCACGTCACCGTCGTGGCCACAGCCACGTTGGGTCGCAACCGAGCACGCCATCGTCTTCAACGCACTCGCAGGAGCCCGTAGCACCCCCGCACGCCCCTCGCCGTGCCTGCTAGCGACTAGTTCGACCTCGCCCAAACTCCGGCCGCCACGGACGTGCTCGCCGCCGTCGTTTCCGGCCACCCCAGATCCACCCACAGCCACCACTCGACGCGGCTCACTCCCCGCATCACGTAGATGGTCTCCGCCATCCTTTTGGTCGCCAGAGTGCAAAACCCGCGCTGCTCCCCCGCGTCTGGCCTCGCCAGCGGCTAAACGCCGGCGAGTTTGACCACTTTTTGACCATGGACTGACGCGTGGGCCCAGGTAGACTTCACCCCTGAGCCTATGACAGGTGGGGCCGGCCTGCTAATTAGTTTAGGATTAGTGTTAACTAATTTTAATTAGTTTAGTCACTGACATGTGGGCCCAGGCCCCACTGACAGTTAATTAGTACTAACTTAATCCTGTTAATTAGCTGTGACACTCACAGACAGGGCCCACCAGTCAGGTTTAACTAGCCCTGGTGCCTTTGACTCGCTGACGTCATAGTGACGTAGTGCTGACGCATTTATTCTTTTTCTGGATTTATTTTTATATAGGAAATTCCATAAAATAACCAAAACTTCTAAAATTCATAGAAAATCAACCATAGCTCCAAATCAAACAAATTATATATGAAAAATGATCAGAAAAATTCAATCTATCCATCTGTAATGGTTTCATGCATGACAAAACAAGTCAACTTTGCTGTTTAAGGAAAATAAGATAATGCACTAATAAGGCTATGTTAAATGAACTAACATTTGAATCTTTGATTCAAATGAGCTCATTCCTTTCTGTTTTAGCTTGCATTAGGCCAAGACACATTCATTTTGCCATATCATAGCATGCATCATATTGTTGCATATTATCATGTGTTGATTATGTTCGGTGTGTCTTTCGTGGTAGGTTCTGCCTCCGAGGATAACCCCGAGTATCCGTCTGAAGGGCAGTACCCTACTACCACTACATCAGGCAAGCAACCCATTGATCATTCCGATACAAACCCATGTTCTCGCTTCTGCACTTGTTTACTGGATTAAGACAACGCGATTCAAACTGCTGTGTGCTACGGTAGTTGAACCCTTATCCTCTGATGACCTGTCATTGCCACAGTAACTAGATGAAACCCACTAGCATGTGTAGGAGTTGATTGAGCCATGTATGTGATTCCTACCTTGCTATGCCTGCTATGCTTAGAGTTGTGTCAGGTCTGGTTCATCTGGGTGATGGGCTAGAGTGAAAAGATTATGTCGGTAATGTGAGGGAGGTGTTGAACATGTTTTTGTAAAGGTATCGATGAGAGGCCATGTAGGAGTACATGGTGGGTTGTTTCATTGAGGCCGTCCATAAGAACTGAGATCTGTATGCGTGATTTAAGATTCAACTACTACCACACATTGGGCCCTGAAATATGACCCCGCTCGACTTACTGACCCCTCTCGTCCTCTGTCCAGGAGTTGCAACTAGTTTCTGGTGTTTGTAGGTTATGTGTTGGCGGCCATGCGTAGCGCTGACCCTAGGGGTGGGCTATGATGCGGTAGATACACCGTGGCACGGTGTACCGATTCACCCGTTTGGTGTCTCGGGAACCCTCCACACATCGTTTGGGGCTGTTGAGGACACCCCGGCCGGATCTCCTTGCGGATGGAACCTGAATAGGCAATAAACCTGGACTAGAGACTTGTGCGGTTAGTCATGTCGTGGTCTACACCCACATCGGTTTTTGCTTGAAGTCTACCGAGCACATGTCGTGTGCAGACGCTCAGTGGTGGAAACATGTGTGATGAAGTACACCCCTGCAAGGTATAAATCTATTCGAATAGCCGCGTCCGCGGTAAAGGACTACTTGGTTGCCTATACAGTTCATAGACAAGTTAATGGATACTACTAAAAGACTCAAGATAAGTGTGAGTATCGAGGATGGCCCTCTCGTAGGATGACGAGGGAGGATCCCCGGTGGAGTATTGTGTTGGTGAGTAGTGGACTCGTGTGTGAAAACTATTTTACTAGTGGAGTCTCGTAGGATAGCTTAGCCAAGAGTCAAAGCTGGCTTGCTGCAATAACTCCATCACCTTCTTGAGAATGAGCATGTATAGTAGGTTCTGATGTAAGACTTGCCGAGTACCTTTGTACTCATGTTTGCTTAATTACTGTTTTCAGACGACAACACCATCCTCTCCGACGGGTTTTATGTAGATCTCGACGTCGATGAGTGACTTGCCACCCAGGTGGTGATCATGGACATGGAGGGCCCTATGTAGATAGACAGGCTTCGAGAAGCCTTCTTTCTTTCTAGTGTCTGTACTCAGACTATTTGCTTCCGCATGTGCTTGTATGCTTGTATGACTTGAGTGTCGGGTCATGTGACCCCTACCTGTATGAACATGTTATGTATGGCTCTCTGGAGCCTTTAAATAAAGTACTTGAGTTGTAGAGTTTTGTTGTGATGCCATGTTGTATGTACTCATATCGGGCATATTGTGTGTATGATTGAAATGCTTGGTATGAGTGGTGTCCGACAATCTAGTTGTTTATCCTTGGCAGCCTTTCTTATGGGGAAATGTAGTCTAGTGTTCCTCGAGCCATAGTAGTCCGCTACAGCCCGGTTCACCGGAGTCCTGCTAGCCCAACACTACTGCTCAGGACACTTGACTGGCCGGCATGTGTTTCACTTTGTTCCTATGTCTGTCCCTTCGGGGAAATGTCACGCGGTGACATCCGGAGTCCTTCCTAGCCTGCTACAGCCCGGGTTCCCCAGAGTCCTGTTAGCCTAGTGCTACAGCCCGGATTCACTCGCTGATGACCGACATGCTCGATGTGATTCATGTATGCCTGTCTCCATAGGTCTGCGCCGCTTTGGGTTCATGACTAGCCATGTCGGCCCGGGTTCTCTGTCATATGGATGCTAGCGACACTATCATATACGCGAGCCAAAAGGCGCAAACGGTCCCGGGCCATGGTAAGGCGACACCCGTGGGGATACCGTGCGTGAGGCCGCAATGTGATATGAGGTGTTAGCGGCTAGATCGATGTGACATGGAATCGGGGTCCTGACAGCGTTGGCATCAGAGCCGGACTGCCTGTAGGTTCGTTGATCCAAACTGGTCGATGTCAAGTCTAGAAATGCTTTAGTTATATGTAGGGGAATTGATCGTGGGAGGGAACGTAAGGCACTTTTACTCCTTTACCTTATGCCCTCTGATCTGAGTCATTCTCTTCTCTTTCAACGTGGGTTAAGGACTACGCTCTCTTCTTCTATCAGGTTCACGTGTTATTAATCCGTAGTAGCTTATAGGATTGTTGTTACAAGCCTTAGTACAGTTTATACTACTTTTAGTATGTTGCCAGTTGGATCAGAACCTTGATATGATGTTGTTGAGTGGTATTGCAAACTATTGTGGATGTCTCAAATCCTTTTCTGAGCATTTACAGCTGTTATGCTGTCCAATTTTCCCTAGAAATTCTAATGCCTTTGCATTGTGGTTGTGCTTTCAGATGGCCACTCGTGCTCAAAACCAAGTGGGTCACCTGACGCGGTGCCTCGATGTGCCCGGTCATACTGCTATGTTAGTACGGGTAATGATCGAGACGGGTTACCATTGGTATCCCGAATACACTGTCGAAGAACAGTTCAGAGACTTCAACCAGAGCCAGTACCTCTGTACCGTCAGGATATATCCCTCTTATTCTGGAGCCACTGAGCCCCTTCACTGTTCCTATGGACTCGGGGTTACTGTTGAGATGGCTGTGCAGGATGCTGCCTATTCCATGATGACCATCATGCGAGTCCGGATTGGCCTGCTTCGGAACACCAACTTCCGTTATATGACAACTTCACTTCCGGGAGCGCAAGGGTATCTCCAGGCTATCTATGCTTACCCCACACATGAGGAGTCACTACTCCGCACCACTGCCGAGATGCTCGAGGATAAGGACCGCGAAAATCGGGCCTTGCGTATGGAGCTTTTTAACTCTCGTGCTGATCACTGGGCCACTTTGACTCGGTTTGCACTAGCGGTACAGGCAGGATACATGGATCTGAGGGATTTGTACCCTGTACGGTCTGGATTGCCAGATTGTATGGAGTGGCGCGATGTAGGAGGCATCAACCCTCCTCGTCGTCCCCGTCTGCCACCACCTGTGGGACCAAGGCCACATCCGAGTCCCTTTGGTCCGCAGGCTCTGCTGGACCATCTGTTCCCAGATGATCATGTTCCACTTCCAGGCTTTGGTGGCAACTTCTATGAGGATTACTACGGAGTCATCTGAGCTAGTAGTAGTTTCACTAGTATTGTAGTAGTTGTATCTCCACTGTCCTGCGTGACTTGTGGAATATGACTTAGGTGTAATCAATTCCGGAGGTGTAGACAAATAATGTATAGGAGCTTGGAATGCCTTCGATGAGATGTAACGTCTTTCATCATAGTTGTATTGTAGCCTGGGCTTGTACTAAACTATGTATGGTGTGTATGACCAATGGTATATATATGGCAGTTTCTATATTACCATGTCGTGCAATGAACATATTAGCATTCATGTTATCCATTACATTCTGCAGTTCCTTGCTAAGTTTGTGCCATCCTTATCTAAACCATTGTCTTGTTTTCTCCTAGGATGGTCAACACCCACAGCAACCCTGCTGCCCCGGAGCAGGGGGAAGCCAGTGCAGCTAGGGGTGAAAATCTGCCTCACCCACCTTCTCTGGCCGAAGTGATGCTGGAGGCGGAAAGAAACAAGCGTGAGACTAACTGCTTGCTAGAGCGGATTGAGCAGAACACTGCACGCCATTAGCGAAATGACTTGGTGTCAATCAATGACTTTATCAAGTTGTACCCACCAAAGTTTAACCATTCCGTCGAGCCCCTCGACGCGGATGACTGGCTTCGCAGCATCACCCACAAGCTACGTTCTGCCAACGTAGCCGAAGCCGATAAGGTTACTTATGCTGCCTATCACCTCGAAGGCCCTGCTAGCCTTTGGTGGGAAAACTTTGAAGCTATGCGCCCGATCGGCCAAATCACTACTTGGGCTGAATTCAGTGAGGCTTTCCGTGAGCATCACATCCCGGAAGGTCTCTTAGATCGCAAGAGGGAAGAGTTCTGCAATTTCACCCAAGGAAGACTGACTGTGGATGCATATAGTCGTGAATTTGGGAATCTGGCACGATATGCTCCTGAAGAGGTATCCACCGACGCTAAGAAGCAGGCAAGATTCCGCAAGGGACTTAGCCCTGAGCTTCGCCGCGATCTTCGTCTGCACGAGTGCACCTCCTTACAGAAGTTGGTCAATAAAGCCATCAGTGCTGAGACATGCCAGTCTGACTATGATACTTCACGCAAGCACTCCCGCGATTTTGGCTCTTCATCCGGCTCTGGATCTCAGAAGCGCCGGGTGTGGATTCCAAGCACGGCACTGCCACCCAGGTTCATTCCGAGGCCATCCTTTGAGGCGCCTCGTCCCAACCAGCAGTTTGCACCGTCCAAGCCCTATGGTGGCCCCGCTGCTAATGCTGCTCCACGCCCCAATGTTGTGACATGTTTCAAGTGTGGAGAGTCGGGTCACTATAGTCGAGAGTGTCCCCAAAACAACAACCCCAATCAGTCTGGAAAGTCCGTTGGCCATGGTAAGCCAGCCGGAAAGACATTCTACGCCAAGCCGGTCACCACTGCACGTGGCCATGTCAACTATGTTTTAGCCAAGGAGGCTCATGAGGATCCTAATGTCGTCCTTGGTACGCTCCTTGTTAATTGCCATCCGGCATCTGTTCTTTTCGATACTGGATCATCTCATTCATTCATATCCGAGAACTATGCTCGATTGCATAACACGACATTCTGTGACATGCCCATTTCCATGGTAATTCAAACTCCGGGTTCCAAATGGCAAACTTCTAGAGTAAGCCATGGGAACGAAATTCTTGTCGATAGACTTATCTTTCTTGCATCTTTAATAGCTCTCAAGTCCTCGGACATTAACATCATCTTGGGTATGGACTGGATGTCAGCACATTATGCTAAGATTGATTGTGCCACTAGAACTGTTCAACTTACTCACCCATCGGGCAAGACAGTCAATGTCTTAACTCGAGTGGCCAAGCACCAGCTTTACTCCCTAAATCCAACCCCCTTCCAGACCTTGAGGATATTCTGGTAGTCCGAGATTTTCCGGATGTCTTTCCAGAAGAACTGCCAGGTGTTCCACCTGATAGGGATGTCGAGTTTGTGATAGACCTTGTTCCAGGAACCGTTCCAATTTCTAGGAGACCCTATAAGATGGCACCCTTAGAACTATCCGAGCTTAAGAACCAACTCGATGAGTCCTTGAAAAAGGGTTTCATCCATCCTAGTTCCTCTCCTTGGGCTTACCCCGTCCTCTTCGTCAAGAAGAAGGATGGAACGGATCAGATGGTTGTAGATTACCGACCTGTCAACTTGGTCACCATCAAGAACAAGTATCCGCTTCCCAGGATCAACGATCTGTATGACCAGCTCGCTGGATCCTCAGTCTTTTCCAAGATGGATTTGAGGTTGGGCTACCATCAAATCAAAATCAGAAAACGGGGACATTCCCAAAACGGCCTTTGTTACTCGTTATGGCCAATACGAGTACACCGTTATGTCTTTCGGTTTAACCAATGCCCCAGCCACCTTCTCTTGGTTAATGAACTCGGTATTCATGGAGTATTTGGATAAATTCGTCGTAGTTTACCTCGATGACATACTCATCTACTCCAAGAATGAAGAGGAACATGCCAAACATCTAAGGCTAGTATTGACGAAACTTCGAGAGCATCGCCTTTATGCCAAATTCTCGAAGTGTGAATTTTGGTTGCCAGAAGTGACCTATCTAGGCCATGTAATCTCTGGTAAGGGTATTGCTGTAAATCCCGAGCGATTTCAAGCCGTCCTTGATTGGACTCCACCTGAGACGGTCAAGCAAGTTCGGAGCTTCCTTGGCTTAGCGAGCTATTGCCGCCGCTTCGTCGAGAATTTCTCGAAGGTTGCTAAACCTCTAACTGAACTCCTCAAGAAAGATAAACAGTTCGAGTGGACCCCACAGTCCGAGTTCAGCTTTCAGGAACTGAAGAGACGCCTGACATCTTCTCCCGTAATGGTACCACCAGATTTCTCCAAGGACTTTATTATCTATTGCGACACCTCACGACAAGGACTAGGTTTCATACTCATGCAAGATCGTCAGGTAATTGCCTATGCTTCACGGAAATTACACCCACATGAGGAAAACTATCCCACACATGATCTAGAGCTTGCAGCTGTAGTCCATGCACTCAAAACTTGGCGACATTACCTCCTCGGTAATCGTTGCGAGATCTTCACCGATCATCAAAGTTTGAAATATATCTTCACCCAACCGGATTTGAATCTCAGGCAAAGACGTTGGGTTGAGTTGATCTCGGACTACGACTTAGGAATAACTTACACTCCGGGCAAAGCCAATGTCATGGCTAATGCACTAAGTCGTAAGTCCTATTGTAACAACCTGATGTTACAACAAAGTAAACCACTTCTCCATGATGAATTTCGTAAGCTTAATCTTCACATTGTTCCTCGAGGATTTCTATCCACCCTGGTGGCGAAGCCTAACCTTACGAATCAAATCATAGCTGCCCAGAAGCATGATAAGGGCATATTCCGGATTAAGGAAAACATTGCTAGTGGAGTTGCTAAATGTTTTTCCATGGATGAGCGAGGTGTTGTCTTCTTCGAGAACCGCTTGGTGGTTCCCAAGAAACAACATCTACGCCAGTTGATTCTTAAGGAAGCTCATGAATCCCCTCTCACCATTCATCCCGGTAGTACTAAAATGTATCAAGACCTACGCCAGAGGTTTTGGTGGACTAGGATGAAGAGAGAAATTGCTCAATACATTGCTAGTTGCGACGTCTGTCGTCGTGTTAAAGTAGAGCACCAACGGCCTGCTGTCACCCTTCAACCTTTGGCTATTCCTGAGTGGAAATGGGATAAAATCAGTATGGATTTCATTACTGGGTTTCCCAGGACCAAGAGAAGGAATAATGCCATCTTCGTCGTGATCGAGTGTCTTTCCAAAGTATCCCATTTCCTACCTGTTCGTGAGAGTATCACCGCTAGTCAGCTAGCTGAATTATACATCTCCTGAATAGTGTCTCTTCATGGTGTCCCATTGGAAATTAACTCAGACCGTGGGAGTCTCTTCACCTCTCGATTTTGGGAAAGTTTCCAAAATGCTATGGGAACTCGTCTCTCTTTTAGCACCGCCTTCCATCCTCAATCAAGTGGTCAAGTAGAGCGAGTCAATCAAATTCTGGAAGATATGCTCCAAGCTTCTGTCATCTCATTCGGAATGGGTTGGGAGAAATGCCTTCCATTCGTGGAATTTTCCTATAACAATAGTTATTAAGCTAGCTTGGGCAAAGCTCCTTTTGAAGTTCTCTATGGACGAAAATGTCGAATGCCTCTTAACTGGTCAGAAACCGGGGAAAGACAACTCTTTGGCCCGGATATGATTCAGGAAGCAGAAGAGCAGGTTCGCGTTATTCGTGAGAAATTGAAAACAGCCCAATCTCGTCAAAAGAGCCAATATGATCATGACTTATGAAGTCGGCGAGAAGGCTTACCTTTGGGTTACTCCGTTAAAGGGAACCCATCGTTTCGGTATCAAAGGCAAATTGGCTCCTCGTTACATCGGACCCTTTCGCATTCTTGCCAAACAAGGAGAAGTTGCCTACCAATTGGAACTACCTTCGCATCTTTCTACAGTTCACGATGTCTTCCACGTTTCTCAACTCAGGCATTGCTTCGCGGATCCTATCCGTGGAGTGGACCACGAAACGCTTGATCTACAAGATAACCTCTCATATCGGGAATATCCCATTCGTATCCTTGATCAAGCCGAGTGTACCACTCGACACCATAATATCAAGTTTCTCAAGGTTCAATGGTCACACCATTCCGAGAAAGAAGCCACTTGGGAAAGGGAGGATCGTCTTCGACTCGAGTACCCCACCTTCTTCCCGGAGGATCCTAAATCTCGAGAGGAGATTCTTTTGAGTGGGGGTGAGTTGTCACATCCCTGCTTTTAGTCATGCATTACGGTTGGATGAACTTGTGCATCATGCTTAAATTTCTCTAAAACTTGAAATGGGGCCTAATCAACCCCAACACCCCCCCTGAAAAGGCAAATTTTCAACAATTGGAATTTCAATGAACCCAAAATGCCCTTCATAAAAGCCCACCATTTTTGGTCTTGACTAAAACCTCTGCAAAAAATGGTCTTGCAATTTATGGAGCCATTCTGGATTTTTTGAACAAGCCATAAGTATTTGAATTTGGGCATTTTAAATGCTATAAATATTTTAACGTGCTCAAATAATCTTGGAAGCATTTTTAGGCAGTTGGGAATATTCCCAAATGTGTCTCTGAATATTTCCAGAGTTTTTGGAAATGAAATAGTATTTATTCTATTTCAATACACATATCAGGAAATAAATAAAAGCAAACAGAAAGAGAGAGAGTTAGAGGACTTACCTGTCGCCTGGCCTGGCGCAGCTCGGCCCAGCCCACTGGCTCCTGCCAGTCGTCCTCCTCCTCTCGCCAGGTGGACGAGAGGCGTGTGGCCGGCGCCCACGGCCACACGCTGGCCACCTCCTGCTTCTGCCAATGCCCCGGACGCGCCTACAAGTGCCACGTACTCCCCCTTGTTCCCCTCTCTTTCTCCCCACTCTCCCCGTGCCCCTCTCCCTCCTCTGGTTCTCTCCCCATCCCCTGCCGAGCGTAGCCATCACCACCGACAAGCACCACCGCGGCCACCGCCTCTCCCTCGCTTCTCTGACCGGCCCAGAGGCTCCGCCTCGACCCCCTCTTCCTTCCACCCCGAGCCACGCCACCGCGGGAGGCCCACATCGCCGCCACAAGTCGTCTTCCCCGAGCACGGCCGCCGGACTCCATCGACGGATTCACCATCGCCAAGCCGTCTCCGAGCAAGCCGAGCCCCTGTTCGTGATCGCTGTGAGCTCCGTCACCGTTTCCCCCTCTCCCCGCACTCGTCCGCGTCCTCTAACCACCATGGCCATCGGAGCCGAAGCTCGCCGCCGCCATCGCACGTCGCCGTCGTGGCCACAGCCACGTTGGGTCGCAACCGAGCACGCCATCGTCTTCAAAGCACTCGCAGGAGCCCGTAGCACCCCCGCACGCCCCTCGCCGTGCCTGCTAGCGACTAGTTCGACCTCGCCCGAACTCCGGCCGCCGCGGACGTGCTCGCCGCCGTTGTTTCCGGCCACCCCAGCTCCACCCACTGCCACCACTCGACGCGGCTCACTCCCCGCATCACGTAGATGGTCTCTGCCGTCCTTTTGGTCGCCGGAGTGCAAAACCCGCGCTGCTCCGCCGCGTCTGGCCTTGCCGGTGGCTAAATGCCGGCGAGTTTGACCACTTTTTGACCGTGGACTGACGCGTGGGCCCAAGTTGACTTCACCCCTGAGCCTATGACAGGTGGGGCTGGCTTGCTAATTAGTTTAGGCACTGACATGTGGGCCCAGGCCCCACTGATAGTTAATTAGTACTAACTTAATCCTGTTAATTAGCTATGACACTGATAGACAGGGCCCACCAGTCAGGTTTGACTGGCCCTGGCGCCTTTGACTCGTTGACATCATAGTGACGTAGTGTTGACGCATTTATTCTTTTTTTGGATTTATTTTTATATAGGAAATTCCAAAAAATAGCCAAAACTTGTAAAAATCATAGAAAATCAACCATAGCTACAAATCAAACAAATTATATATGAAAAACGATCAGAAAAATTCAATCTATCCACCTGTAATGGTTTCATGCATGACAAAACAAGTTAACTTTGTTGTTTAAGCAAAATAATATAATGCACTAATAAGGCTTTGTTAAATGAACTAACATTTGAATCTTTGATTCAAATGAGCTCATTCCTTTCTGTTTTAGCTTGCATTAGGCCAAGACACATTCATTTTGCCATGTCATAGCGTGCATCATATTGTTGCATATTGTCATGTGTTGATTATGTTTGGTGTGTCTTTAGTGGTAGGTTCTACCTCCGAGGATAACCCCGAGTATCCGTCTGAAGGGCAGTACCCTACTACCACTACATCAGGCAAGCAACCCATTGATCATTCCGATACAAACCCATGTTCTCGCTTCTGCTCTTGTTTACTGCATTAAGACAACACGATTCAAACTGCTGTGTGCTACGGTAGTTGAACCCTTATCCTCTGCATGACCTGTCATTGCCACAGTAACTAGATGAAACCCACTAGCATGTGTAGGAGTTGATTGAGCCATGTATGTGATTCCTACCTTGTTATGCCTGCTATGCTTAGAGTTGTGTCAGGTCTGGTTCATCTGGGTGATGGGCTAGAGTGAAAAGATTATGTCGGTAATGTGAGGGCGGTGTTGAACATGTTTTGGTAAAGGTATCGATGAGAGGCCATGTAGGAGTACATGGTGGGTTGTTTCATTGAGGCCGTCCATAAGAACTAAGATCTGTATGCGTGATTTAAGATTCAGCTACTACCACACATTGGGCCCTGAAATATGACCCCGCTCGACTTACTGACCCCTCTCGTCCTCTGTCCAGGAGTTGCAACTAGTTTCTGGTGTTTGTAGGTTATGTGTTGGCGGCCGTGCGTAGCGCTGACCCTAGGGGTGGGCTATGATGCGGTAGATACACCGTGGCACGGTGTACCGAGTCGCCCGTTTGGTGTCTCGGGAACCCTGCACACATCGTTTGGGGCCGTTGAGGACACCCCGGCTGGATCTCCTTGCGGATGGAACCTGAATAGGCAATAAACCTGGACTAGAGACTTGTGCGGTTAGTCAGGTCGTGGTCTACACCCACGTCGGTTTTCGCTTGAAGTCTGCCAAGCACATGTCATGTGCAGACGCTAAGTGGTGGAAACATGTGTGATGAAGTACACCCCTGCAGGGTATAAATCTATTCGAATAGCCGCGTCCGCGGTGAAGGACTACTTGGTTGCCTATATAGTTCATAGACAAGTTAATGGATACTACTAAAAGACTCAAGATAAGTGTGAGTACCGAGGATGGCCCTCTCGTAGGATGACGAGGGAGGATCCCCGGTGGAGTATTGTGTTGGTGAGTAGTGGACTCGTGTGCGAAAACTATTTTACTAGTGGAGTCTCGTAGGATAGCTTAGCCAAGAGTCAAAGCTGGCTTGCTGCAATAACTCCACCACCTTCTTGAGAATGAGCATGTATAGTAGGTTCTGATGTAAGACTTGCTGAGTACCTTTGTACTCATGTTTGCTTAATTACTGTTTTTAGACGACAACACCGTCCCCTCCGACGGGTTTTATGTAGATCTCGACGTCGATGAGTGACTTGCCACCCAGGTGGTGATCATGGACATGGAGGGCCCTATGTAGATAGACAGGCTTCGAGGAGCCTTCTTTCTTTCTAGTGTCTGTACTCAAACTATTTGCTTCCGCATGTGCTTGTATGCTTGTATGACTTGAGTGTTGGGTCATGTGACCCCTACCTGTATGAACATGTTATGTATGGCTCTCTAGAGCCTTTAAATAAAGTACTTGAGTTGTAGAGTTTTGTTGTGATGCCATGTTGTATGTACTCATATCGGGCATATTGTGTGTATGATTGAAATGCTTGGTATGAGTGGGATCCGACAATCTAGTTGTTTATCCTTGGCAGCCTTTCTTATGGGGAAATGTAGTCTAGTGTTCCTCGAGCCATAGTAGTCCGCTACAGCCTAGTTCACCAGAGTCCTGGTAGCCCAGCACTACTGCTCAGGACACTTGACTGGCCGGCATGTGTTTCAATTCGTTCCTATGTCTGTCCCTTCGGGGAAATGTCACGTGGTGACATCCGGAGTCCTGCCTAGCCTGCTACAACCCGGGTTCCCCGGAGTCCTGTTAGCCCAGTGCTACAGCCCGGATTCACTCGCTGATGACCGACATGCTCGATGTGATTCATGTATGCTTGTCTCCATAGGTCTGCGCCGCTTTGGGTTCACGACTAGCCATGTCGGCCCGGGTTCTCTGTCATATGGATGCTAGCGACACTATCACATACGTGAGCGAAAAGGCGCAAACGGTCCCGGGCCATGGTAAGGCGACACCCGTGGGGATACCGTGCGTGAGGCCGTAATGTGATATGAGGTGTTACCGGCTAGATCGATGTGACTTGGAATCGGGGTCCTGACAACTTCACACCATGCAACATAGGCAAGAACTCCTTCTTTGACTATTCCATTTTGAACTACTTCAAAATCTTGTCAAGGTATGTACTCATTGAAAAATCTTATCAAGCATCTTGATCTATCTCTATAGATCTTGATGCTCAATGTGTAAGCAACTTCACCGAGGTCTTTCTTTGAAAAATTCTTACTCAAGTATCCTTTTATGCTATTTAGAAATTCAGTATCATTTCCGATCAACAATATGTCATCTACATATAATATCAGAAATACTACAGAGCTCCCACTCACTTTCTTGTAAATACAGGCTTCTCAAAAAGTCTGTATAAAACCATATTCTTTGATCAAACAATCAAAGCGTATATTCCAACTCCGAGAGGCTTGCACCAGTCCATAAATGGATCGATGGAGCTTGCACACTTTGTTAGCGTCTTTTGGATCGACAAACCTTCTGGTTGCGTCATATACAACTCTTGTTTAAGATATCCATTAAGGAATGCGGTTTTGACATCCATTTGCCAAATTTCATAATCATAAAATGCGGCAATTGCTTACATGATTCGGACGGACTTAAGCATCGCTACGGGTGAGAAGGTCTCATCGTAGTCAACTCCTTGAACTTGTCGAAAACCTTTTGCAACAAGTCGAGCTTTGTAGACAGTAATATTAACGTCAGCGTCAATCTTCTTGAAGATCCATTTATTCTCTATGGCCTGCCGATCATCGGGCAAGTCATCCAAAGTCCACACTTTGTTCTCATACATGGATCCCATCTCAGATTTCATGGCCTCAAGCCGTTTTGCGGAATCTGGGCTCATCATCGCTTCCTCATAGTTCGTAGGTTTGCCATGGTCTAGCCACATGCTTCCATAAAGGATTACTGTACCACTCTGGTGCGGACCATACTCTAGTTGTCCTACGAGGTTCGGTAGTAACTTGATCTGAAGTTTCATGATCATCATCATTAGCTTCCTCACTAATTGGCGTAGAAATCATTAGAATTGATTTATGTGATGAACTACTTTCCAATTTGGGAGAAGGTACAATTACCTCATCAAGCTCTACATTCCTCCCACTCACTTCTTTCGAGAGAAACTTCTTCTCTAGAAAGGATCCACTCTTAGCAACAAAGATCTTGCCTTTCGGATCTGTGATAGAAGGTGTACCCAACGGTTTCTTTTGGGTATCCTATGAAGACACACTTTTCCGATTTGGGTTTGAGCTTATCAGGCTGAAAGTTTTTCACATAAGCATCAGAACCCCAAACTTTAAGAAACGACAACTTAGGTTTCTAGCCAAATCATAGTTCATACGATGTCGTCTCAAGGGATTAGATGGTGCCCTATTTAACGTGAATGCAGATGTCTCTAATGCATAACCTCGAAACGATAGTGGTAAATCGGTAAGAGACATCATAGAATGCACTATATCCAATAAAGTATGGTTATGACGTTCGGACACACCATTATGCTGTGGTGTTCCAGGTGGCATGAATTTGTGAAACTATTCCACATTGTTTCAAATGAAGACCAAACTCGTAACTCAAATATTCGCCTCCGCGATCAGATCGTAGAAACTTTATTTTCTTGTTACGATGATTTTCCACTTCACTCCCAAATTCTTTGAACTTTTCAAATGTTTCAAACTTATGTTTCATTAAGTAGATATACCCATATCTGCTCAAATCATCTGTGAAGGTCAGAAAATAACGATACCCGCCGTGAGCCTCAACACTTATCGGATCGCATACATCAGTATGTATTATTTCCAATAAGTCAGTTGCTCGCTCCATTGTTCCGGAGAACGGAGTCTTAGTCATCTTGCCCGTGAGGGATGGTTCACAAGCATTAAGTGATTCATAATCAAGTGATTCCAAAAGTCCAGCAGCATGGAGTTTCTTCATGCGCTTTACACCAATATGACCTAAACAGCAGTGCCACATATAAGTTGCAATATCATTACTAACTTTGCATCTTTTGGCTTCAATATTATGAATATGTGTATCACTACGATCAAGATTCAATAAACCATTTATATTGAGTGTATGACCATAGAAGGTTTTATTCATGTAAATAGAACAACAATTTTTCTTTGACACAAATGAATAACCCTATTGCAATAAACATGATCCAATCATATTTATGCTCAACTCAAACACCAAATAACATTTATTTTAGGTTCAACACTAATCCCGAAGGTAAAGGGAGTGTACGATGGTGATCTTATCAACCTTGGAATCACTTCCAACACACATCATCACCTCGCCCTTAACTAGTCTCTGTTTATTTTGCAACTCCCGTTTCGAGTTACTACTCTTAGCAACTGAACCAGTATCAAATACCGAGGGGTTGCTATAAACACTAGTAAAGTACACATCAATAACATGTATATCCAATATACCTTTGTTCACTATGCCATCCTTCTTATCCGCCAAGTATCTATGGCAGTTCCACTTCTGGTGACCATTTCCTTTGCAGTAGAAGCACTCAGTTTCAGGCTTGGGTCTAGCTTTGGGCTTATTCATGGGAGTGGCAACTTGCTTGCCATTCTTCTTGAAGTTCCCATTCTTTCCCTTGCCCTTTTACTTGAAACTAGTGGTTTTGTCAACCATCAACATTTGATGCTTTTCTCGATTTCTACCTTCATCGGTTTCAGCATCACGAAGAGCTCGAGAATCATTTTCGTCATCCCTTGCATATTATAGTTCATCACAAAGTTCCAGTAACTTGGTGATAGTGACTAGAGAACTCTGTCAATCACCTTTTATCTAGAAGATTAACTCCCACTTGATTCAAGAGACTATAGTGCTCAGACAATCTGAGCACATGCTCACTGGTTGAGCTATTCCCCCCCATCTTGTAGGCAAAGTACTTGTCAGAGGTCTCATACCTCTCGACTCGGGCATGAGTCAGAAATACAAATTTCAGCTCTTGGAACATCTTATATGCTCCATGGATTTCAAAACGTTTTTGAAGTCCCGGTTCTAAGCCGTAAAGCATGGTGCACTAAACTATCAAGTAGTCATCATACCGAGCTTTACCAAACATTCATAATGTCTGTATCTGCTCCTGCAATAGGTCCGTCACCTAGCGATGCATCAAGGACATATTTCTTCTGTGCAGCAATGAGGATAATCCTCACATCAAGGACCTAGTCCGCATCATTGCTACAACATATTTTTCTCTAGGAACATATCAAAAATAAAACAGGGGAGCTATACGCGAGCTATTGATCTACGACATAGATATGCAAAAACTACCAGGACTAAGTTCATGATAAATTAAAGTTCAATTAATCATATTACTTAAGAACTTCCACTTAGATAGATATCCCTCTAATCATCTAAGTGATCATGTGATCCATATCAACTAAACCATGTCCGATCATCACGTGAGATGGAGTAGTTTTCAATGGTGAACATCACTATGTTGATCATATCTTCTATATGATTCACGCTCGACCTTTCGGTCTTAGTGTTCCGAGGCCATATCTGCATATGCTAGGCTCATCAAGTTTAACCCGAGTATTCCGCGTGTGCAAAACTGTCTTGCACCCGTTGTATGTGAACGCAGAGCTTATCACAGCCGATCATCACGTGGTGTCTAGGCACGACGAACTGTCGCAATGGTGCATACTCAAGGAGAACACTTATACCTTGAAATTTAGTGAGGGATTATCTTATAATGCTACCACCGTACTAAGCAAAAATAAGATGCATAAAAGATAAACATCATATGCAATCAAAATATCTAACATGATATGGCCATTATCATCTTGTGCCTTTGATCTCCATCTCCAAAGTACCATCATGATCTCCATCATCACCGGCATGACACCATGATCTCCATCATCTTGATCTTTATCAACGTGTCGTCACATGGTCGCCTCGCCAAATATTGCTTTTTGCAACTATTGCTATAGCATAGCGATAAAGTAAAGCAATTGTATGGCGCTTGCATCTTATGCAATAAAGTGACAACCATATGGCTCCTGCTAGTTGCCGATAAATCTGTTACAAAACATGATCATCTCATACAATAAAATTTAGCATCATGTCTTGACCATATCACATTGATGTCCTCTATTTTGTTGTTCAAAGTTTTATGTGGCTGCTACGGGCTGAGCAAGAACCGTTCTTACCTACGCATCAAAAACCACAACGCGGTATAGTGATTGCTTCTTGATATTCAGAAAGAACCCTGTTCATTGAATCCGATTCAACTAAAGTTGGAGAAACTGACACCCACCAGCCACCTGTGTGCGAAGAAGGTCGGTAGAACCAGTCTCGTGTAAGCGTACGCGTAATGTCGGTCTGGGCCGCTTCATCCAACAATACCGCCGAATCAAGAAACAACTAGTGACGACAAGCAATATGTATATACCCACGCCCACAACTCCTTTGTGTTCTACTCGTGCGTATAACATCTACGCATAGACCTGGCTTGGATGCCATTGTTGGGGAACGTAGTAATTTCAAAAAAAATCCTACACGCACGCAGGATCATGGTGATGCATAGCAACGGGAGGGGAAGAGTGTTGTCCACATACCCTTGTAGACCGTAAGTGGAAGCGTTATGACGACGCGGTTGATGTAGTCATATGTCTTCACGATCGACCGATCCTAGTACCGAAAGTACGACACCTCCGCGATCTGCACACGTTCAGCTCGGGGACGTCCCACGAATTCTCGATCCAGCTGAGTGTTGAGGGAGAGCTTCGTCAGCACGACGGTGTGATGATAGTGATGATGATGCTACCGTCGAATGGCTTCACCTAAGCACTACGATGATATGACCAAGGTGGATTATGGTGGAGGGGGGCACCGCACACGGCTAAGGGATCAATGATCAACTTGTGTGTCTATGGGGTGCCCCCTCCCCATATATAAAGGAGTGGAGGAGGGGGAGTGCCGGCCCTCTACTATGGCGCGCCCTGGGGAGTCCTACTCCAATCGGGAGTAGGATTCCCCCCTTTCCATGTAGTAGGAGTAGGAGAGTAGGAAAGGGAAGAGAGAAGAGAAGGAAGGAGGGGGCGCCGCCTCTCCCCCTAGTCCAATTCAGACTAGGCCTTGGGGCGCACAGCCTACCCTAGGCAGCCCCCCTCTCTCCCCTAAAACCCATGAGGGCCCATATACTCCTCGGGGGGGTTCCGGTAACCCCCCGGTACTCCGGTTAATGTCCGAACTCACTCGGAACCATTCCGATGTCCAAATATAGTCATCCAATATATCAATCTTTATGTCTCAACCATTTCGAGACTCCTCATCATGCCCGTGATCACATCCGGGACTCCGAACAACCTTCGGTTCATCAAAACACATAAACTCATAATACCGATCGTCACCGAACGTTAAACGTGCGGACCCTACGGGTTCGAGAACTATGCAGACATGACCGAGACATGTCTCCGGTCAATAACCAATAGCGGAACCTGGATGTTCATATTGGCTCCCACATATTCTACGAAGATCTTTATCGGTCAAACCACATAACGATATATGTTGTTCCCTTTGTCATTGGTATGTTACTTGCCCGAGATTCAATCGTCAGTATCTCAATACCTAGTTCAATCTCATTACCGGCAAGTCTCTTTAGTCGTTCCGTAATGCATCATCCTGCAACTAACTCATTAGTCACATTGCTTGCAAGGCTTATAGTGATGTGCATTACCGAGAGGGCCTAGAGATACCTCTCCGATAGACGGAGTGACAAATCCTAACCTCGATCTATGCCAACTCAACAAACACCATTGGATACAATTGTAGAGCATCTTTATAATCACCCAGTTACGTTGTGACATTTGATAGCACACAAGGTGTTCCTCTGGTATTCGGGAGTTGCATATTCTCATAGTCAGAGGAACATGTATAAGTCATGAAGAAAGCAGTAGCAATAAAACTAAATGATCATTATGCTAAGCTAACGGATGGGTCTTGTCCATCACATCATTCTCTAATGATGTGATCCCATTCATCAAATGACAACACATGTCCATGGCTAGGAAATGTAACCATCTTTGATTAACGAGCTAGTCAAGTAGAGGCATACTAGGGACACTCTGTTTGTCTATGTATTCACACATGTACTAAGTTTGCGGTTAATACAATTCTAGCATGAATAATAAACATTTATCATGATATAAGGAAATATAAATAACAACTTTATTATTGCCTCTAGGGCATATTTCCTTCAGGGGAAACCAATGCCCTTCCAGGGTGAACATCACCGGGTAATCTGCTCACCCTTCGCCTTTTATTACTTGAACTACTTTGCTCTCAAGTCTGTGACTGAGGAACTTATAGCATTTCTTTATCTTTGTTTGTTGATCCTGCCTGCAGTTCCGTTGGCCAAGGAACCTAAGATGTTGGAAGAAGTGGCCAGTATTGGCAAGGATGTTGCTGAAGGGGCCGCCAAGATTGTTGCCGCGGAAGGCTAGGAACACACTGCCGGGGACATCCAAGAAGTCCCAAAGAACGTGGAGAAGATCTCCAGTAGCACGTCAGGGCCAAAGGTAGTGGTCGAAGAAAAAGCTCCTCTTCAAACCATGGGCCCTCTTCCCCCGTTTGGCACATCAGTTGCAGTTCTTTAGTCATCTTCAAGGAAATTGGCACTGGTCCTTGCCCAACCCGGGCTAGCAGTTCCCGGCTCATCTGTCACGCTGGGTGAAGACTTTGATGATGAAATTTGGCACATCTTGGCACCTCTGTCCCAGAGGTCCGAAGAGGCTGATGATTTTGTTGACGTAGCCATGGACTTGTCTTTCTTGGAGTCCGTGGCTACAAGCATTAAGGACATGCAGAGCAGATGCAGTCTTAAGTGACAGCCGATCAAAGTGCAGGGCGACTCTATTGGCCTCATGGATCAGAAGTTGTGGGACAAGGGCAGTGAATTGCACGAGTGGCACAACAAGCAATTCCATTCCCTTTAGCAGCAACAGGAAGTGATAACCATGGCCAAAGAGGATGTTGCCGCCAGGGAGGTTCGTTAGGTGGAGCGCGAAGCGCTTCTGAACACCAAGGAGAAGGACATCTCTACCCAGGAAGGGAATCTTGAAGCCACTCTCCACAGCAAGGAAGAAGAACTGCAAGCCCTCGTCCTGCAACACACCAAGGATCTAGAGGATAAGCATCAAGCGGCTCTTAACACACTCTCCATTGATTCTGCTGCCCAACTGAAGAAAGTTGCTGACGAACTTGCCGCTGCATCTGCTGCCAAGACTGACCTTGACCGACAAGTGGCTAAGCTGAAAGAGGACCTTGCTGGGAGCTCCAAGGAAATCATGGCTCTCAAAGAGGAAGCGCGAAAAGCAGAGATCCTCCCAAAGGAGGCACAATCGCAGCTTTCCTCCAAGAGTCAGGACCTCGATACTGCTAATGGCACCATCACTCATATGGAGGCACGACTCGGCACCCTAGCTAGAGAGTGAGATCGAATCTGCCAACGCCCACGATAATCTGCTGATGAAGGACTTGGAAAATGCAAGAACTCTCCGGAAAGATGCAGAGGACAAACTAGCAAACCAAGTCGAGCAGCGCGACCTCTGGATCAAGAGTTCTGTTGACATTGCTGAGCGCCTCACTGCCCAGATCGCAATGATGGACATGAAGAGTTGGGCCTTCTCCATTGGCAGGCATGAGGTTCCAAGCGTCAAACTAACGCTCTTCTTTGAAGGCTTGATCGAAGGGTTGAAGACGTATGGGGATGAAGGGCTGCTTGCTTCGCAAACGAGTCCCGGACACCCTCTTTATGATCTTGAGCAACCTTACCTATCGCCACCCGGACCTCAACCTCTCCGACGGCTTCAAGAGGCTGCCAGCGGTCGTCGATGTTTCTGCCGTCGAGGCGAAGGAAGCACCTTTCACCGAAAAGTTTCTCTCCGTCCCAAGGGTCCCCGAAATCAGCACGCTCAGCCTTGAGCCATTCTTGTTGTTGTGGAGCCCTGTAACAAAACATAACATATGTCTTGCGTTTAGGCTTCGTACTGTTTCTGAGTCTGCAATTGTCGAACTGTTGTTTAATTATGCCAAATTCATGCTATCCCTCTTGCATTTACCCATTGATACTCGTATAGTTAGTTTCTTTGCGTACTTTGGTTGCCCGCCAGTAGCATGCTGTCGCGATTGCTGTGAGGAACAGGTCCTTAGCATTCTGCTGGCAAGGATATGCCCCGGCAGGTTTTTTCTTAACAGTCTTTGGCACTGCCGCCCACTTCGTTGAGTAGGCTCGAAACAGAAGCGGGGGTGCAGGCAAAATACAGCAAAGTACCATCATATGAAAGGCTGGTCATACAAAAACCTTGGGTGTCCGAGGGATAAACAGATGCTAACTCTAAAGAAAAGTTAATGAATATGTTAACTTAGCTTCCGTTCATGCTTCCCTCCCTTGTCGGGCATGCATTGGTCGGGCAAAATATCTCCTTCCCCACTAGCGAACATTCCTCTCATTCGTATATCTTAAGGGGATAGTGCTTGCATATCCACCTTAGGCCTGATATGGCAATAAACGAGAAGGCGCACAAGGGAAAGACTTGGCAGTTTATTAGTTATAAATCTAGCCCCGACAAGGGCTGGAGAAACTAACAAGGCATTTGTAACTGGCGCCGTATGGTATAAAAGGAGGAAGAGTTGGCTGCTACCTCTTTAGCACTGCGTTGGTTTTCCCTTGAAGAGGAAAGGGTGATGCAGCAGAGCAGCGTAAGTATTTCCCTCAGTTTTTGAGAACCAATGTATCAATCCAGTAGGAGGCCACACACGAGTCCCTCGCACCTACACAAACAAATAAACTCCTCGCAACCAACGCGATAAAGGGGTTGTCAATCCCTTCAGGGTCACTTACGAAAGTGAGATCTGATAGATATGATAAGATAATATTTTTGGTATTTTTATGATAAAGAAAAATAAAGATGCAAGTAAAATGAATGGCAAAGGAAATAACTAAGTATTGGAAGATTAATATGATGGAAAATAGACCCCGAGGCCATAGGTTTCACTAGTGGCTTCTCTCGAGAGCATAAGTATTACGATGGGTGAACAAATTACTGTTGAGCAATTGACAGAATTGAGCATAGTTATGAGAATATCTAGGTATGATCATGTATATAGGCATCACGTCCGAGACAAGTAGACCGACTCCTGCATGCATCTACTACTATTACTCCACACATCGACCGCTATCCAGCATGCATCTAGAGTATTAAGTTCAAGAGAACAGAGTAACGCTTTAAACAAGATGACATGATGTAGAGGGATAAACTCATGCAATATGATATAAACCCCATCTTGTTATCCTCGATGGCAACAATACAATACGTGCCTTGCTGCCCCTACGGTCACTGGGAAAGGACACCGCGAGATTGAACCCAAAGCTAAGCACTTCTCCCATTGCAAGAAAGATCAATCTAGTAGGCAAAACCAAACTGATAATTCAAAGAGACTTGCAAAGATAACCAATCATACATAAAAGAATTCATAGAAGATTCAAATATTGTTCATAGATAAACTTGATCATAAACCCACAATTCATCGGTCTCAACAAACACACCGCAAAAGAAGATTACATCGAATAGATCTCCACAAGAGAGGGGGAGAAATTTGTATTGAGATCCAAAAAGAGATAAGAAGCCATCTAGCTAATAACTATGGACCCGAAGGTCTGAAGTAAACTACTCACACTTCATCGGAGAGGCTATGGTGTTGATGTAGAAGCCCTCCGTGATCGATACCCCCTCCGGCGGAGCTCCGGAAAAGGCCCAAAGATGGGATCTTGTGGATACAGAAAGTTACGGTGGTGGAATTAGGGTTTTGGCTCCGTTTGATATTCTTTTTCTACGAAACTCTGAAATAGGCAAAAAATAGCAATTCTGGGCTGGGCCTCCGGTTAATAGGCTAGTCCCAAAAATAATATAAAAGTGTATAATAAAGCCCAATAATGTCCAAAATAGGATATAATATAGCATGGAACAATAAAAAATTATAGATATGTTGGAGACGTATCAAGCATCCCCAAGCTTAATTCCTGCTCATCCTCGAGTAGGTAAATGATAAAAACAGAATTTTTGATGTGGAATGCTACTTGGCATAATTTCAATGTAATGCTTCTTAATTGTGGTATGAATATACAGATTAGAAAGATTCAAGACAAAAGTTCAATATTGACATAGAAATAATAATACTTCAAGCATACTAACTTAAGCAATTATGTCTCTTCAAAATAACATGGCCAAAGAAAGTTATCCCTACAAAATCATATAGTCTAGCTATGCTCCATCTTCACCACACAAAGTATTTAAATCATGCAAAATCCCGATGACAAGCCAAGCAATTGTTTCATACTTTTGGTGTTCTCAAAATTTTTCAATCTTCACGCAATACATGAGCGTGAGCCATGGACATAGCGCTATAGGTGGAATAGAATGGTGGTTGTGGAGAAGACAAAAAGGGGGAAGATAGTCTCACATCAACTAGGTGTATCAACAGGCTATGGAGATGCCCATTAATAGATATCAATGTGAGTGAGTAGGGATTTCCATGTAACGGATGCACTAGAGATATAAGTATATGAAAGCTCAACAAAAAGAACTAAGTGGGTGTGCATCCAACTCTCTTGCTCACGAAGACCTAGGGCATTTTAAGGAAGCCCATCATTGGAATATACAATCCAAGTTCTATAATGAAAAATTCCCACTAGTATATGAAAGTGATAACATAGGAGACTCTCTATGAAGATCTTGGTGCTACTTTGAAGCACAAGTGTGGTAAAAGGATAGTAGCATTGTCCCTTCTCTCTTTTTCTCTTTTTTTATTTGGGCCTTTTCTAATTTTTATGGCCTTTTATTATTATTATTATTTAGTTCGGATTCTCATCCCGACTTGTGGGGGAATCATAGTCTCCATCATCCTTTCCTCACTTGGGACAATGCTCTAAAAATGATGATCATCACACTTTTTTATTTACTTACAACTCAACAATTACAACTCAATACTTAGAACAAAATATGGCTCTATGTGAATGCCTTCGGCGGTGTACCTGGATATGCAATGAATCAAGAGTGACATGTATGAAAGAACTATGAACAGTGGCTTTGCCATGAATACAATGTCAACTACATGATCACGCAAAGCAATATGACAATGATGGAGCATGTCATAGTAAACGGAACGGTGGTAAGTTGCATGGCAATATATCTCGGAATGGCTATGGAAATGCCATGATAGGTAGGTATGGTGGCTGTTTTGAGGAAGGTATATGGTGGGTGTATGATACCGGTGAAAGGTGCGCAGTATTAGAGAGGCTAGCAATGGTGGAAGGGTGAGAGTGCGTATGATCCATGGACTCAACATTAGTCATAAAGAACTCATATACTTATTGCAAAAATCTACAAGTTATCAAAGCAAAGTATTACGTGCATGCTACTAGGGGGATAGATTGGTAGGAAAAGACCATCGCTCATCCCCGACCTCCACTCATAAGGAAGACAATAAGTAAATAAATCACGCTCCGACTTCATCACATAACGGTTCACCATACGTGCATTCTACGGGAATCACAAACTTTAACACAAGTATTTCTCAAATTCACAACTACTCAACTAGCATGACTCTAATATCACCATCTCCATATCTCAAAACAATTATCAAGTGTCAAACTTCTCATAGTATTCAACACACTCATAAGAAAATTTTATTATTAATCTTGAATGCCTATCATAATTAAAGCAATTTACCACGCTGTTTTGTAGGACTATCAAAATAATCTAAGTGAAGCATGAGAGAACAATGGTTTCTATAAAACAAATCCACCAACGTGCTCTAAAAGATATAAGTGAAGCACTAGAGCAAAAACTATATAACTCAAAAGATATAAGTGAAGCACATAGAGTATTCTAACAATTTCCTAATCATGTGTGTCTCTCTCAAAAGGTGTGTACAACAAGGATGATTTTGGGAAACTAACAATTAAAGACTCAAATAATACAAGATGCTCCAAGCAAAACACATATCATGTTGTAAATAAAAATATAGCTCCAAGTGAAGTTACCGATGGAAGTAGACGAAAGAGGGGATGCCTTCCGGGGCATTCCCAAGCTTTGGCTTTTATGTGTCCTTAGATTATCTTGGGGTGCCATGGGCATCCCCAAGCCTAGGCTCTTTCCACTCCTTGTTCCATAATCCATCAAATCTTGACCCAAAACTTGAAAACTTCACAACACAAAACTTAAAGTAGAAAATCTTGTGAGCTCCGTTAGCAAAAGAAAACAAAACACCACTTCAAGGTACTATAATGAACTCATTCTTTATTTATATTGGTGTTAAACCTACTGTATTCCAACTTCTCTATGGTTTATAAACTATTTTACTAGCCATCACTACAAAAAAATACACTTCTGTGATGATAAGTGTTTGTCATAGTAGGTCGCATTTTCTGTCATGCATGTACATCCATGACGATTTTATGACAGAATCAAGATAGTCATACCTGTGCTATCATAGAAGTGTTCCATGACATTACCAAAATTATCATCATGGAAGTGTCCACTTCCATGACGATAAATCGCGCGTCACAGAAGTCTTTCGTCAAGGGTGACCGACACGTGGCATCCACCTTAATGGAACACCATTAAGTTATCGGGTCAGGTTTTGGATCCGATAACCCATTAATAGCCCTGACCAATGGGGATTTTCCACGTGTAAAATCATCATTGGCAGGAGGAAACACGTGTCGGCTCATCGCTGGGACAGATGTCATCCACTCAGATAGAACGCGCCTATGATACGTCGACACGTGGCACGGCCCAACAGAGGCCCATTCCCGTGAAAAGGCCGCCCCGTTTGACTTGGTCAAAAGGTGGCGGGACGGTCCATGGAGAGCCTGTTAACGGCATGTTCGCATATAGCCCATTTACAGCCCGCTAACCCAAGGCCCGTTACGCCCCATTCGAATTAGGCCCAGTAGCGTCATCTGGGCCATCCAATATGATTCCAGCCCGTTTTCACTTTTGGCCCATGTATGGCCCATGACGTCTTTCAGCCCATATGAGGCCCTATGTAACTCTTGGCCTATTAACGGCCCATGGTGAAACTGGCCTGTAATGAACAGTGTATCACTTTACACCCATTAACGGCCCGTGGTGAAACTAGCCCGTAAAGAACAGTGCATCACTTTATACCCATTAACGGCCCGTTATTCCAATGGGCTGTTTCCAGCCCATGTTATCTTTCAGCTTTCTCAGAGCCCATTTATTCTTGGGATATTTTCCAGTATTCGTTTACTTACGGCCCATTACTGTCATTTTCTGCTTGTGGGCCAAATTCAGCCTGTGGTTACAGTCAGCCCGTTTGTGGTCCGTTAATATGTTGGGCCGTTTTCATAACGTCATCAAATACGGCCTATTAACGATGGCCCATTATGGTCGGCCCATGAACGGACGATTCCAACTCTAGCCCGTTTGCGGCCAGAATGCGGTCTGTTTGGCCCATGTTTGGCCAATCGATCATACAGCTCGTATAAGGCCCATTGATGATACGGCCCGTAGAAGGCCCATTGTTTCTACGGCCCGTAGAAGGCCCATTGTTTCTACGGCCCGTAGAAGGCCCACTGTTTATACGGCCCGTAGAAGGCCTACTGTTTCTACGGCCCGTAGGAGGCCCGTTGTCACTACAGTAAATATTAGCCCATGGTTATTGTGGCCTAGTTTTAAAAAATAGGTTATTGCAGCCACTAGCAAACCACAGAAAAAGAACTGCACTGACTACAAGCAAACAAATAAACAAGACAACAAGCAAATAAATAAGCAAGCAACTTACACTAGGCTATCATGGCTATTACACATATTACATCCACTGGGCATCAAAGTTCGCCACCAGTGCAAATATAGGGAACACAACAGCATATAAACGCCGCAGCAAAACAAGTCCAGAACTGAAACCACTTCAGAAGAGCTCAAGAAACAATATCCTGGGTACCCATAATGCTAGCAAGATGCTTAGCAAGCTTATTAACTTTCTCTTGTTTGGCGCTTAAGTCCTCCAGCGCTTGCTGTTGCACCCAAAAGTATGCATCTGAATTTTGCAGGGACTTCCTCAGTCCTTCGGCTTCCTGTTGCATAACATCTGATCGATGTCTTTCAACTTGAAGTTGAGACTCAAGAAGCCAAACTGATTCAGGCAACGCGTTCGAAGAGCTAGTGCCCGCAGTGGTAGCCAGTAACTCGAACACTACAACAAGACAGGACTTTGGGGTTGTCTTAGTGTCTTCAATATAGTTTTTATCAGCTTTCTTGGAGACCAACAGGGATGTCTCAGTATCTTGAACCTTATCCGCATTACTTCCTTTACCATTGCATAATAGGGTCCTCTGCTCCAATATTTTATCCGCGTTCTAAAAGAGAAACAAACAAACACATCTCAGGTTTACAATGTAGTATATGAAACTCATTTTGGTAAACCAGTTCAGTAGTAAGGTGGACAGGATAACAACATGAAACAAACATACATCTATGTAGTATGGTCACGGTATGGTCTATATCATTCTAGTTTATGTTGCCAAATCAAGATAGATACAGTTCAAATCATATCTATTTAAGACAAAGCAACATAGACAGAATATAAGTGTGGGAAACTACACAACAATAATAACACTTGTAATGTGCATGGCATGAGAACATAACTGTTTATTCAATTGAAACTGAAATCAACATAGAGCAAGTTACAACAGCAAACAGCCAAACACGTTGAAGAAACAAGTTTAAAACATACCTGTTGCGCCATTGGAGTTTCAGTTGCATCCTTCAAATTTCAAATTAGTTGGTATCAGTAAATAAAGTGTTGCAAGAGCAAAGTAGTATGAACCATAGCTATGGAACCTGACCTGAGAACAATTCTTCTTCTACTTTAAGCGTTGACTTCAGGTTCGGAGTGGTGGTCCTCGTGATTTGGGCACTGCAGTTGCCTTACTAACTGCTCATGTTTGGGTGCTCTGTGGTGGAGACGGTGCTGTGTCAACGGGAACTGGGTGTCTATCTGTTGGGGTTGGGGTTAGAAGGGGTGTAGCTGGTTCTCTGTCCAACTGGGTAGGGGTACAATCTGCATGAGTGTGGGTTATGTGTGGCGGGGCTGGTTCTTGGGCAAGTACAACCGTGGTTCTATCTGCATCGACAGGTAGCACAATCTTTTCTAAAGACCGTGTTTTTACTCCCATAGATACTGCCATCACTCCCTCCAATTGAAATGGCTGATAAACAAGAAAAGTATTTGAATGTACAGACATTGTAAGATAGACAGGTGCAACAGATAGTAGGGAAGAAAACATGGCATGAAATAATTCACATTTATGTTGCCTAAGCAAACAGAATAGCAGGACATAATTTCACATATATGATGGCTAATTAAACAGGATAATATGACACAGTTTCACATGTATGATGGCTAACTAAACATGGTAGAATGACATACTTCAAAATATGATGACTATGTAAACAGGATGACATGATATAACTATACGATGTGTCTATTAAAGTGGTTGGCATGCCATAAATCACAAACATGCCGTCGATGGAAACATGATGGCATGATATAATTCACGGATAGAATGACATAATTTAAAATATGATGAATATGTAAATAGGATGAGATGATATAACTATATTATGTATTTAGAAAATGGGTTGGCATGCCATAATTCAGATACATGTTGTCTATGTAAACATCATGGCATGACATAATTCAAATATATGATTTATATACTAAGGAAGTGAGTAGAGGGCAATCACATATATGATGTGTCAACTAAGGAGATGGCATTCAATATTGTGTATATGATGTAAAAACTAAGCATTGCAATACAACATATGCATTATATGAGTAATATAACCCTGCCAAGTTTGAGCATACACCTTAGGGGGATAATAGGACTGGTCATCTGCCTCTGAATCCTCCTCTGAAGAGCTATCTGTAACCAGCAAGATATCTGCTTCAGGAGGTAGCATTGTCTGCTCTGAAGACCTTGTTTTCACTCCAGATTTCTCCATCACCAATTCAAATGGCTGATGCACAGGTAGAGCAGATGAATATACAAACATTGTCGACAAAAGCAATGAGAAATACAAAAAAAGGATGGCATGATATAGTTCACATATATGACGCTTGCCTAAACAGCATGGCATTGCATAATTCACATACATAATGCCTTGCAACAAGATAACATTGCATAATTCACATATATAATGTCTTGCAACAAGATGGCATTGCATAATTCACATATATGGTAATTAGACACTAAACAGGTGGCATTCACACAAAGCATGTCTAAACTAAGAAAATGACATAGCAATGCAAGCTACCATACGCACGATATGAGCAACATAACCCTGCCAAGTTAGGGCATGCACCTCGGGGGGGATATGACTGGTCATCTGTCTCTGAATCCTACTCTGAGGAGCTATCGGTAACCAGCAAGACATGCACTTCGTCAGATACCATTGTTTGCTCTGAAGACCTTGTTTCCACTCCAGATTTTTCCATGACCGTGCCGAATGACTGATGCATAGGAAGAGTAATTGAATGTACTAAAATTGTTGACAAATTTAACACGTAATAAAAAAATGATGGCATGATATAATTCACATATAAGATGACTGGCTAACCAGGGTGGCATTGCAAAATTCACATATATGATGCCTGGCTAGACAAGATGGCATTGCATGATTCACATATACGATAAAGAAACTAAACAGATGGCATTGACACAAAGCATGTCTAAACTAAGCAGATGACATCTTTAATGTATACAGTAAGCAATGCAAGGCACCATATGCATGATATTACCAACATCAACATGCCAAGTTAGAGCGAAGACCTCATGGTGTAAATAGGAGTGGTCTTCTCCTTCTGAATCCCCCTCAGAATAGTTATCTTCCTCTTGATTACGATCTGAAATAGGTGGAGGGGGGGTTGCCTTTGCGCCCACCATGGAACAGCGTCTGCATGAAATTTTATTGCCACATAAGGCTTGTGTCTTTTGCTCTACATGATCAGTTCCATTGTGTACAATAACTAGCATGCATAGGAATAAAACATAGTGAGATTATGTAAGGAGTGCATGCACAAATCCAGAGTGATGGTAGCAAACTGTGGATGGACCCAAAACCAATGATAGCAGGCAGATAATAGCTTTAGTTAAAAATACAGATAGTGGCTCCTTTAATGTTTTTTTGCACCCAACATGAAACTCATAGTAGACACCGGAGATTAACCAGATAGTACTGATTGCTGCCCCAATATGTACCCCACAACCATTTAAAAACTCAAGTTTCAGCATTAGTTTGGACTTGACTCGGAGTCTAATAGGTGAACACGATGATAATGTAGCATGTCATCATATTAAGCGACACATAACGTAAGAAAACATGGAAGAGTGCGACCTCTCTTGCGGACCCATGTAGTCCTCAAGGTCATCTGCTCAGTTGATGATGGTAATGCAGTTGCCGTGGCTGCCGGCGGTGGGGAAGAAGATCTGAGGCGGCGGAAGACAGTCCGGAGAGCGGGTCCCTGCTGTGGTGAACCCTTCCATCGTTGGAGCAGCTGAGCTGGGGTGGAACACATCGCCGCAGGAGCAGGACAAACCACACAAGGTTTTCTTTGACACATATCAGTAACAGAAGTAATTGAGTAAGGGCTTGTTTGAATTTGAGGATTCTAACAATGCAGGGATAGGAAATAGACAGGAATAGGATAGGAATGCACGTGCAAAACAAAGAATTTAAAAACACAGGATTTCTGCCAATCTGGGTGTTTGATTCACAACAACTGGAAGATCACATGATGCAAAAAAGCATGGTGAGATTAAGTCAAACCACAAGAAAATGTATGGTTATAATGCTATTATGCTACTATCTCTTAGTCTTGTGCTTGATGAATAGGAATATGAAAAGGAGGAGAAGTGGAAATTAGAATTCCTACGGTTTTTCTTTCTAGGAGACACTAAAGGAACAAATCCTACAGTTTTCCTTTGCTCCATTCCTTTGCACCAAATTCATGAAAAGTAGTACCATAGGAAACTTTCCAATTCCGATGTTTTTCATTCACTTTTCCTTTCAAGCACTGGCGATTCTAGTAGGCAGGCTTGAGCAAGGAAAATCCTACACTAAAAAAATGTTTTTGTTCTACTTCTATTACTTTGGACCCAGGCCACTGCCATACTAGCTCAACTCCCAGGCCCATCGACAAATGCATAGCTCAAACGCGCAGAGATAAATAATGATGATGTTCAAGAGAGCCCATCACGGATAGCTAAGTTGCCTGGTACCTCACTGCTTGTCATATAATAGGATAAAATAATCGTATTTCCCGTTACTACGAGTGCTTAGTGGACAATATATATAACATGTAGAGTAAAAAAGAGATGCAACAAGTGTACAACCTCTTTGGCGAAGCCATGTCGATCTCAGCGTGATTGGGTTGGCCAGTGAGGATGCTCCGGCTGACTTGGCTGTCGGAGGAGGGGAAGAAGATCTTATGCGTCTGGAGATGGAGCCCGAGATACTGCTCCGCTGTGATGGAGGGTTTCGTTGTTGGAGCAGCTCCGGTGAGTTGTACGACGCCGAGGCTGAAGTAGGACAAGAGAGACAATGAACAACGTTAACCTGAGTGGAATTCTAATAGCATCTCCAATACATGACGTAAAATACATAACCACAAAGTGCTAGATGTAAAATACATCAGTGCTCACCTCTGAACTTAATTGTTGAAACTGAATTTAACTGCCAAAACTGAACTTAACTGTCGAAACTGAACTTAACTGTTGAACCTGAATTTTGCTGTCGAAACTGAATGCACTAGCAAGGTGACGATACACGTCGGTCGACTGACTTTTTCATCTCTGGTCAGTCGATTTTACAGCCATTGGATACGAAATCAAGGGCCTGCGGTTCATCTTCAACCTCCACCCCCTGAGCCGCCAGCCACCACCGGCCAAATAGCAGCCCCCCGCCGCCCGCGGCCGGTGGTGCGCCGCCCCGCCCGCCCCGAAAACACTCCCCACTGCCGGTTCGCTGCCGCCCCGGCCATCCCGCTAGGCCCCCCGGTGCCGAGCTTTTTCTCCGGCAATCTCCACGCCACCACCCCGCCACCGCCGGCGACCCCCCCATCCCGAACCCTAAGATAGATAGTGGGGTACCTCTCCGGCGAGCCCCCCTCCCTGCTGCGGCTAGTTCTTCCTTCACCCCGGCGAGCCCCCCCACCCCCTGAAAATCGACTGACCCAAAAGTCGATTCAGTCGACTGAAGTGTAGCTAAATCGGAGCAGCATCACAAGCAAGAGCAAGAGCGAGAGCAGCAGCGCGAGCAAGAGCAATAGCAAGAGCGGACCAGGCAGTGGACCGAGAGCAAGAGCAGAGCAGCAGCGCGAGCGAGAGCTAAAGCAGCAGCAACTCCTACTGATGTGGACGTCGCCGCTGAGGGAGCGACACCATGGAGGAAGTGGCCGGCGACGCCGCCGTGGATGGAGCCGCGCTGTGTCGGATCGGGACCGAGCGCCGGCAGCACCGTGAGATCGAATCAAGAAGAAAATGCAGCGATTAGTGTACAGCCTCTTTGGTGGCGCCGATTAGGCTGCAACTTCATCCGAGGAAACGATGATGATGATGCCCTTCTGGTGGTGTAGGTGAAGACGGCGGTGTGGGCATGGAGGTGGCGCGAAAGACGAGGGGAATGTCGGGGCAGCTCCTTGGAGGTGGAGGACGGGGTGGCTGAACCGGCGGGACGATGAGATCGACGATGAATACTCATCCGGTACAGTGGATGAGGGACGTCGAGGTGTTGATGTGGACGACGTCATCGGGGAAGAGCCATCGGCTGGGTGGCGGACGGAGCAGGGTGTGGGGTTTCATCGCGGGTTTTCGCGGTCTCGGTGTACAAATGGGTGTGCGGATGGGATGGCAGTGGGGAACCATGGCTTAGAGACGCGCTTGTCCGAAATGCGGGGTAAGTTACAAAAGTACCCCCACCAATTTGAGGCGGTTCTTTCGATTCAGGGGTACCACAGGCATTTCGTGTGTCGGGATTTCACAGGAGGTGGGAGTTTTCGTGCGCGTTGTAATTTCGGAATAGCAAGGCGTGGGTTGAGATGGAGGGAGTTGTCGGAGCACAACGAGACAAATATATATCTTAAATATTTCGGGCTAACAAGGCGCGGGTTGAAGAGGCGGGAGTTTCACAGCACGATAGACAGAGACGCTGGCTTGAATTTTCGGCATAACAAGGCGCGGCTTGAAATTTAGGAAGAACAAGCTTAACGTGTACCAAAAAAAGCAATTTGCACCTCAACACGCACAACACACACACAAACACCATTTAGACTAGAGTAAGGTACACGTGCATTGCACGCATGAGATTTGGCAACCAAATTATGAATAAATACCACATTATAGCATGCAAGCTTTGAGTCATATATGCATGATGTAGATGTTCGTTTAATTCTTTTAGTTCATTTCATTCAAAATCATCTAGTTTCTATAAGAAAGCTAATCTATTTTAAGATTCATGGAATTGTGCATCGTAAGACATAAAGTAAAAACAAACAATGGCAAATCATGTAGAAAAACATTTGGGCAATTCTGATACAGAAGATTCTAGAACAAATAAAAAGTGCTTTTGTTTTGATGTTTGTGCATTATGCTTAAGTTCAACCATGGAGTCTTCTAGATTATACATGTGGCGAAATCTGGTGGAATCTAGATGATATCCAACGGCCAGTAGTGCTCAAATTTTCCATCTTTGGACCATCGGATTCTCCTCATCCAATGACCATCTTTCAAAGTTAAAGTTACGACACACAATATAAAAAATATAAAACATAATATATATATATTTATATATTTATATATATAGGGGTATAGATATAGATATGTGATGCGAAAGCCGCCCATCATCTCCAATTAGAATATTGTGTCCATGCACGGATGCGACGTGGCCAAATGATGTCTGCCATCGGTATCTCAAATTCAAATCAGTCTGACCTTGTTCAATGTGTATACATTACAACATGCTTGTTTACAAACCACACCACGCAGATCTCCGTTATATTCATGCATGCATGGGTTTCAAACATCAGGATCTCTTATTCAAATATTTGAATTCAACTTTACATTGATTATGACCTCACCTATTCTTTTACACCCACACAATAGTCTTCTCTTTATAATTGTACCACTAACTTTCTCTCGTGCATGCATGCACACACACTACCAGTCCGCATTATCCATCGCACGCATGCAATCTTTTTCTTCAGGTCGGTCTCCCATGAAGGCACACACCCACACACATCCCCCTCTCCATCATATCGGGAATTCTTTATCTCTCACGCGTGCATGCGCAACGATCAATGTTCCTCTATGTATGTGTGTATATAGCTAGGTCTTTCATAGTTTTCCACACAAACCGATCAATCGATATATCCAGTGAGGTCTCACGCTCTTTTCCACATCCACATCGATCAATCCATACCTCTATATGTAGGATTAACATATATAGCTAATACACCCACATTAATTATATATCCAACGTCCCCCTCTCATCATCCATGCCTTCCGCTTCATCTCTCAGACGCGTGCACAATGGCGAAGACAGGGGCAGTAAGGGCCCTGCCCCCTCCCCCTAACATCACTATATATCGAGGCTAATATGAATGTTTTCATTAGACAATTTCTGCTAAAAATGGTTTAAGTTCATGAATTGACCCTCCTCGTAAAGGATTAGCAATGCTTGGCCCCCTAGCTCATTTATTTTTCATGGCTCCGCCACTGCGCGCAACAGCGCACGTGTTCACCCCCTCTCTCTAAATATCGATCTTGCACTTGTGCATTCCTTCATAGTCTCCCTCCACTCGGCCCCTCGCACCATGTTCTAGCCCCCACCGGATTTTGCCACATGTACAATCAAGTAGACTCCATGGTTGAACTTAAGCATAATGCACAAACCTCAAAACAACAGTGGTTCTCTTTTGTTCTAGAATCTTCCGTATCATAACTGCACAAACTTTTTTTCTAGTTGAATTGCCATTATTTGTTTTTACTTCATGCTTTACAACGCATAATTCCATGAATCATAAAATATATTAAGGGCTTATTTGATTCAAATGATTCTCAAAGGAATTTTGGAGGATTCTAATCATTAGGAATTTTTCCTATCTTGGTTGTTTGATTCATAGGATTGTAAACCATAGGAATTTTTCCATATGATTCATTTGCACTAGATTTCATAGGAAACATCCCATCCACTCAAACCTCTTTGAAAGAATTTTGCATTTTTTCTATGCACAATCAAACACTCGTACAATCCTGTAGGATTCAAGACGACATTCCACTATAATCCCATGTTTTTCCTATTCCCGTGTTCTTAGCTTTTTATAAAAACAAATTGATTTTGAATGAGATGAACTATAAGAATTAAACGAAGGGCTACATCAGGCATATATGACTCAGAGCTTATATGCTATAGTGTGGTATTTTAATCATAATTTGGTTGCAAAATCTGATGCGTGCAATGCACGTGTACCTTACTAGTACTTCGAGTATGTGCAAATCACGTAAATTAGAATACCAATGGCACGCTACACAGTGTCTCTCTTACAGTTCATGAAGCCATGTGACACATGTGGAGGCATTGTCGCGACCTCCTTGCGTGGATTGATCACAGTGACGTACTGCTGGTTCCAGAAGAATGTACTCATCCTCCCTGAGCCATACTGGCGGTACATGCACGAAGCGAAGATGTTCACGCACGCCACACACGCACTCATTCCCTCGCACGCCCACACGGGTACACGGGCGGACGCAAATTTGTACCAAGATCCACCCCATGTGATAATTTGACGCGTGTAAAGTTGTTCACTTCATTGATGGTCAATTAATACAGCGCATGCAAATTGAGTGGACGTGGGGGCGGAAGAAAGACATTATTACTCCACTGCGCGCATGCGAGTAGTTAAATCGTGGGTTGCTAGTAGTACTTCCATTGGTCTCCTTCGCATTTTGTGCCAATTTTTGACAGTAACATAATATTTACGCATTTAAGCAGTGTAGTACTTGAAATTTATGTTCCGCTAAACTCATCGGGAGCCGTTTCAGGCCTCGAAACCAAAACCATCAATTAATCCTTACCTTGTTCCCATCACATTCGAAAGCCTACTCACACCTACTAGTACGTACCAAACCTGAACATGTTCCCACTATGCAGGTATTAGTACTAGTGCTAGTACTTAGGTTATAAAAAAGGGAACTACCTAACAAAAATTACTCTACCTTTCCTCATAAGTGCTTCTTCTTTGTCCGTCATTGCCATGGACGGTGAGCAGAGCTCTAGGTCGAGAACTACTCGTAACAAGGGAGCGGCAACCAAGGCTGCGGAAAAAAAAGAGGGCTCGCCGCCACGCAGAGACCTTGAAAGATCTCTCACGGGTAGGCGATGGCTCCCAGGAGCACCCTAGCCGCGGAGGCGAACATGTCAAGCCGGGGGAGCTGGAGTCATTATCCCTCGACGGCATGCCCGATCAGCTCAATAAGCACCTCAATAAGCAGAAGGAGTTCATCCAAGGCTTGATGGAGTTGCTGAAGGAGAGCCTCGACGACATGCCCGCTGAGCTCAATCAGCAGGGGGGTTGACCGCCGGCTTGGTGATGCTGCTGAAGAAGAGCATTGCCTCAGAGAAGAAGGCGACCGGCGAAATCCTGCGACTTCAGGAGGACAAGGCAAAGCTCTGCCACGAGATCAACCTGTTGAAGGAGAAGAATGCCAGCTGGAAGAAGCTGCATGAGAATAGTAGTTCCTCAATGAAGATGTTGCAGGCCCTCGTCATGGAACATAAGGAGGAGTTGGCGAAGCTCCGCATCGAGCACCCAGCTGCTGTCAAGGTACGTAATGCGGCTGTGGAACAGATGATGAAGGCTCGCGTCGAGAAATCCCGCGTCATGGACAGAATGAAGAAGATGGCGGAGGAGACGCGCAAGGAGATGGAGGTCGTGGAGGCGATGAAGAAGCAGTTACGACTCCGCGGCGAATTAGATCATTTGGGGTGATAATCTTCCTTCTTCTTTTGCTCTGGTGTTTCATCTTTTGCTTCGGGTGTTTTGCCGCAAGTGTCACGTTCTCTGCGAGGCATAAATAGAACAATGGTTTTTTAGGGAATGAATAGAACAATGCTAACAATGAGATGACTAGCAAATTAGATCATTTTTATCGCCATATGGCATAGGGCTGCCGTGTTTCATGCTCCTCCGCCGCAGTACTACTCCAGTGGAAAACTTGAGTATACCGCATGGTTCTTTGCTCCTCCTCGATCAGGTCGTCGGCGCATTTATACGAGCAGTCAAATCACAAGGCCCCACCTTTCAGCAGTAATGAGCCGTCAAATCACAAAGGCCCTCGCCTCTCGTGAAACCGACCAAGCTATACTGCCCCGCCCTCTAGCCTTTTAAAAAACGCATACTTTTGTACAGCAGTAGTATCGATGGATTGCGTCATGGAGCAAAACTTGAAATTAAAAAAAGGTGGTACATATAGAGAGCGCTCGTCGCCAAATTATGCATATAGTACTATTAAAAAGGCTAGCCACAATAATGGTGTCCAGCACAACCCACCCCTCAAATAAAACTAAGAGGGTGCTTGGATACGTTTTAGTCCCATGACTAAAAGTAGTGGGACTAAAACATGCTAGCCTCACCCATGCTTGGATCCAAATACTAAAAAGGCTAAAATCAAGCTAATGAGCATTTATTATCCTCCAAACCCTCCAATCCAGAACTCGCTTGTGTTAAAGGGGAGGAGTTAAATGAGTAGAGAGAGGACTAATCCATATTTTAGTAGGGGTACCCCTGACTAAAAAATTTTAGTCTCAAGACTAGTTTTAGCCCCTCTTTAGTCAGGGGTGCTTGGAACTTTAGCCTCTTAAAGAGACTATTTTTAGTCATACTAAAATAAGTCCCTTGGATCCAAGCACCCTCTAAGCATCCTGGAATTCTTTGACAAAACTAAGCACCCTGAAATTCTTTGACAACTAAACTGCTGGCTATATGATGTTGGCCATATATATTGTACGTATATAATGTGAAGAAACAAGTGGTAGTACTATACCAACTAAAAGATGAAATGTAAGACATACTAGTATGTACGTACTGAAGAGTTAAAGTAACAAGAAGAAACATAACATAGTTCTGCTGGGGGCTCAGCACAACACACCCCTCAAATTAAATTAAGCACACCTAAAATTAAACTTTGCAACTATTCTGGTAGACACTGCATTAGAACCACCATGAGCAACGACACTGCCACCTTACTCGGAGTCATCGTCCACGTCCTCGACTTCGTCCTTGTCCCTCTTCCTCTTGGCCGATACTTCTTTGCTTGAACCGCACACTTGGCTATTGCTCTTCATCCAATCCTTGGAGATATTGAAGCAAAGGTATCCATCCATTGCAGCGTAGTGGATGTGGTCTATATCTAGTACATTCCGCTGCCATGCATGACGATGAAACGTGTATGGAGGTTTCTCCAGTTTACCGTACGAAGGATGAACCATGGCTCCTGCCAGGGTCAGCATTGAAGGCTGACGAGAGGACACCAGCCGATTCTTCTGGAGGTCGAAGGTGTTGCCTACAGCGAGGCCTATCCGACGCAGGACTTCTTTGTCGTTACCAAAGTCTACAGTAACGAATTTGACTAGGTTGCTCTGGAGGAAGTTCTTAAAATCCTGGCACTCAATGTCGGCATGGCATATGTGGTAGACCAAGCATAAGTCATGCACGCAAACCTGGATCACGGCGGGCTTCTTCCTCTCTTCGTCCTTTAGATCTTTCTCTGGTCCCAGGACTGTGGTGTACTCAACATCTAGCCCAGCGACCCACTCATCATCTCAGTCTTCAAACATGCGTCTGAAGTGAGAAAGGCATCCTTTCACCATTGCGGAAGAAAGGGTGTAGATGACGTCGAACTCATCACCGGTGATGGTTCTAACCTTGTACTCATTGCTGATCGTGGAGATTTGGGACGCCATGGATTTGGGAGGAGGGTTAGGATTAGTGAAACTACCATAATGTGAATGGACGGGACGACTAGGAGCGAACCGCCGTAGTATTGAAGGATGTGCGGGGACGAGTAGGAGCGAACTGCCAGCGTGCGAATGACAGGGTAGTGGCTTTCCATTCTCCCATGATCACGGGGCCCCACCTGTCTAGTAGTAACTCACTGTCAAATCACACAACCCTACGTTTGTAGCAGCCTACTCCCTCGTCTTCTCGCGTCTCTATTGAACCGACTAGGCGGAACTGCCCCGCCGCTTACCGCTCAGGAAAAGCCCCGCCCTCGACTTTTAAATAGTATACAGTATACTGATTTTGTATCCATGGATTGCGCCCGCACCATGGAGTAAAGCGTCTAGAAAATGGCGGTACACATGTACGTAGTATACGGTACACCGGTCGCGTTCGCGTCGCACCCCATACGGTCGGTCGGTCTGGCATGCTGCTCTCGGAATGGAACGCGCGTCATATTGCGTTTGCACACACATGTGGGATGGCAATTGAGAACCGACCATAGGCACACTCGCCGGCCCCGCAAGTTGGGTGACTTAATAGAAGAGGGAGACGAGCGATAGTACTAGAGAAGTGTTGTACTACGTTGGTGCCTGGACGATCCCTGCAAGACACGGAAGATCAGTTCGTCCATGCATGTGACCAGACTCCGGTAGACACGCCTGGATTGGCCATCGTCTACATATCGTGCAAGCTGTGTTGTACATGGCTGTAGTTGTGGTGAGAAATCTAAAAAAAGGTTTCTTGTCATCTCGCAAAATTAGGTGTCATTTGCTTCAGATCACTGTGAGGGTTAAATAGCGACAACTGAGTTGGCCTAGTCATTGGGGGCACATGCACGAACAGTGACTACTCGACTGCCATCTAGGTCAAGCCGGCTATGTTAATTAGGACATCTATCGATGGACCCCTTTTCTACGAGTTTATCTTTAATTTGAGCTTTGTTCCTCGTCTAGTTTGTCCGTCGGGATTCATGTTGTCTCCATTGGGCAGTGAGGTTATAATTTCTTGTCACGTGGCATTTTTTGTGTTATATGTTATAATCCGGCGCTTCAGATCAAAATGATGACAACTGCGCCTCCGGGCCACTTGCATGAGGAGGTGGTTTTGCAATGGAGAAGATCAGAAGTGGGAGAGGCGAGACGATGGTTTTGGAATGGAGATGATGGAGAGGAGATGGTGGTTTTGCAATGGAGAAGATTAGAAGAGGGAGAGGCAAGACGGTGGTTTTGGAATGGAGATGATGGAGAGGAGAGGTGGTGGTTTTGCAATGGATAAGAGGGAGAGGAGCATGCAACAACGATTTAGGATTGGACGAGAGGGCTAGCGCACTGTGACGGGATCAAAATAAAAATCAATTTACCCTTCAATTAAGAAAGCGACCCCACATTAAGAAAGAGACCCCACATTAACGGGGCGACCTCTATTTTTAGCACTTAAAAAATGTAGTTTCATAGGAGTATAAAAGTGCAAACAATGTGATTCTCAGAGAAGAAACTGCAAGTTTCAGTTTTAGATAAGAAACTGCAAGTTCAGTTTCAGATAAGAAACTCCAACTTTCAGAGGCAGAGCATTTATATTAACACGGCCTTTTCAAACAGGGTTAACATCATGTTGGAAGTTTTAATCATGGTCGAAAATGGAACTACCAGCCAGTTAACATCATGCTGATCAACATTCATGCATAGCACATCTTCATATGATGCACAGTCAAAATGCCCACACAATGTCGAGTGTGCGAAACACACAAAAAACGAGGGACGAAGTTTTGGCAATTGTTGGACGTGGTTTTGGGCTGCCCCGTCTAGGCTTTCATTTTTAACATGCGCAGCCCACGACCTCGGATGGGAGGTCCATAGGCCTGTTTGTATTTTCTTAGGGCCGTCATGTATTGACCGGCCTATGGACCTCCCATCCGAGGTTTTATTTTTGACAGCCCAATTTATGTATTTTTTTTTTGAAGAAAACGTAGAGGTCTGTTCTATTTTTCTATGTAAGAATAGGAACGCCAGGTCCAACTTATGTTTCCCTTCTAACTATATTATATATTTAAATTATTTTATATGTTATTATATATTATTTTTATTATCATCTAATAATTAACAGATACTTACATATATAAGAAAACAATATCCCACATCTTATTAACTTATAAAAATAATTTCTTAACAAATAAAATCCTGGATTGTTTTAGCATGAAAATCCTAGTGATTGTGTACAAAAGCTTGGTAAGATTTAAGGACGAATGTAATAATATCACTTATTATTTAAATATATTTATAACAAAATGCTCAGCCCTTTTTTATTTTTTGATAACATTGCTGGCCCAACCCAACATTGTAATTAGAATCAGCCCAGCAAAATCATGTATTTCGAGAAAGTGCAAATGGCCTATAATTTTTTAGGAAATAAAATAATTGGGCCGCATGAACGCTACATTATTTGTTCACCCAGCCTAGCTAATGGCTGTAATTCAAAAAAAGATCAAATTGACTGTAAATTTTACAACGCAAAAAAAGATTGTAAATTCTGAAAAAAATCGGTTGAATACGTGGCACATATTTGGAGGCTAAAATGTGGGCCAATAGGTCGAAGCCAACGCAAGTCGTTGTCAATTTAGTCAACAAATGATTCTAACATGTTAGCCATTGGATTTACATCCAACGACCGGCATCCATCTTCAATCTCTCGTCTTCTTCCTCCAGCGCCGCCGGGACCAGCTCCCGCCTCCTGCTGCTAGCAGCTCTGCTTAGCATGCTTCGCTATGAAGCGCTACTCCACCATTGGCCAGGCCATCCCTCCACACCTCATCTTCTTCTCCATCGACTGCCGAACCACACCGCACTAGAACCAGTTAACCCTCGTACACCTCTCCGTCTGTGACTCTACCCCCGCGTCTTCCCATCTCTGGCTCGTTGCTGTCCGGGGCCTCGCTGTCGTCCACCACCTTGGATGCGCTCGACGCGGCGTGGTCAACGAACGACACCATCGGAAGTAGACTATGCGTGGAGAGGCTGACAGCTGGGTCCATGGCAGCACACAAGGAAATACCTCCTTATTACACGCAAAATAATGATTTCTCCACCTGACATCTGGGACCCACCGGAAGGGCCTCTGTATTTCGCGAAAATAATGTGCCCCCCGCTGACATGTCGGACCCACCAGCTATCTTCGCACGCAAGGAAGTGCCTCCTTATTACGCACAAAAAATAAATATTCCCCCTGCCAGCTGGAACCCAAACCAGCGTCGGTCGTGCCGCATGCTCCTGCCTCCCGTGGCCGGCTGTGATGCCGCGGAGGCCTCACCGCCCCTACTAGTCCCACCGCTGGCCAGGCCATCCCTCTACTCACCCACACCCCCTGTTATTCTGCGGCGACAGCAGCCTCACACCGCAGCCGAACCAGTGAACCCTCGTACTCCTCTTCGCATGGGCATCCACTGCTGCGTCTTCCCTGGCTCCGAGTCGTCCCCTTCCTAGTCCTCGCCATCGTCCACCGCCGTGGTGCTCTCGGTGCAGCGTGGTCAACGTGGTCAAGGAACAACTTCCATTGAACGTGGACTGTACGTGGAGAGGCTGACAACTGAGTCCACGGCCGCAGCAAGGAAGTGCCTCCTTATTACGCGCAAAATAATGATTCCTCTACCTGACAGCGGGGCCCCACCAGACGGGCCACCGTATTTCGCACAAAAACTGTTTCTGCCTAACTGCTGGGACCCACCAGCTACATCTTCACATGCAAGGAAGTGCGTCCGGGCAAAAAAACGATTCGCCCCCCTGACTGTTGGGACCCACCAGCTACATCTTCGCACGCAAGGAAGTGCGTCCGGGCAAAAAAAATGATTCGCCCCCCTGACTGCTGGGACCCACCAGCTACATCTTCGCATGCAAGGAAGTGCGTGACAGTCGGGACCCACCTGGTCGAAGCGTATGTAGCATTGTCATTCTGGTCGCGAACGTGTACGTACATATATATTGGTGGATGTAGAGGCGCGCACGTGTCGTAGTAGAGGCGCGTACGTGTCGTAGTAGAGGCGCACATGTAGCATGTACACGTACGTACAACGGTCAGGGTGCACGAAAGAAAATACGGCCACGTATGTGTACATACGGGCGGGGTCTCGAACGCCTACTCGCGCATACGTACGGCCATGGCTCATGTACTTGGCTGGGTCGGAACGGAGAAATAGCGTCGTAGTCGTGTTTATGGGGAGGCAACGGAATGCATCATGTTCATGGGGAGGCAACGGAATGCGTCATGTTCATGGGGAGGCAATGGAATGCGTCGTGTTCATGGGGAGGCAACGGAATGTTCCATGTTCATCGGGAGGCAATGGAACGCGTGGGAGCCAACCGGCTGGGTCGGAACGGAATGCGTGGTCATGTTCATCGGGAGGGCTTGGACGGAACAGGCGATGGAAACGAGGCCTGGCGTACCGCAAAACAGAGGAAACGGACCTCCTACATTCGGAAAGGGGTCCTGTTGATCGGGAGGGGTGTGGCGTACCGCAAAACGGAGGAAACGGACCTCCTACGGTCGAAATGGGGGTCCTGTTGATCGGGAGGGGTGTGGCATAGCGCAAAACGGACGAAATGGACCTCCTACGGTCAAAACGGGGGTCCTGTTGATCGGGAGGGGTGTGGCGTACCGCAAAACGGACGAAACGGACCTCCTACGGTCGAAACAGGGGTCCTGTTCATCGGGAGGGGTGTGGTGTACCGCAAAACGGGACTCCACGGGATATTTTTCATCTCCACCATCGACCTCCTCCAGCCTCCACGGGCTCCTGTTCATCCAGCCTCCACCGCGCTACTATTTAACCACCCCTCCACGGGCGCCCCTCCACCGTCTACTGTTCATCCAGCCCTCCACACCATGGGGTCCTGTTCAACCACCCCTCCATGGGCACCCCTCCACCGTCTACTGTTCATCCAGCCCTCCACAACACGGGGTCTTGTTCATCCAGAGGCAACGCCACCGCTCACTGTTCATCCAGCCCCCCCCCCTCCGCAACACTCATTGTTCATCCAATCGACCGACTTCAGTTAGCAGTAGTAGCGAAGGAATCGCTCGATCGGGTTCAGTTAACAGCCATCGATCGATCGCTCGGGTTCAGTAACGCGTAGCCTGCAGTGCAATCGCTCGGGTTCAGTTAGAGCCAACGCCTCGCACACACGCGCGTACGTGTACGAGAGAAACGCACATCGCTTGGCCCCCGACCTCCCACCGTAACCGGGAACTCCCCAAAATTTTCCTCCCCCTCGCTTCTACCACGGTTTTTCCGTCATGGACGGCCCGAAGAATGTCATGCCGCCGCATCTCCGGCCCGCCCAGGACGAAAAGCCCATTTCTGTCATGATTTTTTCTCATAGAAGTAGGAGCCCACCACATCTATGATGATACCAGGTTTTGTCATAATTGTCGTCATAGAAATGTCATATGTATGACAGAAAAAAAATTGTTCGGCCCAAAATGTCACGGATGTGTCTTTTTTTGTAGTGCATAGATTCATTAAAATAAGCAAACAACACACGAAAAACAGAATCTGTCAAAAACAAAACAGTCTGTAGTAATCTGTAGCTAACGCAAGATCTGGAACCCCAAAAATTCTAAAATAAATTGCTGGACGTGAGTAATTTATCTATTAATCATCTGCAAACATAATTAACTAAATAGCACTTTCCAAATAAAAATGACAGTAATTCTCGTGAGCGCTAAAGTTTCTGTTTTTTACAGCAAGATTAAAAAGACTTTCCCCAAGTCTTCCCAACAGTTCTACTTGGCACAAACACTAATTAAACACAAAAAAACACAACCAAAATAGAGGCTAGATAAATTATTTATTACTAAACAGGAGCAAAAAGAAAGTAATAAAAAATAACATTGGGTTGTCTCCCAACGAGCGCTATTGTTTAACGCCCCTAGCTAGGCATAAAAGCGAAGATAGATCTAGGTATCTTTAGTTGGTAATTCTTTAATGAGACATCTATCACTTTAGGAGTTTCTTTCCTTTTATCAATAATCAAACTGCTAGGCACAAAATCGAAAAAATCATTAGTAGCAAATGGTTCCTTAATGATAGCCAAAAGATTAGGATGAATACTTATAGATTTGAGATCCACTGTTTCTTTGCTAGAGGATTCACCCTTATTTTTAGGAAAATACATAAGCTTGGCAATTTTAGTTGGAGGACTTGGAGTATTCTTTACGAAAGAAAAGGCGGTTCCCAAGTTGGTAATGATACCCTCAAGTTTATCGATTCTAGTGGAATCATGATTTATTCTTTCATTAACTATGGGTTCCTTCTCCTTAATATTTTTCAAAATGACTCCTACTTTAGATCCATATTGAGTAATTTGGTTGTGGATCTTTTTATCGAAATTTTCAATTAACTCTACGGTAGCAACTTTATTTTCAATAATTTCAAGTTTTTGCATTACATGCTCCAAAGTTAACATAGTTCCATTAACCAAAAGAGGGGGTGAGCCACACAAATCTATCATATCATTATAGGAATCAAAAGTGTGGCTACCCAAGAAATTCCCTCCGGTAATGGTATCAAGGACATATCGGTGCCAAGTAATAGCACCTACATCAAAATTGCGGAGAAGAATAGAAGTAGATTGCTTCCTAGTAGATCTATTTTGAGCATTGCAAATTCTATACCAAGCGTCTTTTAGGTTTTCTCCTTCTCTTTGCTTAAAATTAAGAACTTCATTTTGGGGAGACAACGGAGAAGATAGGGGACTAGCCATAACGACAAGCAAGAAAAACAACACACAAGCAGACAAGAGACGGGCAAAAAAAGAGGCAAATAGAGAAAGAGGAGGAGGATGGAGAGAGAGAGAGGGCGAATAAAATGGCAAGGGTGAAGTGGGGGGAATAGGAAAACGAGAGGCAAATGGCAAATAATGTAATGCGGGAGATAAGGGTTTGTGATGGGTACTTGGTATGTTGACTTTTGCATAGACTCCCTGGCAACGGCGCCAGAAATCCTTCTTGCTACCTCTTGAGCACTGCGTTGGTTTTCCCTTGAAGAGGAAAAGGGTGATGTAGCAGACCAACGTAAGTATTTCCCTCAGTTTTTGAGAACCAAGGTATCAATCCAGTAGGAGGCCACGCACGAGTCCCTCGCACCTACAGAAACAAATAAACTCCTCGCAACCAACGCGATAAAGGGGTTGTCAATCCCATCATGGTCACTTACGAAAGTAAGATCTGATAGATATGATAAGATAATATTTTTGGTATTTTTATGATAAAGAGAAATAAAGATGCAAGTAAAATAAATGGCAAAGGAAATAACTAAGTATTGGAAGATTAATATGATGGAAAATAGACCCATGGGCCATAGGTTTCACCAGTGGCTTCTCTCAAGAGCATAAGTATTATGGTGGGTGAAAATTACTGTTGAGTGATAACCCACAAGTATAGGGGATCAATTGTAGCCTCTTTCGATAAGTAAGAGTGTCGAACCCAACGAGGAGCTAAAGGTAGAACAAATATTCCCTCAAGTTCTATCGACCACCGATACAACTCTACGCACGCTTGACGTTCGCTTTACCTAGAACAAGTATGAAACTAGAAGTACTTTGTAGGTGTTTTTGGGTAAGCTTGCAAGAAAGTAAAGAACACGAAAATAAAAGCTACGGGCTGTTTAGATAAAGACACAATTAAATTAGTTTTAGTAGAGAGCTTTTGTCAACAAGAAAGTTATTTGTCCCTAGGCAATCGATAACTAGACCGGTAATCATTATTGCAATTTTATTTGAGGGAGATGCATAAGCTAACATACTTTCTCTACTTGGATCATATGCACTTATGATTGGAACTCTAGCAAGCATCCGCAACTACTAAAGATTCATTAAGGTAAAACCCAACCATAGCATTAAAGTATTAAGTCCTCTTTATCCCATACACAAACAACCTACTTACTCGGGTATGTGCTTCTGTCACTCACACCACCCACCATAAGCAAATCATGAACATATTGCAAACCCTACAGCGGGAATCCCTCATGCTTGCGTGACACGGAGAGCACCATAGGACAACACTATTAATAAAACATACAACTCAAACCAATCTTGATCACCAAATAGCCATTAGGACAAAACAGATCTACTCAAACATCATAGGATAGCCATACATCATTAGGAAATAATATATAGCGTTGAGCACCGTGTTTAAGTAGAGATTACATCGGGTAAGAGAGAGAGGTTACACCGCTGCATAGAGGGGGGAAGAGTTGGTGATGATGGCGGTGAAGTTGTTGGTGAAGATGGCGGTGATGATGATGGCCCCGGCAGCGCTCCGGCGCCACCGGAAGCAAGGGGGGAGAGGGCCCCCCTTCTTCTTCTTCTTCCTTGACCTCCTCCCTAGATGGGAAAAGGGTTTCCCCTCTGGTCCTTGGCTCCCATGGCGTGGGAGGGGCGAGAGCCCCTCCGAGATTGGATCTATCTCTCTGTCTCTCTCTGTTTCTGCGTTCTCTCTTGGCTCTGTTTCACCGTTTCATGTATATATGGAGATCTGTAACTCCGATTTGGCCTGAAACCTTCGCCGTGATTTTTTTCCGAATATTAGCTTTCTTGCAGCAAAAGAAGAGCGTCAACCGCCTTACGGTGGGCTCACGAGGGTAGGGGCACGCCCTAAGGGGGGCGCCCCCTGCCTCGTGACCACCTCGGGCACTGGTTCGCGTTGATTTTCCTTCCGAATTTTCCATATTTTCCAAAAATAAGCTCCATCCGTTTTTATCCCGTTTGGACTCCGTTTGATATGGATATTCTACGAAACCAAAAACATGCAACAGACAGGAACTGTCACTGGGCACTGGATCAATATGTTAGTCCCAAAAATAATATAAAAAGTTGCCAAAAAGTATATGAAAGTTGAATAATATTGGCATGGAACAATCAAAAATTATAGATACGACGGAGATGTATCAGCATCCCCAAGCTTAATTCCTTCTCGTCCTCGAGTAGGTAAATGATAAAAAAGATAATTTTTGATGTGGAATGCTACCTAGCATAATCTTGATCATATGTCTAATCATGGCATGAATATTAGGACACGAGTGATTAAAAGCAATAGTCTATCCTTTGACATTAAGACAATAATACTTCAAGCATACTAATAAAGCAATCATGTATTTTCAAAATAACATGGCCAAAGAAAGTTATCCCTACAAAATCATATAGTCTCTCTATGCTCCATCTTCACCACACAAAATATTCAAATCATGCACAACCCCGATGACAAGCCAAGCAATTGTTTCATACTTTTCACGTTCTCAAACCATTTCAACTTTCATGCAATACATGAGCGTGAGCCATGGACATAGCACTATAGGTGGAATAGAATATGATGGTGGAGGAGACAAAAAGGAGAAGATAGTCTCACATCAACTAGGCATATCAACGGGCTATGGAGATGCCCATTAATAGATATAAATGTGAGTGAGTAGGGATTTCCATGCAACAGATGCACTAGAGCTAAAAGTATATGAAAGCTCAAACTAAAACTAAGTGGGTGTGCATCCAACTTGCTTGCTCATGAAGACCTCGGGCATTTGAGGAAGCCCATCATCGGAATATACAAGCCAAGTTCTATAATGAAAATTCCCACTAGTATATGAAAGTGTTAACTCAAGAGACTCTCTATATGAAGAACATGGTGCTACTTTGAAGCACAAGTGTGATAAAAGGATAGTAACATTGCCCCTTCTCTCTTTTTCTCTCATTTTTTTATTTTCTCTTTTTTCATTTTATTTTTATTTATTTTTTGGTGGGCTTGTTTGGCCTCTTTTTTTATTTGGGCTTCTTTGGCCTCTTTTATTTTCTGTAAAGTTCGAAGTCTCATCCCGACCTATGGGGGAATCATGGTCTCCATCATCCTTTCCTCACTGGGGCAATGCTCTAGTAATGATGATCATCACACTTTTATTTACTTACAACTCAATATTACAACTCGATACTAAAACAAAGATATGACTCTATATGAATGCCTCCGGCGGTGTACCGGGATGTGCAATGATATAGCGTAGCAATGACATCAAAAAACAGACAAGCCATGAAAACATCATGCTAGCTATCTTACAATCATGCAAAGCAATATGACAATGAATGCTCAAGTCATGTATATGATGATGATGGAAGTTGCATGGAAATATATCTCGGAATGGCTATGGAAATGCCATGATAGGTAGGTATGGTGGCTGTTTTGAGGAAGGTATATGGTGGGTTTATGGTACCGGCAAAAGTTGCGCGGTACTAGAGAGGCTAGCAATGGTGGAAGGGTGAGAGTGCGTATAATCCATGGACTCAACATTAGTCATAAAGAACTCACATACTTATTGCAAAAATCTATTAGTTATCGAAACAAAGTACTACGCACATGCTCCTAGGGGGATAGATTGGTAGGAAAAGACCATCGCTCGTCCCCGACCGCCACTCATAAGGAAGACAATCAATAAATAAATCATGCTCCGACTTGATCACATAACGGTTCACCATACGTGCATGCTACGGGAATCACAAACTTCAACACAAGTATTTCTACAATCCACAACTACCCACTAGCATGACTCTAATATCACCATCTTTATATCGCAAAACTATTGCAAGGAATCAAACATATCATATTCAGCGATCTACAAGTTTATGTAGGATTTTATGACTAACCATGTGAATGACCAGTTCCTGTCATCTCTCTAAATAGATATAAGTGAAGCAAGAGAGTTTAATTCTTTCTACAAAAGATATGCCCATGCTCTAACAATTATAAGTGAAGCAAAAGAGCATTCTACAAATGGCGGTTGTCTAAGTGAAGAGAAACAGGCAATCCAAACTTCAAATGATATAAATGAAGCACATGAAGCATTCTATAAAGCCATACTCAAAAGATATAAGTGAAGTGCAATGAGCATTCTATAAATCAACCAAGGATCATCTCATACCAGCATGGTGCATAAAAGAAAAATGAAAACCTAAATGCAAAAGACGCTCCAAGATTGCACATATCACATGAACGAAATGAATCTGAAAACATACCGATATTTGTTGAAGAAAGAGGGGATGCCTTCCCAGCATCCCCAAGCTTAGACGCTTGAGTCTCCTTGAATATTTACTTGGGGTGCCTCGGGCATACCCAAGCTTGATCTCTTGCCTCTCTTCCTTCTTCTCACATCAAAACCTTCTCAATCATCTAACACTTCATCCACACAAAACTTCAACAGAAAACTCAGTAAGATCCGTTAGTATAATAAAGCAAATCACTACTCTAAGTACTGTTGCAAACCAATTCATATTTTGTTTTTTCATTGTGTCTACTGTAATATAACTTTTCCATGGCTTAATCCACTGATATAAATTGATAGTTTCATCAAAACAAGCAAACTATGCATCAAAAACAGAATCTGTCTAAAACAGAACAGTCTGTAGCAATCTGAACATTCACAATATTTCTGATACTTGAAAAATTCTGCCAAAATTAGGAAAAATAAAAAATTTGTACCGCAAGACAGTGCAAAAAGAATCAGAACCATTTGACGTCCCAGTAAAAAATTTAAAATTCATGCACTACAGCCAAAGTTTCTGTCCTGCACCGCACAAACCAACAAGCATCGTAAACATCCTAAAGGCAAACCTTGGCACATTATTTTTATAATACAATGGAATTGTACAAGGGGATAATTTTTTTTTGAAAAGTTTCTATAATCAAGATTGACAAAGTTGCCATGAGCATGAACAAAGTTCAAGGCTAGCTCCCACTTCAACAATGCTCGTCTTTCTCACTTTCGCTTTTCTTTTTGAAAAAGTTTTGGGTTCCCCTCTTTATTTTTGTTGTTTTTAAACTATATGAAAGCACTCAATAGAAATAAATGACTCTCTAAAACTTCCAGGTTGTCTCCCTGGCAGCTCTTTCTTTAAAGCCATTAAGCTAGGCATAAAGTGCTCAAGTAGTGAATCCACCCGGATCCCAAGGTATATCAAAGCCAATTTTAATTAACAATGATTTGTAATTTAGTAGTGAGCACAAAGCAACATATATCATGTAATGACGAAGTCTAACTCTCTTCCTATGCATCGGCGTGTCATAAAAGAACAATTCATGCACACATAGTAAAGGCCAATTGCATAGTATAAACATTATCTTGCAATTTTATCGTGTGGGAAACATAGAGAGGTGGAGATATAGTTCCTCTCTCATAATAATTGCAAGTAGGAGCAGCAAGCACATGCATATTATATTTATAAAAATCATCATGTGCAACGGTAAAAGGCAACCCATCAATATAATCCTTAATAAAGGCAAACTTCTCCGATAAAGTGTAGTTGGGAGAATTCAAAAAGATAATAGGACTATCATGCGTGGGTGCAATAGCAACAATTTCATGTTTAACATAAGGAACTACAGCAAGTTCATCTCCATAAGCATAATTCATATTGGCATCCTGGCCACAAGCATAATTCATATTGGCATATTGGCCACAAGTATAGCAAGCATCATCAAAAAGGGATATTTCAAAAGAATCGACGGGATCATAGCAATTATCATAGCATTCATCCTTCGGTAAGCATGAAGGGAAATTAAACAATGTATGAGTTGAAGAGTTACTCTCATTAGAAAGTGGGCACAGGTGATCAATCCGCTCTTCCTCCTTTTGTTCTTCGCTCTCCTCCTCATCTTTTTCATCCAATGAGCTCACAGTTTCATCAATTTCTTCTTCCATAGACTCCTGCAAAATATTAGTCTCTTCTTGGACAGCGGATTATTCCTCAATATATTGTTTAATATAGGTATTAGAAGCATAATTCTCATAACAATATTCAAGTATAGCAAAATTTTCAGATTTGTAAAGAGTAGCATCATACTTTTCAATCAAAGAAGCAATTTCAAAAGCACCCTTAAAAGCAACAAATTCTTCAATTTGTTGAACATCATAGTAATTATAAACACCCTTAGCATATGAAGATAAGATTCCATTATCTATAAACTCACATTGGTAGGGAAGGTGTTTCTTAGGGTTTTCAGAACAACAAGTAAAATCGTAATAATAGCATAAATTCCAAGCATAACATTGCATAGTATTAATTTGATGCTGTAGAAGTTTCCCTTTTTGAGATATTCGGTGTCGTACATAACAAGCATGCTCATCTAAAGATTTGCCCTCAACTAGGCTAGTTGGGGTTTCAGCACGAGCACATAGGGATCGAAGATGATCCAAGTAATAAGCTTCATCAGTGTGATAGATTTTGATTGGTTCTTCAACCATTGGTTCAGTAGGTACAACTAATTTTTTTTTTATTTTGCGTTTCCTACCCATAACTAAAGATAGGAAACAACTAAGAACAGCAAATAAAAATTACTTAGTGATAAAGCAAACAAGCACACATGAGGATTTTCACCCCACGCTATTGCTCCCCGGCAACGGCGCCAAAAAAGGTCTTGATAACCCACAAGTATAGGGGATCAATTGTAGCCTCTTTCGATAAGTAAGAGTGTCGAACCCAACGAGGAGCTAAAGGTAGAACAAATATTCCCTCAAGTTCTATCGACCACCGATACAACTCTATGCACGCTTGACATTCGTTTTACCTAGAACAAGTATGAAACTAGAAGTACTTTGTAGGTGTTTTTGGGTAAGCTTGCAAGAAAGTAAAGAACACGAAAATAAAAGCTAGGGGCTGTTTAGATAAAAACACAACTAAATTAGTTTTAATAGAGAGCTTTTGTCAACAAGAAAGTTATTTGTCCCTAGGCAATCGATAACTAGACTGGTAATCATTATTGCAATTTTATTTGAGGGAGAGGCATAAGCTAACATACTTTCTCTACTTGGATCATATGCACTTATGATTGGAACTCTAGCAAGCATCTGCAACTACTAAAGATTCATTAAGGTAAAACCCAACCATAGCATTAAAGTATTAAGTCCTCTTTATTCCATACGCAAACAACCTACTTACTCGGGTCTATGCTTCTGTCACTCACGCCACCCACCATAAGCAAATCATGAACATATTGCAAACCCTACAGCGGGAATCCCTCACGCTTGCGCGACACGGAGAGCACCATATGACAACACAAATAATAAAACATACAACTCAAACCAATCTTGATCATCAAATAGCCATTAGGACAAAACAGATCTACTCAAACATCATAGGATAGCCATACATCATTGGGAAATAATATATAGCGTTGAGCACCATGTTTAAGTAGAGATTACAGAGGGTAAGAGAGAGGTTACACCGCTGCATAGAGGGCGGAAGAGTTGGTGATGATGGCGGTGAAGTTGTTGGTGAAGATGGCGGTGATGATGATGGCCCCGGCAGTGCTCCGGCGCCACCGGAAGAAAGGGGGAGAGGGCCCCTTCTTCTTCTTCCTTGACCTCCTCCCTAGATGGGAGAAGGGTTTCCCCTCTGGTCCTTGGCTCCCATGGCGTGGGAGGGGCGAGAGCCCCTCCGAGATTGGATCTATCTCTCTGTCTCTCTCTGTTTCTGCGTTCTCTCTTGGCTCTGTTTCACCGTTTCGTGTATATATGGAGATCCGTAACTCCGATTTGGCCTGAAACCTTCGCCGTGATTTTTTTTCCCGGATATTAGCTTTCTTGCGGCAAAAGAAGAGTGTCAACCTCCTTACGGTGGGCTCATGAGGGTAGGTGCGCGCCCTAAGGGGGGGCGCCCCCCTGCCTCGTGACCACCTCGGGCACTGGTTCACGTTGATTTTCCTTCCGAATTTTCCATATTTTCCAAAAATAAGCTCCGTCTGTTTTTATCCCGTTTGGACTCCATTTGATATGGATATTCTACGAAACCAAAAACATGCAACAGACATGAACTGGCACTGGGCATTGGATCAATATGTCAGTCCCAAAAATAATATAAAAAGTTGTCAAAAAGTATATGAAAGTGGAATAATATTGGCATGGAACAATCAAAAATTATAGATACGACGGAGAGGGAGACCAATGATATTGGCATGGAACAACAAACCCCCACAATTCATTGGTCTCAACAAATAGACCGCAAAAGAAGATTACATCGAATAGATCACCACAAGAGAGGGGGAGAACTTTGTATTGACATCCAAAAAGAGAGAAAAAGCCATCTAGAGGGGGAGAACTTTGAAGTAAACTACTCACACTTCATTGGAGAGGCTATGGTGTTGATGTAGAAGCCCTCCGTGATCGATACCCCCTCCAGCGGAGCTCCGGAAAAGGCCCCAAGATGGGATCTCATGGATACAGAAAGTTACGGCGGTGGAATTATGGTTTTGGCTCCGTTTGATATTCTTTTTCTGCGAAACTCTGAAATAGGCAAAAAAAACAATAATTCTGGGCTGGGCCTCCGGTTAATAGGTTAGTCCCAAAAATAATATAAAAGTGTATAATAAAGCTCAATAATGTCCGAAACAGGATATAATATAGCATGGAACAACCAAAAATTATAGATACGTTGGAGACGTATCATTGGCTCCTCTTTTCCTTTCCCTGTGCTGTCAATGACCTCACGACATGTCACACCCTAGCAATTTCATGCATTAGAGTGTTTGCATCATGTTTAATTCTCCCAGAAAGATGACATGGGGATAACAGAACCCCCAGCACCCCCTTAAACCAACTAGGGTTTACTAAAATTGGTTTCAATGAACCCAAAATGCCCTTCACAAAATGTTCATCATTTCTGGATTGGGCTAAAACCCCTGGCAAAAATGGTGCACTCTTTTATAGGACATTCTGGATTTTTTGAATTAAATCATAAGTATTTGAATTTGGACATTCAAATGCTATAAAATATTTTAAATGCTCAAATAATTCTGGAAATAAGTGTGGGCTGTTGGAAATAATCTAAGCAGAGCCTATGTTTATTTTCAGGATTTTCGTAAGTGCCTAGCTATTTTTAATAAAGCCCAACAGTTGCAGAAAATTAGAAAACAAAAAACAATTTAGAGAGAGAGAGAAAGGCCAGAGGCCACTTACCTGGCTGGCGCGGCCCATCTGGCCTGTGCCAGTCATCACCTACCTCTCCCAGTAGGCAGAGGAGGGACACCGCGACGCCGCCGAGCACGCCACGCCACCTCCCTGCCTGCCTGTCGTCGCTCGCGCCAGCGCGACGCCTCGAAGCGCCTCTGCGACACTGCCCCGACCCCGTGCACACCTCACTCTTCCCCCCTGCTCTCTTCCTCGCTCCCCCGAAGCCATGGCCGACGCAGCCGCCACCGTCTTGCCGCCGTAGCCGTAGCCACCGTCGTCCCTGTGCCGCGCCACCATGTCCGTTCGCTCCGCCGTCGTTGACTACGTCGAGCAGGCCGAGCCCCGAGCGCTCGCACGCCCTGCACCGCCTCCACCGACCCCGTCTTCGTCGACCACCGCCAGAGATCCCCTCCGCCGTCACCGTCGCAACAGGCTGTCCCCGACCTCGTCGTCAGCTCCGTTGCAACCACCATGAGCCTGGCCACCTCCCTATCCTCTCCGTCCTCCCTCTCGAGCCCCGTAGCGATCGCATGTAGCTCACCCGCACGCACCGCCGCGGAGCTCATCACCGACGATGCTCCGGCCACCCACTGGCCGCACCACTGTGTCCAACATTCTCACCGCATCCCCAGGAGCCCAACACACCACACCACATGCCTCGCCGTGCCCCGTAGCCTCGGGTTCATCTTCACCCGACTCCTGCCGCCGCCAAACTCGTCGCCGGCGCCTTTTCCGGCAACGCCAAGCCCAACCACTGCCACCAAACGCTGCGGCTTGCTCCCAGCAACGCGTAGGGCCTCTCCGCCGCGCAAATGGTCGTCTGTGGGCGTTTTCCGAAGCCCTCCGCCGCATCTGGCCTCGCCGGCGGCTAAACTCCGGCGGGTTTGACCCGTTGACTTTGACTGGGTGGGCCCAGGTTGACTCCCCTGAGTCTATGACAAGTGGGCCCCCGCTGCTAATTAACCTAGGGATAGCGCTAACTAATTTTAGTTAGTTTAGGTCACTCACATGCGGGCCCAGGCCCCACTGACAGTTTAGTTAGTACTAACTTAATTCTGTTAGTTAGCTGAGACACTGACAGATGGGGCCCACCAGTTAGGTTTGACCTGGGCTGGCGCCTTTGACTCACTGACGTCATAGTGATGCAGTACTGACGCAGTTATCTAATTTCTGGATTTATTCTTTTATAGGAAATTCCAGAAAATAGCCAAAACTTCTAAAAATCAAAGAAAATCAACCATAGCTCCAAATCCAACAAATTATATATTAAAAATGATCAAACAAATTCAATCTTTCCATCTGTAATGGTTTCATGCATGACAAAACACTCTAACCTTGCTGTTTAGGTGAAACAAGCTAATACACTTATTATGCATAAGAACTTAAGCTTTCATTTGAATCGTTGATTCAAACGGACCCATTTCAACTTGTTTCACATTGCATTAGGCAGGACACATCATTTTGCCATGTCATAGCATGCATCATATTGTTGCATATTTCCATGTGTTGATTATATTCTGTGTGTCTTTCGTGGTAGGTTCTGCCTCCGAGGATATCTCTGAGTATCCAACTGAAGGGCAGTACCCTACTACCACTCCATCAGGCAAGCAGCCCCATTTATCATATCGATACAATCCCATGTTCTCGCCTCTGCTCTCATTTACTGCATTAAGACAACAACGTTTCAAACTGCTGTGTGCTACAATAGTTGGACCCTTATCCTCTGCATGACCTGTCATTGCCACAGTAACTAGATGAAACCCACTAGCATGTGTAGGAGTTGATTGAGCCATGTCTGTGTTTCCTACCTTGCTATGCCTGCTATGCTTAGAGTTGTGTCAGGTCTGGTTCATCTGGGGGATGGGCTAGAGTGAAATGATTATGTTGGTAATGTGAGAGATGTGTTGAACATGATTTGGTAAAGGTATCGATGAGAGGCCATGTAGGAGTACATGGTGGGTTGTTTCATTGAGGCCGTCCCTAAGAACTGAGATCTGTATGTGTGATTTTAAGAATCAGCTACTACCATGCATTGGGATCCTTAATTGACCCTCTCGACTTCTTAATCACCCTAGTACTCTGTCCAGGAGTTGCAATTAGTTTCTGGTGTTTGTAGGTTATGTGTTGGCGGCCGTGCGTAGCGCTGACCCTAGGGGTGGGCTATGGTGCGGTAGATACACCATGGCACGGTGTACTGAGTCACCCGTTTGGTGTATCGGGAACCCTGTTCACATCGTTCGGGGCCGTATGTGGAAACCTCGGCCGGACTCCCTGCAGATGGAACCTGGATAGGCGATAAACCAAGACTAGAGACTTGAGTGTTTAGGTAGGCCGTGGCCGACACCCTCGTTGGGCTTCCGCTTGAAGGTTGCCGAGTACATGTCGTGTAAACGACGGTAAGTGGTGAGAGCGTGTATGAAGAAGTACACCCCTGCAGGGTTAACATCATCTATTCGAATAGCCGCGTCCGCGGTAAAGGACTACTTGGTTGCCTATATAGTTCATAGACAAGTTAATGGTTACTACTAAAAGACTCAAGATAAGTGTGAGTACCGAGGATGGCCCTCTCGTAGGATGGCGAGGGAGGATCCCCGGTGGAGTATTGTGTTGGTGATTAGTGGACTCGTGTGCGGAAACTATTTTACTAGTGGTGTCTCGTAGGATAGCTTAGCCAAGAGTCAAAGCTGGCTTGCTGCAATAACTCCACCACCTTCTTGAGAATGAGCATGTATAGTAGGTTCTGTTGTAAGACTTGCTGAGTACCTTTGTACTCATGTTTGCTTAATTACTGTTTTCAGACGAAAACACCGCCCCTCCGATGGGTTTTATGTAGACCTCGACATCGATGAATAACTTGCCACCCAGGTGGTGATCCTGGCCATGGAGGGCCCTATGTAGATAGACAGGCTTCGAGAAGCCTTCTTTCTTTCTAGTATCTGTACTCAGACTATTTGCTTCAGCATGTGCTTGTATGCTTGTATGACTTGAGTGTCGGGTCATGCGACCCCTACCTGTACGAACATGTTATGTATGGATCTCTGGAGCCTTTAAATAAAGTACTTGAGTTGTAGAGTTTTGTTGTGATGCCATGTTGTATTTGCACATATCGAGCATATTGTGTGTATGATTGAAATGCTTGGTATGTGTGGGATCCGACAATCTAGTTGTTCATCCTTGGCAGCCTCTCTTATGGGGAAATGTAGTCTAGTGCTCCTCGAGCCATAGTAGTCCGCTACAGCCCGGTTCACCGGAGTCCTGCTAGCCCAGCACTACTGCTCAGGACACTTGACTGGCCGGCATGTGTTTCACTTTGTTCCTATGTCTGTCCCTTCGGGGAAATGTCACGCGGTGACTTCCGGAGTCCTGCCTAGCCTGCTACAGCCCGGGTTCCCCGGAGTCCTGTTAGCCCAGTGCTACAGCCCGGATTCACTCGCTGATGACCGACATGCTCGATGTGATTCATGTATGCCTGTCCCCATAGGTCTGTGACGCTTTGGGTTCACGAGTAGCCATGTCGGCCCGGGTTCTCTGTCATATGGATGCTAGCGACACTATCATATACGTGAGCCAAAAGGCGTAAACGGTCCCGGGCCATGGTAAGGCGACACCCGTGGGGATACCGTGCGTGAGGCTGCAATGTGACATGAGGTGTTACCAGCTAGCTCGATGTGACTTGGAATCGGGATCCTGACAGCGTTGGTATCAGAGCCGGACTGCATGTAGGTTCGTTGAGCCAAACTGGTCGATGTCGAGTCTAGAAATGCTTTAGTTATATGTAGGGGAATTGATTGTGGGAGGGAACGTAAGGCTCTTTTACTCCTTTACCTTATGCCCTCTGATCTGAGTCATTCTCTTCTCTTTCTACATGGGTTAAGGACTAGGCTCTCTTCTTTCTATCAGGTTCACATGTTACTAATCCGTAGTAGCTTATAGGATTGTTGTTACCAGCCACAGTACAGTTTCTACTACTTTTAGTATGTTGTCAGTTGAATCAGAACCTTGATATGATGTTGTTGAGTGGTATTGCAAACTGTTGTGGATGTCTCAAATCTTTTTCTGAGCATTTACAACTGTTATGCTGTCCGATTTCCCATAGAAAATTCTAATGCCTTTGCATTATTCTGTGCTTTTAGATGGCCACCCGTTCACAGAACCAAGTGGTTCGTCTAACCCGGTGCCTCGATGTGCCCGGCCACACGGCCATGTTGGTTCGAGTGATGGTCGACTCAGGTTATTGGTGGTATCCGGAATATAATGTCGAGGAGCAGTTCAGAGACTTCAACCAGAGCAGTACCTCTGTACCGTCAGGATATATCCCTCTTATCCTGGAGCCACTGAGCCCCTTCACTATTCCTATGGACTTGGGGTCACTATTGAGATGACTATGCAGGATGCAGCCTATTCAATGATGAGTATCATTCGAGCTAGGACTGCCTTGCTACAGAACACCGATTTCCTTTACATGCCAGCCTCACTTCCTGGAGCACAGGGGTACTATCAGGCTTTGTACTATGACTCTACACATGAGGAGTCAGTACTCCGCACCACTGCCGAGATGCTCGAGGATAAGGACCGCGAAAATCGGGCCTTGCGTATGGAGCTTTTCCACACTGGTTCTGATCATTGGGCCACTTTGACTCGGTTTGCACCTGCGGTGCAGGCATGATACATGGACATGAGGGACCTGTACCCTGTATGGTCTGGATTGCCAGATTGTATGGAGTGGCGCGATGTAGGAGGCATCACCCCTCCTCGTGGTCCCCGTCTGCCACCGCCTGTGGGACCAAGGCCACATGCGAGTCCCTATGGTCCGTAGGCTCCGCAGGACCGTCTGTTCCCAGATGATCATGTTCCACTTCCAGGCTTTGGTGGTGACTTTTATGAGGATTACTACGGAGCCGTCTAAGCTAGTAGTAGTTTCACTAGTACTGTAATAGTTGTATTCTCCACAGTCCTGCGTGACCCGTGGGATACGACTTGGTGTGTATCACGCTCCGGAGGTGTAGAAAAATAATGTATAGGAGCTTGGAATGCCTCCGATGAGATGTAATGTCTTTCACTGTAGTTTTACTCTAGCTTGGGCTTGTACTAAACTATGTACGGTGTGTATGACCAATGGTATATATATGGCAGTTTCTATATTACCATGTCGTGCAATGAACATCTTAGCATTCCATGTTATCCATTACATTCTGCACTTCCTTGCTAAGTTTGTGCCATCCTTATCTAAACCGTTGTCTTGTTTTCTCCTAGGATGGTCAACACCCGTAGCAACCCTGCTGCCCCGGAGCAGGGAGAAGCCAGTGCAGCTAGGGGTGAAAATCTGCCTCACCCGCCTTCTCTGGCCGAAGTTATGCTGGAGGCGGAAAGAAACAAGCATGAGACTAACCGCTTGCTGGAGCGGATTGAGCAGAACACTGCACGCCATCACCGAAATGACTTGGTGTCAATCAATGACTTCATCAAGTTGTACCCACCAAAGTTTAATAATTCCGTCGAGCCCCTCGATGTGGATGACTGGCTCCGCAGCATCACACACAAGCTACGTTCTGCCAACGTAGCCGAAGCTGATAAGGTTACCTATGCTGCCTATCACCTCGAAGTCCCTGCTAGCCTTTGGTGGGAAAACTTTGAGGCTATGCGCCCGGTCGGCCAAATCACTACTTGGGCTGAATTCAGTGAGGCTTTCCGTGAGCATCACATCCTGGAAGGTCTCATAGATCGCAAGAGGGAAGAGTTCTGCAATTTCACCCAAGGAAGACTGACTGTGGATGCATATAGTCGTGAATTTGGGAATCTGGCACGATATGCTCCTGAAGAGGTATCCACCGATGCTAAGAAGCAGGCAAGGTTCCGCAAGGGACTTAGCCCTGAGCTTCGCCGTGATCTTCGTCTGCACGAGTGCACCTCCTTACAGAAGTTGGTCAATAAAGCCATCAGTGCTAAGACATGCCAGTCTGACTATGACGCTTCACGCAAGCACTCTCGTGATTTTGGCTCTTCATCCAGCTCTGGATCTCAGAAGTGCCGGGTGTGGATTCCAAGCACGACACTGCCACCCAGGTTCATTCCGAGGCCATCCTTTGAGGCGCCCCGCCCCAACTAGCAGTTTGCACCGTCTAAGCCTTATGGTGGCCCCGCTGCTAATGCTGCTCCACGCCCCAATGTTGTGACATGTTTCAAGTGTGGAGAGCCGGGTCACTACAGTCGAGAGTGTCCCCAGAACAACAACCCCAATCAGTCTGGAAAGTCCGTTGGTCGTGGTAAGCCAGTGGGAAAGACATTCTACGCCAAGCCAGCCACCACTGCACATGGCCATGTCAACTATGTCTCAGCTGAGGAGGCTCATGAGGATCCTAACGTCGTCCTTGGTACGCTCCTTGTTAATTGCCATTCGGCATCTGTTCTTTTAGATACTGGAGAATCTCATTCATTCATATCTGAGAACTATGCTCGATTGCATAACACGACATTCTGTGACATGCCCACTTCCATGGTAATTCAAACTCCGGGTTCCAAATGGCAAACTTCTAGAGTAAGCCATGGGAATGAAATTCTTGTCGATAGACTTGTCTTCCTTGCATCTTTAATAGGTCTCAAGTCCTCGGACATAAACATCATCTTGGGTATGGACTGGATGTCAGCTCATTATGCTAAGATTGATTGTGCCACTAGAACCGTTCAACTTACTCACCCATCGGGCAAGACAGTCAATGTCTTAACTCGAGTGGCCAAGCGCCGGCCTTACTCCCTAAATGCCAACCCCCTTCCAGACCTTGAAGATATTCCGGTAGCCCGAGACTTCCCAGATGTCTTTCCAGAAGAACTGCCAGGTGTTCCACCTGACAGGGATGTCGAGTTTGTGATAGACCTTGTTCCAGGAACCGTTCCAATTTCTAGAAGACCCTATAAGATGGCACCCTTAGAACTAGCTGAGCTTAAGAACCAACTCGATGAGTCCTTGAAAAAGGGTTTCATCCGTCCTAGTTCCTATCCTTGGGCTTGCCCCGTCCTCTTCGTCAAGAAGAAGGATGGAATGGATCGGATGGTTGTAGATTACCGACCTGCCAACTTGGTCACTATCAAAAACAAGTATCCGCTTGCCAGGATCAACGATCTGTATGATCAGCTCGCTCGATCCTCAGTCTTTTCCAAGATGGATTTGAGGTTGGGATACCATCAAATCAAAATCAGAAACGGGGCCATTCCCAAAACGGCCTTTGTTACTCGTTATGGCCAATACAAGTACACCGTTATGTCCTTCGGTTTAACCAATGCCCCAGCCACCTTCTCTCGGTTAATGAACTCAGTCTTCATGGAGTATTTGGATAAATTCGTCGTAGTATACCTCGATGATATACTCATCTACTCCAAGAATGAAGAGGAACAAGCCGAACATCTAACGCTGGTATTGACGAAACTTCAAGAGCATCGCCTTTATGCCAAATTCTCCAAGTGTGAATTTTGGTTGCCAGAAGTGACCTATCTAAGCCATGTAATCTCCGTTAAGGGTATTGCTGTCAATCCCGAGCGAGTTCAAGCCGTCCTTGATTGGACTCCACCTGAGACGGTCAAGCAAGTTCGGAGCTTCCTTGGTTTAGTGAGTTATTGCCGCCGCTTCATCGAGAATTTATCCAAGGTTGCTAAACCTCTAACTGAACTCCTCAAGAAAGATAAACAGTTTGAGTGGACCCCATTGTGCGAGTTCATCTTTCAGGAACTGAAAAGACGCCTGACATCTGCTCCCGTACTGGTACCACCAGATTTCTCCAAGGACTTTATTATCTATTGCGACGCCTCGCGACAAGGACTATGTTGCATACTCATGCAAGATCATCAGGTAATTGCCTATGCTTCACGGCAATTACACCCCCATGAGAGAAATTATCCCACACATGATCTACAGCTTGCAGCTGTAGTCCATGCACTTAAAACTTGGCGACATTACCTTCTCGATAATCGTTGCGAGATCTTCACCAATCACCAAAGTTTGAAATATATCTTCACCCAACCAGATTTGAATATCAGGCAAAGACGTTGGGTCGAGTTGATCTCGGATTACGACTTAGGAATAACTTACACCCCGGACAAAGCCAATGTCATGGCTGATGCACTAAGTTGTAAATCTTATTGTAACAACTTGATGTTACAACAAAGTCAATCACTTCTCCACGAGGAATTTTGTAAGCTTAGCCTTCACATAGTTCCTCGAGGATTCCTATCCACCCTGGTGGCGAAGCCTAACCTTATGGATCAGATCATAACCACCCAGCGGTATGATAAGGGCATATCCCGGATCAAGGAAAACATCGCTAGCGGAGTTGCGAAATGTTTTTCCATCGATGAGCGAGGTGTTGTCTTCTTCGACAACTGCTTGGTGGTTCCCAGGAAACAACATCTACGCCAGTTGATTCTCAAGGAAGCTCATGAATCCCCTCTCACCATTCATCCCGGTAGTACTAAAATATATCAAGACCTACGCCAGAGGTTTTGGTGGACTAGGATGAAGAGAGAAATTGCTCAATACATTGCTAGTTGCGACGTCTGTCGTCATGTTAAAGCAGAGCATCAACGGCCTGCTAGCACCCTTCAACCTTTGGCTATTCCTGAGTGGAAATGGGATAAAATCAGTATGGATTTCATTACTGGGTTTCCCAGGACCAAGAGAGGGAATAGTGCTATCTTCGTCGTGATCGATCGTCTTTCCAAAGTAGCCCATTTCCTACCTGTTCGTGAGAGTATCACCGCTAGCCAGCTAGCTGACCTATACATCTCCCGAATAGTGTCTCTTCATGGTGTCCCATTGGAAATTAACTCAGACCGTGGGAGTCTCTTCACCTCTCGATTTTGGGAAAGTTTCCAAAATGCTATGGGAACTCGTCTCTCTTTTAGCACCGCCTTCCACACTCAATCAAGTGGTGAAGTAGAGCGAGTCAATCAAATTCTGGAAGATATGCTCCGAGCTTCTGTCATCTCATTTGGAATGGGTTGGGAGAAATGCCTTCCATTCGCGGAGTTTGCTTATAACAATAGTTATCAAGCTAGCTTGGGCAAAGCTCCTTTCGAAGTTCTTTATGGATGAAAATGTCGAACGCCTCTCAACTGGTCAGAAACCGGGGAAAGACAACTCTTTGGCCCGGATATGATTCAGGAAGCAAAAGAGCAGGTTCGCGTTATTCGTGAGAAATTGAAAACAGCCCAATCTCATCAAAAGAGCCAATATGATCGTAAACATAAGCTCATGACTTATGAAGTCAGCGAGAAGGCTTACCTTCGGGTTACTCTGTTAAAGGGAACCCATCGTTTCGGTATCAAAGTCAAATTGGCTCCTCGTTACATTGGACCCTTTCACATTCTTGCCAAACAAGGAGAAGTTGCCTACCAATTGGAACTACCTCTGCATCTTTCCAGAGTCCATGATGTCTTCCCCGTTTCTCAACTCAGGCGTTGCTTCGCGGATCCTATCCGTGGAGTGGACCACGAAACGCTTGATCTACAAGATAACCTCTCATATCGGGAATATCCCTTCCGTGTCCTTGATCAAGCCGGGCGTACCACTCGACACCATAACATCAAGTTTCTCAAGGTTCAATGGTCACACCATTCCGAGCAGGAAGCCACTTGGGAAAGGGAGGATCGTCTTTGACTCGAGTACCCCACCTTCTTCCCAACAAATCCTAAATCTCGGGACGAGATTCTTTTGAGTGGGGGTGAGTTGTCACACCCTAGCAAGTTCATGCATTAGAGTGTTTGCATCATGTTTAATTCTCCCAGAAAGATGAAATGGGGATAACAGAACCCCCAGCACCCCCTTAAACCAACTAGGGTTTACTAAAATTGGTTTCAATGAACCCAAAATGCCCTTCACAAAATGTTCATCATTTCTGGATTGGGCTAAAACCCCTGGCAAAAATGGTGCACTCTTTTCTAGGACATTCTGGATTTTTTGAATTAAATCATAAGTATTTGAATTTGGACATTTAAATGCTATAAAATATTTTAAATGCTCAAATAATTCTGGAAATAAGTGTGGGCTGTTGGAAATAATCTAAGCAGAGCCTATGTTTATTTTCAGGATTTTTGTAAGTGCCTAACTATTTTTAATAAAGCCCAACAGTTGCAGAAAATTAGAAAACAGAAACAATTTAGAAAGAGAGAGAGAGAAAGGCCAGAGGCCACTTACCTAGCTGGCCCGGCCCATCTGGCCTGTGCCAGTCATCACCTACCTCTGCTAGTAGGCAGAGGACGGACACCGCGATGCCGCCGAGCTCGCTAGCCACCTCCCTGCCTGCCTGCCGTCACCCGCGCCAGCGTGACGCCTCGAAGCACCTCTGTGGCACCGCCCTGACCCCGTGGACACCTCACTCTTCCCCCTTGCTCTCTCCCTCGCTCCCCCGAAGCCATGGCCGACGCAGCCGCCGCCGTCTTGCCGCCGTAGCCGTAGCCACCGTCGTCCCTGTGCCGCGCCACCGTGTCCGTTCGCTCCGCCGTTGTCGACTACGTCGAGCAGGCCGAGCCCCAAGCCTCGAGCGCTCGCACGCCGTGCACCGCCTCCACCGACCCCGTCTTCGTCGACCACCTCCGGAGATTCCCTCCGCCATCACCGTCGCAACAGGTCGTCCCCGACCTCGTCGTCAGCTCCGTTGCAACCACCGTGAGCCTGGCCACCTCCCTATCCTCTCCATCCTCCCTCTCGAGCCCCGTAGCGACCACATGTAGCTCACCCGCACGCGCCGCCGCGGAGCTCGTCGCCGACGATGCTCCGGCCACCCACTAGCCACACCATTGTGTCCAACATGGTCACCGCATCCCCATGAGCCCAACACACCACCCCACATGCCTCGCCGTGCCCTATAGCCTCGGGTTCATCTTCACTCGACTCTGGCCGCCGCCAAACTCGTCGCCGGCGCCTTTTCCGGCAACCCCGAGCCCAACCACTGCCACCAAACGTTGCGGCTTGCTCCCAGCAACGCGTAGGGCCTCTTCGTCGCGCAAATGGTCGCCTGTGGGCGTTTTCCGAAGCCCTCCGCCGCGTCTGGCCTCGCCGGCGGCTAAACGCCGACGGGTTTGACCCGTTGACTTTGACTGGATGGGCCCAAGTTGACTCCCCTGAGTCTATGACAAGTGGGCCCCCTCTGCTAATTAACCTAGGGTTAGCGCTAACTAATTTTAGTTAGTTTAGGTCACTGACATGCGGGCCCAGGCCCCACTGACAGTTTAGTTAGTACTAACTTAATTCTGTTAATTAGCTGAGACAGTGACAGATGGGGCCCACCAGTCAGGTTTGACCTGGGCTGGCGCCTTTGACTCGCTGACGCCACAGTGATGTAGTGCTGACGGAGTTATCTAATTTCTGGATTTATTCTTATATAGGAAATTCCAGAAAATAGCCAAAACTTCTAAAAAATCATAGAAAATCAACCATAGCTCCAAATCCAACAAATCATATATGAAAAATGATCAAACAAATTCAATCTTTCCATTTGTAATGGTTTCATGCATGACAAAACACTCTAACCTTGCTGTTTAGGTGAAACAAGCTAATACACTTATTATGCATAAGAACTTAAGCTTTCATTTGAATCTTTGATTCAAATGGACCCATTTCAACTTGTTTCACATTGCATTAGGAAGGACACATCATTTTGCCATGTCATAGCATGCATCATATTGTTGCATATTGCCATGTGTTGATTATATTATGTGTGTCTTTCGTGGTAGATTCTTCCTCCGAGGATATCTCTGAGTATCCAACTGAAGGGCGGTGCCCTACTACCACTCCATCATGCAAGCAGCCCCATTTATCATATCGATACAATCCCATGTTCTCGCCTCTGCTCTCATTTACTGCATTAAGACAACAACGTTTCAAACTGCTGTGTGCTACGGTAGTTGAACCCTTATCCTCTGCATGACCTATCATTGCCACAGTAACTAGATGAAACCCACTAGCATGTGTAGGAGTTGATTGAGCCATGTATGTGTTTCCTACCTTGCTATGCCTGCTATGCTTAGAGTTGTGTCAGGTCTGGTTCATCTGGGCGATGGGCTAGAGTGAAATGATTATGTCGGTAATGTGAGAGATGTGTTGAACATGATTTGGTAAAGGTATCGATGAGAGGCCATGTAGGAGTACATGGTGGGTTGTTTCATTGAGGCCGTCCCTAAAAACTGAGATCCGTATGTGTGATTTTAAGAATCAGCTACTACCATGCATTGGGATCCTTAATTGACCCTCTCGGCTTCTTAATCACCCTAGTACTCTGTCCAGGAGTTGCAATTAGTTTCTGGTGTTTGTAGGTTATGTGTTGGCGGCCGTGCATAGCGCTGACCCTAGGGGTGGGCTATGATGCGGTAGATACACCATGGCACGGTGTACCGAGTCACCTGTTTGGTGTCTCGGGAACCCTGTTCACATCGTTCGGGGTCATATGTGGAAACGTCGGCCGGACTCCCTGCGGATGGAACCTAGATAGGCGATAAACCTGGACTAGAGACTGGATTGTTTAGGTAGGCCGTGGCCGACACCCTCGTTGGGCTTCCGCTTGAAGGTTGCCGAGTACATGTCGTGTAAACGACGGTAAGTGGTGAGAGCGTGTATGAAGAAGTACACCCCTGCAGGGTTAACATCATCTATTCGAATAGCTGCGTTCGCGGTAAAGGACTACTTGGTTGCCTATACAGTTCATAGACAAGTTAATGGTTACTACTAAAAGACTCAAGATAAGTGTGAGTACCGAGGATGGCCCTCTCGTAGGATGACGAGGGAGGATCCCCGGTGGAGTATTGTGTTGGTGATTAGTGGACTCGTGTGCGGAAACTATTTTACTAGTGGTGTCTTGTAGGATAGCTTAGCCAAGAGTCAAAGCTGGCTTGCTGCAATAACTCCACCACCTTCTTGAGAATGAGCATGTATAGTAGGTTCTGTTGTAAGACTTGTTGAGTACCTTTGTACTCATGTTTGCTTAATTACTGTTTTCAGACGACAACACCGCCCCCTCCGATGGGTTTTATGTCGACCTCGACGTCGATGAGTAACTTGCCACCCAGAGTGGTGATCCTGGCCATGGAGGGCCCTATGTAGATAGACAGGCTTCGAGAAGCCTTCTTTCTTTCTAGTGTCTGTACTCAGACTATTTGCTTCCGCATGTGCTTGTATACTTGTATGACTTGAGTGTCGGGTCATGTGACCCCTACCTGTATGAACATGTTATGTATGGCTCTCTGGAGCCTTTAAATAAAGTACTTGAGTTGTAGAGTTTTTGGTGTGATGCCATGTTGTATTTGCACATATCGAGCATATTGTGTGTATGATTGAAATGCTTGGTATGTGTGGGATCCGATAATCTAGTTGTTCATCCTTGGCAGCCTCTCTTATGGGGAAATGTAGTCTAGTGCTCCTCGAGCCATAGTAGTCTGCTACAGCCCGGTTCACCGGAATCCTGCTAGCCTAGCACTACTGCTCAGGACACTTGACTGGCCGGCATGTGTTTCACTTCGTTCCTATGTCTGTCCCTTCGGGGAAATGTCACGCGGTGACTTTCGGAGTCCTGCCTAGCTTGCTACAGCCCGGGTTCCCCGGAGTCCTGTTAGCCCAGTGCTACAGCCCGGATTCACTCGCTGATGACCGACATGCTCGATGTGATTCATGTATGCCTGTCCCCATAGGTCTGTGCCGCTTTGGGTTCACGACTAGCCATGTCAGCCCGGGTTCTCTGTCATATGGATGCGAGCGACACTATCATATACGTGAGCCAAAAGGCGCAAACGGTCCCGGGCCATGGTAAGGCGACACCCGTGGGGATACCGTGCGTGAGGCCGCAATGTGATATGAGGTGTCGGGGCATCAATCAACGGATTTGCACCAGTGTTTCACTCAGGATTTATCCTGGGTGGGATAAATGTTGAACCAAGTTCCGCACGGGCTCATCAATGTTGAGGACGTTACCACTTCATGGCTCGGTTATTGACAAACGAGAAGGAAGGAGGACGTCCCGCTTCTTATTCTTGACACGGGTAGCATAGTGGCCACGCCACCCGTGTCGCCCGTGGTCATCGCACCGCCACCACCTTCCATTCCCATCGCTGTCGCGGCTACGACGGAGACGAACAGCGGAATCTGGGTAGGACAAGGCGAGGCAGCAACGTTGTCCTTCCTCTTTGAAACCATTGACGAAGACGGCGATGAAGATTGATGCGCTATTCACAACCTCGGATTTGCGCAAGCGCCTCCCCCTACCTGGAGCGCCAAAGATGTCATGGTGGATCATGATCACCTATGGGACCATCGACCCCTTGTGGTTCGGCAAGGGGGAAGGTCACATAGCACAAAGAGTGGAGCCCATGAGACATCACGACGATGGTGACGATGGTGGTTTTTACACAGGTTCGGGCCACTAAGAAGCGTAAAACCCTACTCCTGCCTTGGTGGATTGAGTGGAGGAACAAGAGCAACACGTAGTGCTCAAGCCCGGCAAGGTTGCCTCGGGAAGAGCAGCCACGTGCGTACAAGTGTGCGAGGGGTCCGAATCCCTCTCTAATTTTCCATGGCCCTCCTTTTATTGTTCAAGGGGTAACCACCATGGCAAAATAGTCATTATCCAGTGATTAGATAGCTAACAGTGCTATCATACCTAACTCTGGCAATTAGGACAAAGTGCATTAAATGCGCTACTAGGTGTCATGCTGAGGATGCAGCCCGGCAAGCCTGCCGTGCCGCTTAATCATCTTCTGCTTATCTGCTTGACACGCCTCTGGACGGGTGTCATATAGAGGTAACCTGCCTTCCAAATGGCTTCCATGTGCTCAGTAGAAGCCACTTAATCACCTTGAGAGCTCAACACCGCATTGATAGGTGATTTACGTCATGGTGTGGTGGAGCGGTGGAGCCTTGGCGGGGAGATTTGCCCTTGGAGGACCTGGCAAGCCTGTCGAGGAAATCTTGGACTTGCACTTGGGGCGGCCTCGACCCTACCAGGCTCTCCTGCCTGGCAAGGGAGGCCTTACCAAAGTGATATCTTGTCGTCTCAGTTTGTCTTGTTCTTCTTGATCCGCTCTTTGATCTCTCAAAGAGTTGCTTCTCTGGCTTGGCCTTGCTTTATATGTTGGAGTAGTTGTTCCCTTGTTGGGATTTGGCTACCGGGTCAAAGGCTCGCTGTTCATGTGAAGGAAATATGTCCTAGAGGCAACAATAAAGTTGTTATTTATATTTCCTTATATCATGATAAATGTTTATTATTCATGCTAGAATTGTATTAACCAGAAACTTAGTACATATGTGAATACATAGACAAAAAGAGTGTCACCAGTATGCCTCTACTTGACTAGCTTGTTAATCAAAGATGGTTAAGTTTCCTAGCCATGGACATGAGTTGTCATTTGATGAACGATATCACATCATTAGAGAATGATGTGATTAAAATGACCCATCCGCTAGCTGAGCACTATGATTGTTTACTGTATTGCTATTGCTTTCTTCATGACTTATACATGTTCCTATGACTATGATATTATGCAACTCCTGAATACTGAAGGAACACTTAGTGTGCTATCAAACGTCACAACATAACTGGGTGATTATAAAGATGCTCGACGGGTGTCTCCGATGGTGTTTGTTGAGTTGGCATATATCAAGATTAGGATTTGTCACTCCAATTGTCGGAGAGGTATCTCTGGGCCCTCTCGGTAATGCACATCACTATAAGCCTGGCAAGCAATGTGACTAATGAGTTAGTTGCGGGATGATGCCTTACGGAAACGAGTAAAGAGACTTGCCGGTAAAGAGATTGAACTAGGTATTGAGATACCGACGATCGAATCTCGGGCAAGTAACATACCGATGACAAAGGGAACAACGTATGTTGTTATGCGGTTTGACCGATAAAGATCTTCGTAGAATATGTAGGAACCAATATGAGCATCCAGGTTCCGCTATTGGTTATTGACCAGAGAGATGTCTCGGTCATGTCTACATAGTTCTCGAACCCGTAGGGTCCGCATGCTTAACGTTCATTGACGATATAGTATTATATGAGTTATGTATGTTGGTGACCGAATGTTGTTCGGAGTCCAGGATGAGATCACGAACATGACGAGGAGCTCCGAAATGGTCCGGAGGTAAAGATTGATATATAGGATGATTTCGGCCAAGGAGTGAAGCCCATGAGGCTTTAGGTCGGTGCAAAAGGAGTTTTGCGGAGGCCAGGGGGACAAACGCTGGAGATCCTGGTGTCTGGCCCTGGGCCAGACGCCGAGGATTGTGACGTCTGGGCCAGACACCAAGGATTGTGGCGTTTGGTCCTGGAGTCCGAGTGGGACTCTTGACTTTCGGGCAAAACCGACTTTGAGGAGGCCTTTGCTCCAATTTTCGACCCCAGGGCTCAACATATAAATAGAGGGGCAGGGCTAGCACCAAAGACACATCAAGAAACACCAAGCCGTGTGCCGGCAACCCCGTCCCCTCTAGTTTATCCCCCGTCATAGTTTTCGTAGTGCTTAGGCGAAGCCCTGCGGAGGTTGTTCTTCACCAACACCGTCACCATTCCGTCATGATGCCGGAACTCATCTACTACTTCGCCCGTCTTGCTGGATCAAGAAGGCGAGGACGTCATCGAGCTGAACGTGTGTTGAACGCGGAGGTGCCATACGTTCGGTACATGATCGGGACGGATTGTGAAGGTGTATGACTACATCAACCCCATTGATAAACGCTTCCCCTTTTGGTCTATGAGGGTGCGTAGACATACTCTCCCCTCTCGTTGTTATGCATCTCCTAGATAGATCTTGCGTGATCATAGGAAACTTTTTGAAATACTACGTTCCCCAACATCATGCACAAGTTAGGGGAAACATACACCCCTATTTGTGTACCCCGATAGTATAACTATATTCTGGCACATGGCTTGTGTCAAGTTCTTCGGTCTTCTCTTCGTGGCTTCTCACCATCTTATAAACATCTTCAACCAAGTTAGGTTCCATTTACATACGAAATGAGTTGGGATTAATGTTTGTCTCTCTGCAATTTTAGGCACTTGTGCTTCCATATTCTTGGATCTTCCTTCAAGTATCTGCACATCATTTGTTACTCCAATGACCATGCTGGTCAATTTAAGTTATCAAGATTCTTCAAAATATTTTTGAAGTTTTCATTCTGCTCAGTTTCAATAGCAATGAAACTTTTAAGAGTATCTTCAATAGTATTTCTGTTGCTGCTATTAGCTCCATTAAAATTATTTGATGCTCCTCCATTACTTGGATAAGGGATTCTTGGACCATTTTCCAATTGGGTTTATATCTATTGCGAGCAATAAAATTCACATCACTAGTTTCCTCATTAGTGATGGCATTCAAGAATACCTCTTCTTTACCTTTCATCACATAGATATCTTCATCAAGTTTTGTGTCAACTCCGTGCTACTTTCTTCAATTGCGTGAACCCTTTTGGTGGTAGCTCTTTAAACATGCCATTGGGCATGGTTTTCTTGCATATCATCAAGTAATTTCTTGACATCAACTATGGGCTTTCCCATGATTGTTCCTCCTGCAACTGTATCAAGCATAGTTTTTGACATGTGATTTAATCCATTATAAATCATATGAATGGCTAACAATTCCTTCATTCCATGATTAGTACAGCTCCTTTTGGCTTCTTTCATTCTATCCCACACAAGTGCTAGTGGCTCACGTTCTTCCTGCTTGAAACCTGTAATATGAGAATGATGTTGCACAATTTTTGCAGGTGGACAAAACTTAGATAAAAATTTGTTGCAACAATCATCCCAAGAAGTTATATTGCCTCTAGGTAGAGCTAGAAGCCATTCTTTTGCTTTTCCTCTCAAATTGAAGGGAAATAGACATAGCTTCAAAGAGTCTAGATCATAATCTCTAATGCGTGTCATGTTGCACAATTCAGTAAAATTATGCAAGTGCATACCGGCATCTTCAGAAGCAGAGCCTCCAAACTGGTCTTGTTGAACCATGAAAACTAAGTTTGTTTTGATCTCATACTCAGCGGTTGCAACCTCAAGTTGTGCTATTGGTTCATGCATAAAGTTATTGCTGGCAGTAGCAAAACTCCCAGGATTACGAGCCACTATAATGCTTTTGGATTTTCTCCACTGACAAGACTTGCAACAAAAGAATAGTACTAGAATAAAAAGTAAAAGCAAAAATAAAAAAATGTAACAAAAACTCTAAACACAAAGATTAGGAATACTAAACTCCTCCCCATCAACGGCGCCCGAAAAAGGAACAGAAAAGTATCATGCACCTATTTCCCAGAGGTGACCCTGGGTTATCGAACCCATGAGAAGAAGATTCCCTTGAAGCGATGGTCTCTAGCAAGCTTTCGTTAAAGGATCAATTCCAACTTTTGAGTGGATCAATCAAGCAAACGCTGATTCAAACACTATAATAAAAAGAGGTACACGTATGAAATCTTAATGCTTACAACCATATATTTGTGCTGGGACCAGATATGATCTTAATTTGTGCGCTGGAAGTCACCCATCGAGATGTGCTTGTTACGAACTAAAGTGGGGGATGTGTCCAAATAATATCTTGATCAGCATGATTCCTACATCAAGAATCAGTTGTCCTACCATAGGCCCTATCCGTCGCGCGGGGTTGCCTCAGTAATTAAGATAATAAACACGAGACAAGAGCTTTGGGCGTTTAATGACTACACCTCATGAATCCCCAAGGATTGGATCTGTGTTACTGTATAAAACCTTTCTATCACCCATGTTCAGAAATAACACTTCATGTTCTCCCTGCACTTAGGCTCACTATTTCTCGATCTCCATGATCCTGGGTACCTGCAGGGATGAAGATTGGGACAAGGCAAGAGACATCTACAGAACAATTTTATTTTAGACATACGAGATGTTAATTCAAAGTCCTTGCATTGATCCCCACAACAAGTACAGAGGGTTACAAGGCCTATGCCTCGACCCATACCTTACCGAACTACTCACACATGGAGATCAGATCGCAAGAAGAAAGCATTGAATAACACATCTTGAAGATTGATTCATTGCAAATATGTCTTCCAATGGCTGCCTTGTGAGATGCACAACTATAATATGAAAGAGGGAGTTGGACTATGGTGGTGATGGCGGCAATGGAGATGGAAATGGCGGCGGCTAGGGTTGATGAAAGGGGAAGACGATGGTTCTGTTCTGGCTTCGTTCAATACTCTTTTGTTGACATTTTGATGGCGTCCCCTTTATAAAAGTTGTTCAGGTGTACGATCCGCCTCGGAATCCACTCCATATGACTGCTCATACGATTGCTTGTAGTCATATGGAACACCGTCTTTCGTGTTGTTTCTTTTGGCATGCCTCCTGTTGATTCCTTCTTTCTTCATTTCCATTTCTTTCCATGTTCTGACATGATTTCTTCGCCTTTTAGCCCATTTCTGGTGGAAACACATCAAAGAGAGGATTTGTGGAATGCTTTGCATTCATTAGTCATTGTTAGCAATATCAGAGTGAATATCTCGATCTAAACTAAGGGTGAACGAGTGTAAAAATATCACTCATCATGACACACAAAGGGGGTGCCCCCCCCCCCCCGAAACCTGTATGACAATTGCCCAACTCGTGGGGCCCAAATTGGACTGGTCCAACTAGTCTCCTCCCCCAAATAAAAGAAAAATAGAAAGACTAATTGCAGAGTTGATAAGTACTCCCTCCGTTCACACATATAAGATGTTCTAACTTTTTTCAGAATCAGATGTATATAGACATGCTTTTAGTATGTTTGTTCACTCAGTTCAACCCTTATCTAGTCCACACTGAAATATCTAAAACATCTTATATTTGTGAATGGAGGGAGTAGTGAAGTTCACAAACTATAAGTCACCATCACCAATAAAGTTCATAAAACATACATCCCTCGTTATTACGGATAGAGAAATTGTTCAAAGGAGTCTACTCCTCTTCTCCCAAGGATACAACGAGAACTTTGAACACCAGGATTCATCAAAAAGCCATGACTCTGGTTGCCCATCAGGGCGCGGATTCTGTTCACGAGGAAATTCCAAGGCGGCTCTCCTTCAGCGCCCATCTTCGGCGCCTACTTGATAATCTCCCATGAGTGTTCCCTAATTACCACAAGCGACACCGTGGCTAGGGAATCTTCACGACGTGGAATCATGCGAAGTCACTCCTCCAGC
>NC_041386.1:581316683-581333177 GCF_002162155.2 Triticum dicoccoides | reverse complement strand
ATGCATGTAAATGCGCTCCTCACCTGCATGGCTCCATGGAATCTAACAAAGATGCTTCTCAGGCATCACTGGTGCGAATCACATCTCGTCGCAAAATTGGCTTTCGTCTCTTGATGCAACCATCCCCACATCGAAAACATGAGCCTCACCTCATGAGTCTGAAAAGCCCCTACTCGCTCAGGTGCTTCGGTTTCCAGAGAAGTCGGGGGTGAGGCAGGTAGGGCGGGGGATGCGGGTTGGCTATGCCGGACAGGTGATGGAGACACATCGCAATGTACTGGATGGAGATGGCGTACCAGATGGGATGGAATGAACATATTTTTTGCACATCCTCGACTAGAGTCTCCCAAATGGTGAAGTAAGTCTTCTTTCTGTTGTTGATGCCTTGAAAATTGGTGGGCCAATAGGTTCAAACAAGTTTCCTATGTGTTTCTAATGACATGAAAATATGGTGTGTCCCAAAGAGTCAACTGTTCTCCTAGTCGCAGTGGTTGAGATGGCAAAGTTGTGGGTTCCAAAGAGTAAACTAGTCCCCTCCTCGCTAAGGATGAGGTGCGAAGCAGTGGCTCTCAGATTTAAGCAAATGGCAAAAGTTGAAGGCAGGCAAACGACAACTAGCGGAGATGGCATGGAGTGTCATGGACCTAATTTCTTCACAAGCATTAGTGCCACAAACCGTAATATGCAGGTTTGAGTGGCAGGATTCGTATATGCAACCTCGACAATGGCACAGACTGACTTTCCCCAAAATTAGGTTCTTATCAACTCTTTGGCCTAGCACAACACCTATAGCATAGTAACTAGCATCATACATAGGTGCCTCCTTGGATGGAGCCTGGCCTGGCCCCTCCCCATGAGATTTTGCCCTTCTGATTTTTTTATATTTTTCTGAGCTCCTTAAAGTTATTTTCTTCGCTAATTGTTGTTTTGGTGCTTTTCTTTAACTTTCCGACAATTTCCCCTCCTCCAGTACAATTCGCAAATCAAGAGAGAAAATGTATTAGATTGATGTGATAAAGTGCAAAACAAGGATAATTATCATTAATTTATAGTAAGAAATAGTGATGCAAAATGGATGGATCATTAGAATTTATAGTGCAAAACAAGGATGTGATAAAGTGCAAAACAAGGATAATTATGGAGAATTTATAGTAAGTAATAGTGATGCAAAATGGATGGGTCAATGGTTGACCCCATTTCAAAAAGGAAAAGGGCGCAGGTTTTCCGAAGGCTCGAGGGTTTTTATGTCTCAGCAATGGCACTAGATAAAGTGACTCTCTTTCCTTGTTGTTGTGGAACTAGCCTCTTTAATTCTTTCTAGTGAAATAGGTTGAGGAAAATTGTGGGATTTAACATTTGTTGCCGAGATATGTGGCGATTTCTCACATATTATTTGGGATAATCACTTACATGCCTTTGAGCTTAATATGGATCAACCCTTGGTTACTAGATCCTCTAGCTAAATATGAGAAAGGACAAGTTAATTGTTGAGCCCTGTTAATTTAATTCTTTATGCATTTGGTCAATCAACTCTGACAACCTTAGTGTTGAATCTACCATCCTTGAAGACTTAGTTTACTTGTTCCCGAGGGATGAATAAAATCCATGAACTTTCAATATGCAAAGGATTAAATATGTGAATGTTAGAATCATCTGAAGAATATTTTTTTATGGGGGTAATTTATTTGTTAAATCCGTTCTCGATAGTACGCATGCATGCTATGGTACTTTTCAACTACAAAGTTGTTATTTGTGACGATCACATTCAAATCATTCGAATTTTTTGATTGAGAGATGAGGATAAAGAATAGGAGTACACCGGCTCCCTTGGAACAAAATACAGGTATCCAAAAACACATGGGGAATCAAATATAACTAGAAGAGAATCATAATCAGAGCATGGTTAATAGTAGAGCCAGTTGCTGGCTCTATTTAGTAGCCATGTCAACCTAAGAGCCAATCCATATAACAGTTAGCTATGAGCTTTTACTACTTTATCACTAACTGGCCCACCTCCTTCTTCCACAGTGTTTCTTGGAACCCGTGCTGCAGCTGACAACTAATTTACACCCTCATCTCTTCTCCCAACTCTTCTCTCTCCTTCAAACCAATAATAATATAATATTTAATTCCTTATAGCATGCTCACATTACCTTATTGTACTTGCTCTTATTACATGGAAAGTGTAAAGTCTTTTTTTAATCTCATGTAGCATTTTTACACCTATTACCCCTTGATTGCGTAATGTATGATATTTAAACATTGATATATTTCTGAAGGTGAACCTTTATTTTGAATATAAATATAAGATTTATGTTACTAATAAATATCAAAATGAATTATATATATTTAACCTTTATTGACAAAAAAATCAGAGGCTGTTGATTCATTTTTGAATAATCTATCTATTCATTCCGGCATGGAACAGTAATAACACCTATCAAACTATCCCACAAACCATGTGCACGCTCGATCAATTATCGTGCACTCTCCAACATAGGTCTCAACTCTATGTCACATTGTTATTTTTGCATAAATATGCAGAGTAATCAAAAAATGAAGAATAGCAAATAAATGAATAGAACGCCCTCAAACCTTAGGTTGCAGTAAAAAACCACTCATTTATTTACTACTCTCTGCTGATGCCCATGTTGATGCCTACACTTATTTTCTTCTATGTATCACCGCTGTGATATGTTGTAAGGTGCTAATAGAACTAACTGTTTACATAGAATAATATGGTAAGTGGTATATTTCATTATCTATTTTTTATAAGGTTCCAATTGTATCTCTAGCTATCGCATTATATTAGCATTAGTCTATGTGGTGAAGACTAACATATTGAAATCAGGCGTAACACATGCGCTTATCTAGTTCAATTAAGTATTAGCGCGTGCACTTAAAAATAATATTTCTTAGTAATTTTTTGTGTGAAACCATGATAATCTACCAATTGTGATTTTTTTAATACAAAGATCAACTAAGTATGATCTGTTTAGGTACTGTAATGAAGAAGTAATATATGTGAAATGGTTAGGTATGACTACGTGGATTAACTGATATGATTATTTAGCTATATTTTATTTTTATGTAGGTGTTTAGGTATAATTATTAGATCTAATGGATGCGGTCAATTTAGGTAGGTTATGTTCTCTCTAACGGTTATGATCCATTTCGGTATAATTATGGAGACCTAATAGATGCGATGATATGATTTATCTAGATCTAGTGGGTACATAGGTTTAGATACACTATGGAGATCTAATGGTTGGGATATAATTAAAAATTAAGAGCTGGTCCACCAGATCGACAATCAGATGTTTTGCCTTTGTTATGAAAACTTCTAGCACATCTCTCAATTGTCTTCCATAATGTGCGCTTAACTATATAATTGATTGCACATTTTTATTGTCTCTATTGTTTGGAGTATAAAAGCACTGTCCTAGACATATAAGGCAAATGAAGGCAGTATGACAGGCCTCTCTCCTCTCCCGTGGCGCTCCCGCGGGCGCCCGGGGAGGAAACCCTAGCCCCCTCGCCGAACTCCCCCACCCCTCCCTCCCTCCCCTCGCCGCTGCCGGCGACGCGTTGATGGGCGAAGCCCCTCCAACGTCGGCGGCGGCGGGCCTCTTTTCTTCCCCTCTTCGGTGGCGTGCGGCGCGGGCCGGGGCCGTCGGGGGTGGCGCGGCGCTGAGCACGGGGCGCGGCGGCGTGGCCGCGGGTGCTGTCGGGACGGCGGCCCCCTGGTGGCGGTGCGATGGGCTGTGGGCGGCGGTGCGCGCCGTGGCTGGGCCCGGTGGATCGGGCGGCGGTGGATCCCTCCTCCCATCGTCTCTGGCTCCTCTGCCCTTGGCGTCTGCATCGATCCTGCGGGTCGGGCGCCAGATCCGGCCTCCCCAGTGGCTGGGGGTGCCGCCCGTGGCCCGCTGTGGGCTGGTTCGTCGGCAACCAGGGGCCCCAAGATGGGGCCTTTAATTTCCGACCCTCCGGCGTTCGGCGAGATGCGCGGGGGTTGGAGCTTGGGGCGGCGGGATGTGCGGGTGCGTGCCCGGCGACTCCAACGCAGGGAGCTCGCTAGGCGGCGCGGGTTGGGCAGTGGACGGGGTGGCCGCTGCTCCGGCCGTGGATGGCTCCACGGTGGTTTGGCGAGTCGGCTTCGGCGACGGCTGGCACGTCCTGGCGTCGGTTCGTCCATAGGCGGCTTGTATCGGCCTTTGTCTCCCCTCCTTGTTGTCCGGTCGCTATGTTCGGCGAAGGGCTGTCCTTCTCCCAGCTGCGGTCCATCACTCGTCTCGCGCCCGGTGTGCAGGTCCGAGCTCGTCTCGTGCACAGTGCCGCAGGACTATGCTCGTCTCGCGCATGGTGCAGCAGGACCAACCTCGTCTCGCGCACAGTGTTGCAGGACCGAGCTCGCGTCTCGCTCGGTGCTGCAGGACGGGTCGATGGAGGCCAGCTGGCCGGCCTATTGGGTCCTGGCACTGGGGGTCGCCCAGGGGTGCGAAAGGTGGGACCTTTCCGCTCATCTCTTTGGTTGGGATAGCGGCAACTCTTGGGTGAGGTGGTGTCAAGGTCTTGGATGCCGGGGCGGCGGCCCTGGTGGTGGTTGCGCGGTGCTCTCGGGCAGAGGCCGTGGCTTGGTGCTGCCCGGTGGCCATGGCCGTGTGGGCGGCATGGTTGCCGGGGTGTGGCGTTCGGTGGCGGTGAGTGTTATCCGGGGTGAAAACCTGTTCTATCTTCGGAAGGACCGGCGGCGGCGAAGCTCGTTCCTTTCTTGAAGGCGTCGCCGCGGCTCTCATTGCCCGTCGTGCGGCTCCGGGGGAAACTCTGATCCTCGGATTGGGCGGCGGCGGCGCTCCGGTGTCGTTTCCTTCCTGAAGGCGCCGCCTTAGAGCCCACGGTTCGTCATATGCGGCTTCATCTCTTTGCGGCGGTAGTGCTAGGGGTGGTGTGGCTGCGCTCAGCGCCTTGTATCTTGCCTTAGGTGTGTGCGTGTGTTGTGGTGGCGTGCGTTTGTACCGGGTTGTTGGGTTCGTGCTTTATATATAACGCGGGGCGAAAGCCTTTTTCAGTAATGAAGGCAGTATTGCGATATTAATTGCACATCTCTAATTCAAAGCTATATTAGATGAGGAAATCGTCCGAGTATGCAGATTTTTTATCAGGTTGGGTTACAAAATTTTGCACTTTTTAACCGACCTGTGAAATTTACTTAAAAAAATGTCGCTCTGTGGGTTTATGTACAGCTTGGCTGCAGATGCAAATCTATATCTATATTCCCATATCACTTTCAGTTCTCACTGTGCAGCATAACATGACTCTACGCCACATGGCACTAATGCTAGCTGGTTGACTCTGGTCACAACTCCAAAGGACCGGTACGTTTCTCATGTTTAGAGGGTGTTTAGATTCAAGGGACTATTTTTAGTCTGACTAAAAATAATCTTTTTTAGAGGCTAAAGTTTCAAGTACCCCTGACTAAAGAGAGGTTAGGACTAGTCTTGAGACTAAAAAAATTTAGTCATAGGAAACCTACTAAAATATGTATTAGCCCTCTCTCTCATCATTTAATGCATCTCCTTTAACACATGCGAGTTCTGGATTGAAGGGTTTGGAGGATAATAAATATTCAATAACTTGATTTTAGTCTCTTTAGTATTTGGATCCAAGTATGGGTGAGGCTAGCAAGTTTTAGTCCCACTATTTTTAGTCATGGGACTAAAACGTATCCAAGCACCGTCTTAGCAATTTTTAAAATTCTCAGCAGGTGTTGGGTAAGATCGGTTGCCCATGCGGCCACGACCAGCCCCACAGCTTTTCATAACTACCATCTGCTACAGGGGTTGTGGCTTCGTGCAGCTAACCGGGCCGGAGTCACTCAAACTCTTTTTTTTTGCGGGGTAAGTCTCTCAAACTCTTCGACTAACCCTAGTGCGGTACATACCTTTTAGTCAGTGGTCCATGTAGATGCATGTGCTCCGCCCAGAAGATGTGAATTTGAGATGCGATTAATTGGCCCACTGGTCCAGTGTCATTAGTTCGTAGCACATGAAAGTTACTGCATTGGTTGCTTGGTTTTAACTATGATTTTCACTTGTATGCCCCAAAAGGTTACTATATGGCATCAAAGTATTTTGCGAAACAAAACAATATTATTCTTAAATGTCCAACCGACCATATAATTTTGCTTTATAAATGGTAAAAGTCTCGAAATGTTCACTGTGCGTATACTTGAATGCATGTTGAAAAGTAATATTACCGGCGGACGGTGTGTGGAGGTGTGTCTCGTCATCCAAGATCCTGTTGGTTTTGGTCTCCGGTGGACCCACTTGATTTCTACCAGCACTCATGGTCTTTGTAGTTATTACATGCCCTTTTCAGCGTTTTGTTCTTTGGGGTGGCGATTTGCTTCACAGATTGCGACTTGCGACATCTTCTTGTCTACATCAACGACTTCCCAGGCGCTGCTTCTACAAGTTCACGGGTTTAAGCAAGTTCGCTCCACCCAGACAGAGGCCCAAAGGAGACAACTAGTTATGCCGAGAAACAAGACTTCCACACCCTAAGGATTTGGATGCAATTTTTTTCCTGCAATGGTGTGTTTTTAAGCATCTGTTGTGATACTTAATATATGGTCGTAGCCATTTTGAAAAGAAACACTAAAAAGCAATATATTTCAAACAAAGTTAAACAACAAAGTTTATGACAGACAAAAAAAAGGACAGACCCAGTGCATAGAAGCTCCCACACAAGGTGGGGTCTGGGGAGGGATTATAGGAACCTAGTCTTACCCCTGCAAAGTGCAATGCAGAGAGGCTGGTTCGAACCCAGGACCTCTTGGCACAAGTGGGGAGGACTTCACCACTGCGCCAGGCCTGGCCTCAAAGTTTATGACAGACAAGAGGAGAAAAAATCCCGCCACATTGCAGCATGGATTTTTGATTGGCCTTCCAAAGACGGTGAGACCAGAGAGTGAGGTTAGAGATTACACCCCGAATTACATCATTGGGGGTTTGGTTCACCCCTCTAAAAGTCATCGCATTATGCACATCCCAGATTTTCCAAAGCAATAGCCGCAAGACAAAAGGCCATACTCACCATGGCAGGGTTGGGTGACATGGTGAATTCCATAACTCAACCAGGGGCGACAAACATTGATGGATCCCAACTGCTTCCCAGGTGGAAACAACGACGATGCATGTGAAGAACAGGTGAGCACGATCTTCCAGCGCACCATTGCAACGGGGGGCAAGACGACAAATAGATGATGGTTTTGTGGTGTGAGTTGGCCCGAGTGTTCAGCCTATCTAAGGGCCAAGTTCTTTTGGTTAGCTTAAAAAATAAGCTGCCTCTCTTTAGCTTTTCCCATAGCCGTCTCTTATATTCATTGGGGCTTCTAAACTAGTTATGGGATAAGTAACTTAGAAGTCTAAAAAAATTAGAGACAACTTATTTGTTAAGCTGGGGAAAGGCAACTTATTTTTTAAGCCACTCAAAAGAACTGAACCTAAATAGAATAGCCACCCAAACACTCGAACCCTGCTAGGGACATTTGACTCCCAGATGTGAGCAAGGTTTGGGTCTGGCAACTAAGAAGCTAGAACTTCATAGGCGCCCTTGGCGGAGAAGGCGGCCTGTTGGCAGTGATCTTTTGTCCGGACCTCCAGAGAGGTGCACATCCTGCAACAACAGTCTCAAAGAAGCGAGTACATTGGGAGCAGTTAAGGTTAGTTGGCTACGCATGCCCAGATCAATCCCATCGATCACAATATTTTTGACTAAGGCATTTGGCTTTGTGCGATGCGAAAACATGGCTAGGAAGGTGGTGGAGAGAGGCTCAGGAAGTAGCCAGTAATCTAACCAAAAGAAGGTGGATGAGCCATCACCAATACTAACCTAGGAGATCTTTCGTAGTGTATATAAATGTTTAAAAATGACCTTGCCTAGGAAGGAGGCATTTTTACCTAGACCTGTATGCAGGGGGGAGTGGTCTATAATCCAATCTTTCCAATGCAAAGGAGGGGAGTGTAGGAATTTCAATGCAAACTTCAACATAAGGCAAAAAATTTGTGCTTGCAAGTTTTTAACGCCTAGACCATCTGCCTGCTTAGGCATACACACCCTGTCCCACACGACCAGGCACTTAGATCCAAAGAAGAAATCGTCATTTGACCATAACAAAATCCGTCTACGCTTATCAATTTCCTCTTAGACACTTTTAGGGAGGGAGAAACACATCATAAAGTAAGTGGGGAGACTGTCAAGAATGGCTGACAGCAGAATTGGACGATCACCACGAGAGAGCAGAAGGGCACACCAACCAGCTAAATAAATATTGCAACGGTCAATAACAGTTGAAACACAGAGGGAGGTAGTTTATGGGGAGAGAGAGGAAGACCAAGGTTACTTTGCGGGAAGGTGGCCACTGTGGTGGCAAGTGTGGCCGCCATAGAGGCGGCAAGCCCAGGTTCAATATTGAGGGGGACAAAAGTGGTTTTGGAGAAAGTGATGGCTAGGCCACTGGGACTAGAAAAATCATCTAGGATACGTTTGAGATTTGTGGCTGCGAAAGCGTCTACCTTAATGATAATTACAGTATCATCTGCGTATTAAAGGACCGGGAAGGGAATGTCTTGTGTGATGGGGGTGAGCAAGTAGGTTTTGTTCACAAGCATTTATAATAGTTCTTTGTAGAATGTCTGCAACTATTATGAAAAGGAACGAAGAGAGGGGGTCCCCTTGACATAACCTCTTTTTACATTGTATCCACGGGCCGAGAATTACGTTAAGAAGGATGACTGTTTTTTCCGGAAGTAAGCAATGACTCAATCCATTTTATCCATTTGTTTGAAAAGCCCCTAGCAGCCAGAATGGCAAGCATAGAGGGCCAACGCACTGAGTCAAAAGCCTTTTGAGATGTCAATCTTGACTACCATGGTGGGAGCTTTTTTTCTAGCACAAAGGTGAAGGATATCCGCCGCGTACAGGGAATTTTCGGAGATAGTGCGCCCACATAAGGATCCTGTTTGATCCGGATGAACAAGAAGCGGGATGACCTTCTTGAGATGGTTTGCGAGGAGTTTAGCAATGGAATCAACTTTCATATGACACAATCCACATTTTTGTTGGAACAATTATTGAATAAAGCTTGAACTTGGGCAGATTAAAGTAAGTCGTGCTTAAGGGAACAGATGGAGACCTATGATTTTTTTCTCCAATCTAAATGTAATAGTAAGACATGTAATTTGACTACACACAACTTAAGTGACTTCTTTTGTGGATTAAAACATGCACATGAAAGTTGCACTAATTCCACCAAAGCAATCGTACAACCAAAACAACATCATTTAGTGCTAGGATTTTTCAGCATATTAGGATTTCTAGAGCTTATTTTTTGAAAGAAAAACAAACGCTTCATCTACATTTCTATAAGGACCACGTTAGAATATTTGTAACTCATAGAACAAAGGCAATTTTGAACCCATAGTTCAAAAATTCTATAAACACAAGGCTAACCACCCTCACTAACCTATATGCTATGTTTTTTTAGAAACTCGTATGTATGGAGTATGTTGGAAGGCTACCCTGGCCTAGTTTCTACGAAGCCGACCCAAAAGACACATTGAGCTTGCAATTTTGGGTCGGACCAATATCCCAATGGGTAACATCGGGCCATTCTCATCTTGAGAAATGATAAGGTGTGAGTGGTTGAAGAAGATCCTAGTAACTTCCTTTAGCCGTAGATCGAAAGGTAGAGATTAATTTGGTAAAATCGGTATTTTTTGAATATGAGAGTGCAGTACTTATCCCAACTCGGAAAGGTTCCATTCGACCTCGGCCCCCACAGTAGCTACCAAATGGTCCTTTGGTTCCATTGTCTGATCCATACCCCAACGACGTTCAATCTATACCGGGTAGGCGAATTCCTGTGCAGAACTGCCAATACAAATGAAAAGAAAAACTCAGAAAGGTTCCATATGACCTCGGTCCCCAGAGTAGCCACCAAATAGTCCTTTGGTTCCATTGTCTGATCCATACCCCAACAACTTTCAATGTATACCGGGTAGGCGAATTCCTGTGCAGAACTGCCAATACAAAAAAACAAGGTCATTCGTTTCCTGAAGAAGGGGCTCCAAGGAACAAAGGCGTCCATCCTACACGGCCAGGGCCATGGCTGGTCACCACCCTCGGGTCTTCTGCCAATAAATGCCCTAGGTCACTAGTAGCCAATAGCATTCCAACATGCACACATGCCCTTTCCCGCAGCAGTGTCCTTCTTCTGCCTTGTATTCTCTCCCTATCACCTCATCCACACACCACACTCAGACCCTCCCTCCCTCTCTCTCTCTCTAGCTATAAGATGGCACACCCTCTCAATCTCAAGTAGGGAGAGTATCACATCCAAAATTCTAGGCATCCATCCATCCCTCTAACCACAAGCACTCTCTCGCTAGCTAGCTAGCCCTCCTACAGAAGAGCCCATGATGTGTGTGTGTGTGTGTGTGTGTGTGTGTGTGTGTGTGTGTGAACTCAGGATGAGCTAGGTACCAGTGCCCCTCCTCCTCATCGCCCCTCTGCAACTCCCATGGGAGATTTACCTCCTCCTAGTCCTAGACCTCTTTAACTATCTCTTTCTTTCTCTCTTCCACCCGCAGACACACAGGCGTGAAGAGCGGCTTATGCATGGCCGGGCACATCTGATCATAGCTCCTAGGCCACAGCCACACCCCTTTCTCACACACAGTAGAAGCGCGCAGCTAGCAGTTGCTCTTCTTCCGAGGGCCTAGAGACGGGAGGTCTCAGGGGTCTTGGAGTCCCATCACTAAAGCATGTTTCCTTTCTATGATTCCCCGAGCCCCATGGACTTACCCCTTTACCAACAGCTGCAGATCAGCCCTCCCTCGCCAAAGGCGCCGGATCACCAATCCTTGCTCTACTACCATTCCTCCCCTGCATTCGCCGCCGACGCCTTCCACCACAGCTACCTCTGTGCCGGCGCCGCGACGCCGCCCGCGGCCGAGATCGACAACCAGCCGCCACCGGAGCTGCTGCTGATGGATCAGGCGCCAGCGCCAAGGGCAGACGGTGTTGGAACCGCACAAGGCCTGCACGGCGGTGGAGGCCTCGACAGCGCGGCGGCCGCCGCGGCCAGGAAAGACCGGCACAGCAAGATATGCACCGCCGGCGGGATGAGGGACCGGCGGATGCGGCTGTCCCTCGACGTCGCCCGCAAGTTCTTCGCGCTCCAGGACATGCTCGGCTTCGACAAGGCCAGCAAGACGGTGCAATGGCTCCTCAATACGTCAAAGGGCGCCATCAGGGAGGTCATGACTGACGAGGCGTCCTCCGACTGCGAGGAGGACGGCTCCAGCAGCCTCTCCGTCGTCGACGGCAAGCACAAGCCGCCAGGGACGGAGGCTGGAGGTGGTGATCACGGCGAGGGGAAGAAGCCGATGCCAAGGGCAGCTAGAAGAGCACCCGCCAATCCAAAGCCGCAAAGGAAATTGGCCAGTGCGCACCCGATCCCCGACAAGGAGTCGAGGACGAAGGCGCGGGAGAGGGCCAGGGAGCGGACGCGGGAAAAGAACCGGATGCGATGGGTTACGCTCGCGTCTACGATTAACATCGAGCCGGCAGCCACCGGCATGGCGGCGGCGAGGGCGGATGAGTTGATCACGAGGCCGCACAATTTTATCAATCGCTCCTCGTCCATGAACACAGCAAGCGCTGAATTGGAGGAGGGGTGCTCGTCGTCCATGCCGAGCGAAGCTATCGTGGCTGGCTTCGGCAATGGAGGGTACGGAAGCAGCGGCAACTACTACCAGTATCAGCTGGAGCAGCAATGGGAGCTCGCTGGAGTGGTGTTTCCCAACTCGCAGCCCTACTGAGAAGCGGCGACATGCGTACGGTACAAGAACTACTCCCACTGTCTCGCCTTGCACGTACACTTATATATATCCTTCTTTGTTCGATGGATTATTTGCGTAATAATTTTCTTGTGAATTAACTTCGTGACGGTGAACTTGCCTTGGTCATTGCATGATGCAGTACGTATTGTAGTTGTAGCTACTACTAGTCCAGAACCTGTATTGATTAATTCATGTAATTCATGCGTGGATTCTAATCTGCATTTCTTAATTCTACAATTGTCAAACTGGAATCCGATCAGATCTGCTATTCTGTTGAATGAATTGCTTAATTGACGAATGGCAGATGAGTTTGATTTTCAATTCTTTCATTTCATAGAACAGTTTCCTGTTGCCTGTTGGATCCTAATACTTGGAGTAGCTTTAACTAACAACACACGGCTTTCAATGTTACATACATATACTCACAAGCATTGATCGAGTTAAATTCTTATGTACCAACACATATCAAAATATGTATACATTTATACATAGTTTCATTTCATACAATGCATATTTAAACCTCAAAGCATAGTGGTACATATACTCAGAAGTCACAAGCATTGAGTTAAATTCTCATGACATCTGCTGAAAAAGGCGTAGGTTGATTTAATTAGGTAGAACGTCAACGTGCTTATCACTCCAGCTGGTACCGCTGATTGGTAAAAGAAAGTCTTCATGTTTGAAGAATCAAGTTTTGTGCGTTCATTAGAGTATCAATCTTGTAACATCACCATCGGATTAAAGGGCTATGTATGTTAACTTTGTCAACAAATTCTGCTTTCTTGATGTTAACACCGTTGGTGTTAAACAACGATAGCCATCCAACATACATTTTTATCTAAATTACGTTAGGAAAACCTGCATCTGCATGTACTAGTTCTATGCATGATTTTACGACCATAATTGCTGTGGTAGTTAGTGTAGTTTGTAAAAGCTGAACGCAGTCATACATGTTGGAGCACTAACATTGTACGATATCGTTTCAAATTGATAACAGGATAAAATTAATTTCTTAATTTCAAATTGAACGATTTGTAAAAGCTGCAGATGATGTTCTTTTTGCCACTTCTGAAGGAATTATGAAATTTGGGCAATCCACCACAACATATATAGGTAGCTAGCTGCAAGTGAGCAAGGTATAATTTTGGAGCTTCCAAATTATTCAATAGAACCAAGAAGAATGGAAATATATAAATTTGGGGTACGAGTAGTATTACAGTATGTACTCCCTTTTCTAAGTCCCTTGGGATTAGGATACAGTATTGAACCATTCCAACTTATTTGAAGTTCTACTTTGTCCTAATCACATTTCTTTAAGTCTAACCAAGTCTACAAATATAACAAGAAGTACAACAGAAAATTAGTTGCACTAGATCCATCCTAAAATATATTTTCGTACTATATATATGATGTAGAAGATATTACCATGTACAACACCAAATTAGTTGCATTATATGCATCGTAAAATATATTTTCAAGTTTGACTCGGTATAAAGTTAGAACATCAAATAATTTGGAACGAAGGGCGTATAGTCCTATCTGTTTGAGCAAGCATGTGCAAATAATAATTTTGGTGAGGCGTGGCATAGTTAAAAAATTATGCTAGTTAGCTGAGATACTAATAAGATATATATACTAATACCTTTTCTATGTATTAAAATATATATATATATAGGCATATGCATGCTTCCAGCCCTGAACAATCATAAATTTAGAACAAGTACATAATAATAATCTTTTCAGCCGTTTTTCTGCTTGTAATTTTAGATTTTACACTGACTCTTCATTTTAACGTTTTACCACATATAGCATGTCGACTGTCATCTAGACCAGAGCTATATATCCTCCATATATAATAGAATATGAACACTAGTTTCCCTTTCCGCTTGACATACCAGTTTTGTTTTCCGGTTGAGATACAACAATAATATTGTCAATGGAAACGAATATTCCTCCATCCTGATAGACCTATAAATGAAAAATGTCAGACCAACATATTTCCCTTCACAATGTTGTATCGTTTAACATTTTAAAAATATACTGATACCTTTTCTATGTTGTATTGCACATAAGCATTGACCCATTTTTTTAAATCTCGTTTATCATTTGTATATTAAATAAGTAAGTCTTGTTGCCATAAATTATCAGGATGGTAGAGCTTAATTATCACCATTTCACTAAATTGAAGAAAATGGTTTAGAATTCACTAATATATGAAACAGAAACACCTCTGGACTAGTCACAACACTTCCCGTAGAATAAATAATTCATTTCATAAATATAGATAATATATATAGGAGTAAATTACTGCTACCAAGAACCAAGCATTTAATAGAGACATTTTGTGGGAAATTTTGTTTGCGGTAAAGGTTGGGGAGGAAGCAACAAAATGAAAACCAGCTTTGCTAAGACATTTTTTCCAAACGCAAAATCAAATCAGGTGTATAGCTGCTAGAGAGTAAAACGTCAAATTAAATACTATGACATACTCCTACCAACCTATGGAGTTTTCTAACCAATTCACGAGCGCAGCAGCGCATCTCCAATAAAGGAATTTAGTTACCATGAATCAGAGAGTGCTGCTGCACCTGCTGGGTGTGTCAGGCCAAATGTCACCGCACGATGGGCTAGCTGTAGCAGTAAAATCAACTATTTCTGCACGGAAAATGTACACGGATTAATTGCATGCTTGCACATCCAGCAGCTAGCCTCAAAGGTCACATGCATGCTGTACTAGAAGAAATTAGGACAAACAGTGTCCACATGTATCTTGTCTTGTCATTCTGAAGTACTTCAGTTAAGAGACAAAGGCCATTGTATATGTGAACATGCAATACGTACCCCGCTAGGACTAGGTACTTCTCCCGCGAAGTACAGAGTACTGTTCAAGCTTCAGCCCGGCCGGCCAGCAGCTAGCCAATAGGAGAATATATATTATGTAATGAAATTAAGTTCTTCAGCAAAGCAACTATGCACGTACGTACATATCACTTGGCCCTTAAGTAGGCAACCATGTGCACATGGCGTGAACTAAATTCTGCTTGCAGAAAGCACTTTGATCGGATGTGCAGAAAAAGGCTTCAATTTTGGTGATGCGGTATTAATTGACCATGTACTTGATACGGTTGATACAATATTAATGGATCTGCAGAACAAATAGACAGCAATATTAATTATTGAATGAGAGTAATTTTGGTTTGTATATCTCCAGGTCAATTTGCAAAGGCAGTGGTAGAGTTTTTTAAGCAGTTATGGTTATATCTATCTTGTAGTCATATTACATCCAATATATTGAGTATATTGGATGTAATAACGTCCTAAATTATGGGAAGGAGGGAGTATAATATTAGCACGAGGAATAGACGTTAAACTATGTCAGGACTCGGAAAATTGATCTAACCTACCAGATATAGAAGAACGATAATGTATAATAACAACACAAGGAAATCAACTAAGTTAAACTGTGTAGGTACATGAATCAAACCTATCCGACATCAAATTATTGGCAGATTGAAGTTGCACTGAGGCTTGATCCACTTCCATGATACGACGAAAATAGTGTCGGTTGACATATCCTTTGAATGAGATCAAACTATCATGACTAGTACCTTCGTTTCAGATTTCTTGCAATAATAGGAATAATTGCAAATTCTCATACCTCAGGTATTAATTGGCATAGTTAAGGTCGAAAGTGGCATGCTTCCCTTTGAAATACAAGCATATTTTCATTCAAGGTACAATGAATGTTTACGTGGTGCAGCACCACAAGAAATGTCGATCAAGTTTCTCATACCCAAAGATATTTTAGAAATTATAATAACATTCGCCACAATTATCATCTGAACCGGATATTTTGCTTTGTATGATATAAATCAGTCACTAAAGTTTTCTATTTTAGTTGTCATTTCGGACTAGGATAGAATCTCTTGTACATTTCTAATACCATTCTTTTTCTAGAACTATGCTTCAAGAGAATTGAAAAACAAAGTATCATGAAAGTAAACTTTTCATGGTAGATTAATTACGGTCGAAGTTTTAAATTATTGAAATTGATATTTTTTGCTTATGTTGAACTTGATTTTTAACATGTACATTACATACTAGTTCTATGATTCTGAAATATTTTAAAACTACTCCCTCTGTAAAAATAATATAGGATGTTTTAGGTCACTACTTAGTGACCTAAAAGATCTTACATTTGTTTACAAAGGTAGTATATAACTGAAGCACACTTTCATAAAAAAGTTTACCGATATTTTTTTGTGACAAAGCTGACGGTCCGGTGTTTGAAATGTTGATCATGTGCATTACAAAGGTATTCAAGTGCCCAATCTCATTCTAAATTACATCATGGCTTTAGTTTATGTTAGCTCAACTCTTAATAACTCAATCATATGGATGAAATCAAAAGGAGAGTAGAGTCAAGTAAGTGTTATGTCAATACAAACATGTACTCCTCTCCTTGACCTCCGTTGTCTACCGATTTAATTACTTGTCCCCCGGTGATTGTCATCAACAAGGATGGTAACCCTTTGTTAACGTTCCTTTGTGGGTTGTACTAGTGGCTGTCTCTTTAAACTAATAGTAC
>NC_041386.1:581310674-581316239 GCF_002162155.2 Triticum dicoccoides | reverse complement strand
CTTCCCCTCCATTGCAAAATCATCTTCAATTGCAAAGATCTTAACCGTATATAGACAATTTTGATGAAAAACGTGTTAATTGAACCGTCTTGAGTATCATGGATCTTCCTAAACCCCTAGGATGTATATGAAACATTTATGTGTAGGTTTTTTAGAAAAGGATTTATATGTAGGTATACTTGTATCAATAAAGTTGCATAGTAATACTTAGCTGGACCACGCACCATATATACTTCTATGAGCACCTCCGGCAAATATTGAGATTAATACCTCATAGTTGAGGAGAACATTGTCTCCCAGTGAATGAACATGGCTGGAAAGCCTAGAAAAAAATCAAGGAAGATTCGAGCACCCGTGTTGAACCTAGGCGGGCTCGTTCCAACACAATGAAACTAAACATCTCAGCTACACTCAATTCACAAGTACGATTTTGTTTTCAAAATGGCCAAATCGAGCTTTTTAGGGGATGATCAAATTGAGTTGAGTTACTTTTGTCCACTAAGCTAAAATACATGGATTAAAGGTGGTCTTGGACCGGGTTTGTCCCAGGCTGACCCATCAAGCATGAATAGGTGCCAATCAAAACCACCCTTGTGTTTTCCTCGTACTCCTTCAGGCGCAAAATTATTCCACGAAAATAAAGCACCAAATCCCTTTTCTCACCATGAAGCTTGTTCGTGATGTTGGTCGATCAGTGTCACTCCTTCGCCTTCTGTTCCTTCCCCTCCGCCATTGTTACAATTTCCAAGACACAATCCCCGCTGCTCCGTCCTGACAGAGGGATCGGCCGGCCACGCCGTCCTGAACATGGTCGAGCAAGCGGCCGTGGTGGAGAGGCAACATCTCTCTTATCATCATCAAAACAGAGCAGCAGTTACATTGCTTAATTAATCTACAGCTCATACATATAGGACAGAAACTTAGAGAGTAAGAACTAAGAACAGTAGAGTATCGATGGTTTAATTAGCCAGCTCACTTACAAGATATAGCCAAGCGACCAGGATGCAGGCATCCAGGACCAGAAAGCAGCAACGAGACGACACGTACAAGAGCAGGATTGGTTTGCATGCTTTAGCCTGATTTGACACCGAGCATAGCCTTCCCGCTCTGCGGTGTGTCACAACTCACAACAAGACTGCGCCCATGAGGACGAGGGAACAGCGAGAAAGAGGCTGAAGAAGGACGGCAGCAGGAGCGGAAGAAGAAGAAGAAGAAGAAGAAGAAGAAGAAGAAAGAAGAAGAAGAAAGAAGAAGAAGAAGAAGAAGAAAGAGGGAGGAGCCATCGATAGTGTGGTCGATTATTGGCTTATCTACGCGTTGGGAGGGAGCTGATGTCTTATTCTCTTATTTTGCCCGGGTTCTTGGGGAGGGGAAATTAAGGTCGACAGAGGGAGATCCCTAGGTGGCATCTCTCACTGTGTCTCTCTCTCTCCTATAGACAGGAAGCAAACCTGATGTGGTCTCGGCACGCGTGATGTTTCTTTCCGTCTCTTTTGGACAAAATGATTCAAAGTTCATGTGCTAAAGGCTGCAGAGTGCAGATATTCCTTCCTTTTTCAAGAGAAGACAACATGGGAACAAGAATCGAAATGCATTTCAGGTCATGTGCCTATGGATAAAATGGGAGGATAAGGACAAGCTTTAGTTATTAGCCCCAAGAAGATAAAGCAACGCAAATAGGAGCGGTCGTTTCAGTGGTGTACGATTTTGACTTGTACTTGCACGGTTTTGACTTGTCAGTGCATGACTAGTAACATACTATGTTTTTTGAGCATATTAGTTTTTTCTATGTTAAACTTTGCCCGTTATTATATGAAAATATAGGAACATCAATGATAGCAAATAAATACAATGTATACATAAAAATATTTCATGATTGATAGAATGATACTACTTTAGTGATCTTCACGCTCTTATGTTTGTTCACGGAGAGAGTAGCATTTTGTACTGTAGTTGTTCATATATATTTTCTATAACTTGATTAAACAAAGTTAACTTTGGACAAAACTAATGTGCAATAAATTTGTAGACGGAGGTAGTAGTCTACTAGGATTTACATGGCTGGATCTCACCATTGACTGGTCGGTAAGAACCAGTTGCAGCGGATTTCAAAGCACAAGAGGAACCTAGAAAATGGTGGACGAAATTTTAGCTACCAGATAAACATTTGTTTTATCGAGAGGGGTTGTCATTTGCGGTTACCATGGCTAGCTATAAAGATTTCTAATGACATTTTCATTTTAGTTTCCAAAGTAATTTGAAATTCATGTAGCCATTAGGTAATTAACCATAAAACTACATGAAAATTTGTGCGGAATTATTGGGCTAGCTATTCTAATGCAATACAATGGAACATGGTTGAAACCCTACAAAAAGTATAGCCAATGGAAATATTTCCATTACGTTCTTTATTATATGCTACATAGCGAAGTAGTACTATCGACAGCATATAAAATTCCTTAGGATTGAAGGATAAAATGAAAGTTTCAAAGAGTGATTAGCTACAAACATTAGAATCAACAGAGCAGTACGTAAATGCGTGTTGATTACTGGACATGGAGGCTTAAGGGCGTGTTGTTGATCATCTATTTTTTTACATAAAAGATGTGTCCAATTGTGTATGCAACAAAGAACCACGTGAGAAGGCTGGATAGGAATAAAACAACGGACACTTGGATTGTGGGTTATTTCGGTATGGCCATGCATGCACAAATGACAAATGGTGTAAAATTGGAGGCACGGCATAGATCATAAAACAACGGACACTTGGATTGTGGGTTATTTCGGTGGGCGTCCTCACAACTTGACGCCTGACTGAATAAATAGAGTGAATTCCGTTTTTACCCTTTATTTTAACATTTTTGACACTAATTACCCCATTTAGCGAGATTTCATTCATTTTACCCCATTTAGCAAAAGTGTTGCCACAATTTACCCTGTTTAAAATTTTGTGAGCATTCTGACCTGTGCCGGGTAGAGCATAACTTCTCCCGACCGGCTCGGCACAATGGAGGTCACTCACATCACGTCCAACGCACAACGCCCGAGTCGGCCGCGCGCCACGCTCACCTCCAGTCGCTTCTAGCTTGTGTTGCCTGCCCCAATCGATTGCATTGCCTGTCCAGGCTTCCGACCGAATGCACCCGTCAGGCTCGCTCGAACCTAGTGTTAGATATTGTCAGGCATCGGCGATGGCCACACCGACCGGTGGATTCTGATGGCTCCATCAAGCTCCCCGACATCGGGCTAGGCACGTCCATTTACGTGAACCGCTGCACTGAATCTTCTTCTCGCTTTGGTGACATCAGGACCAAACGTGCAAGCAGCTAGACAAGGAAGCTAGCACAGATGGATTGATGAACAATGCCACATGCGCATGCACGCGTAGGTGAACCTGGGCTTTGCACTAGCGCTGCATCCGATCGGTCGATCACGATGCCGTCGGCAGAACACTGCGTAACTTGGCGATCGATGGAAGAAACTCTGATCGATATATTGCAACAGGCTATAGTCTCGAGCCTCATATTTCTTTATTGCTTTGATCTGGTGATATTAGAACGTGGTGTACAAAGATATATATAGCACCTAGCCCTAGCCAAACTAAGCCTATACGTATCCCATGTGAAGACTGCCTCCTGCCCTAGTCGGACATGGACATCGTGGTTTATTCCAATAACCATCAGGCTGTGCTCAGTTGATGGCAGGTCTGTGATGACGGTGCGATCATATCGGGCCTGGCCGGTCGGGAGAAGTTAGGAGGACCGGTTCAACAAGGAGAAAAATAGATAGGAAAAAATCGTCGATGTGGCATTGCTAGCTAGACCTGACAATTTGGACCCGCCAGTCAGAACAGATACAAAATTTTACACAGGGTAAATTGTGGCAACACTTTTGCTAAATGGGGTAAAACGGATGAAATCCTGCTAAATGGGGTAATTAGTGACAAAAATGTCAAGATAGGGGGTAAAAACTGGAATTCACTCGAATAAATAACTTACTGGAAAAAAATAGATCAGCGTCCCTAGATTATTTGTAGAATATTTTTTGATCTTATTTATTATTAATTTACTGGTAGCATAATCATATCTTTTAATTATACGGAAAATAAAGTTCATGTATACACTTTTAGAATTTATCAATGTCTAAAATACCATGTATTTATGCGATGAAGGGATATAATTAAATAGGAGTAAAAAACTACATAGGATGAAAATAAATATCAACACATTCTCCGTACTAATGATAATGGACTGGCATTTGCAAGGCCATTGTGCCCGTAAACATAATTCAAAAGCCTAGCTTTGAGAGCATGGATAAACAATCTTGCCTCTTAAAGTATTGCATATATATGAAATAAAAATATATTTTATTATGTATCTTATGATGTTAATTTGGTATTGTAGTTCTTGATAGTTTTTCATACAAACTTGGTCATACTTTGCATTGTTTGGCTTCAAACTAAATTTATAAGCCTTCTTTTCTGAAAGGATGAAGTGCTTTATCTTCAAACAGCAGAGAACTCATAACGTACATTTGCAAATCAACAGGCAGAAGGGCCTGAAATATACTCCACACATTTACAAAAATTAACTAGAGTGCACGCAGATTCTCAAAAAAAAACCCTATAGTTTTCCTGCAATTTAGTACGTATTGTATTTTGTGTAGACACATAATGCATTCTCAGGATGAGGAGTATGCACAATAAGGTCATCCAGTGGAACTACGGAAGGCCATATTCCATGTGGTTGCTTAAATTGATCACCTACTTGCAATTTGCAGAACATGTATGTACGACTGATCGGTCCCTATAAACGTTTGATTGATCACGTTGTCTCCATGATCTGTATCTGGACATATGCAATTTGTTTCCCAGTATGTGTATATATTTTTTTCTTAGATTAGTTATGTGTATATTATTTGGCATATATTTGGAAAACAAAGGTTTCTTTGAAGATAAAAGTTTTCATGTGGCTTTTGCAGAGGGAGGTGGTTCTCATCAAAGATAACCTTGCTAAGTGTAATTGTTATGATAACAAAAAAATGTTATTTTTATGATCCAGAGGAAACAATACATCGTTTATTTATGTCATGTCCATCTACTACCTTGATCTGATGTTTGATTAAGGTTGCATACAATTTAGCACTGCCAACGTGTATTTCAAATTTGTTTGGAAATTGATCGGATAGTATTCATCATAAGCTGAAGCATCAAATCCATGTGGTAGTTTCTGCCATTCTCTAAGCAATGTCAAATTGCCGTAACGATTGTGTTTTTAAGAGACAGATGATTACTAATTTCTTGCATGTTATCTATAGCATCTGGGCACGCATCCGCTTATGGCCTCTGGCTGCGGGCGACTATAATTGGTTGTGTAGGGTTTATTCAACAAGTTTGGATGACGAGCCACTCGTAGATTATCATGATGAGCCATGTAATCTTGAGCCTGACAGGTTGTGGTCGTGTTTTCTTTTAATTTGTTTTACTATTTGGTACTCAATGACTTGAACTTGTTTCACGTCTAATAATATAGTTGTGTGCATCCTTGTGATATAGAGGTCAGGTAA
>NC_041386.1:581300502-581310131 GCF_002162155.2 Triticum dicoccoides | reverse complement strand
AAAAACGCCCACATACGTCTGGACCAAGCTGCCTGGACATAGTTTGCCATCCAACACGGACATGTATTTGTCCGTGGACTCATCCTCTTGTCTGAATCCTGCAAACCGGACTCAAACTAGGGGAGGTTTATGGCCGTCCGGACTTCCACCACATAGGACTCCGACACCCTCGGCAAACCCAAATTCCCCTCCAGGGCCACTTTTCTTCCACTTTCCCCCCTGCTCCCCTTGCTCTGAATCCGCAGCCTCTATGTCCGCCGTCGCTGTTGTGCCTCTTCGACCGCTGCCTAGGCATTGTCGGACGCTACAAACCCCCACCCACGCGCCTGCCTACCTTGGGCTATGACGCTATCCACCCAAGATTCGTCCACATCCAGGTAACCTTCGCCCCTTGTTGATGTCATCCATGGCGGACACCACACTCGGCAGGTGGTCGGTCAAATTCCACCGAGCTTTTGCCAAAAAGTGCATTCTTCATTTCATGAGCAAAAGCACTTCGTACCCTATGACTTGCATGTGATTCATGAACTAACTAATGAGAAGTCGCTAGCCCATCGATGGTACACAATCTCCAACGTCATAAAGTATTGCGGTGTGATTGCACAACTAAAGAGAAGGTGGCCACCGGGCGCTTCAACCATGATAACCGTAAGTTTTGCTTGTTGTTCTAGGTGTTCGTCAATTTATTGATTTACTCAATGTTGCAACTTGATAATCATCATGTTTTATAGCGAGGATGCCATGTCGTGTTGTACCACATAATCAATGGCGGGCCATTCACGTTCATACATTGTTGAATGAAGCTCAAGGGGTACAGTGTGTGGAATGACATGTGTGGATTCTGACTCATGCATCGTCTGAATTCGGAATCGATGAATTCGTAAAAGCTTGATGAACATCCGATTATCTAGGATGTACTCCTTCCGTCCCAAAATTCTTGTCTTATATTTGTCTAGATACGAATGTGACGAGGGGAGTAATATTTATATTTGAAATAATGTTGTACTAAGGATATTTACATGTTATTTATGGATGAATTATGTTATTTTATATCAAATTTTTTGAGAATTGTGGATTTAAAGAAAAATAAAGGTGGCCGTTTAGGGGACATACTTGGATGACCGTTTTCATATCTGTATCCGTAGACGGGTTCGAATAAGTCCGTGGACAGATACTGTGTCCGAGGGTTGGAGTTGGAGATGGCCTAACCGCTTTTTGAAAAAAAAGGTACGTATAATCGGCCCGGCCTTTCACCAGTCTGATGCGTGCGAAGGTAGGATAGACGCTACTTAGTGCGACCAACTGTAGAATGGTGCGTCATTATAGCCCGGCACAGTAGAACGCAGCCTCTGTGTGGATGAGGAGGAGAGTGCGATGCAAGGACGGCGGGAGCGGGGCCCGGGACAAAGCCGACGTTTTCGGGAGGGTCCAAGCTAGAGCGTGCCGCGCGGGGCAGGCGCGTGCAGGCATGCATGCCATGCACTCTCGCCTCCACCTGCAAGGCTGCAGCCTGCAGTGCCCAGCCTCCCCTAGCTACTTGACGTCCCATCGATCAGTGAGCAGACCGCGCGCGCGGGGGGTCGCGTTCCATTGGCCAAAACCCAAAAGCGTCCTCGTCCAAACCAGGCATAACGTTCAGCGCGCCGAAGCACGACTGTTTCAGGCCACAGCTCTTATTAGGTTTGACGCCCCGAGTAGATCGTTGCTACAGCCTCTGTGAGAGAGCCGCACGAAGTGTTAAATACTCCCTCCGTTCTAAAATAGATGACCCAATTTTATACTAACTTTATACTAAAGTTTATACTAAAATTAGTATAAAGTTGGGTCATCTATTTTGAAACGGAGCGAGTAATATATATACGATAGTTTCTGTGTATACCTCTGTATCTTGTATTTGTACACTTTATGTACCCTTATGTATATGAAATAGCCACATTCGTATTGAGTGTCGTGCAGTTTCTCAAACCCTAGCTTTTACTCCCTCCGTTCCGAATTACTTATTGCATGTATGGATGTATCTAGATGTATTTTAGTTCTAGATACATCCATTTCTGTGACAAGTAATTTAAAACGAAGGGAGTACATGATATCAATTTAGGTTTCGATCGCTTCCGCTCTGTCCCGATCGCCCTCGACACCGATCGCCCCCGATATCATCCGGCCCGGCCGCCGCCGCCCCGGCCTCTCCGTTCCTGGCCACTCACCCGTTGTTTCCCCTGGCCGGCGCCGATCCTTCTGCTGCTATCCTGCGGTCGCTGCCGAACGCCGCGGTACCCGCTGAGCCTCACGCGCCCGCGCCCGCGGTGCCATCCCGCGAGTCGCATGCGGGCATGCATGTCGCGTTGCATGCGGGGGTGTGGCAAGCTCCTGTCAGCACTAATCTTGAGGACGGCATGGAGCGGCAAGCTGGCGGAGTCGCGTTGGTGCATGAGCAGCGTTCAGGCCGTTGTGTAGCTACATGCATGTTTGTTTTTGCTGGGTCAAGCAGCTGTTGTGGGCTGCCCACGTTCTAAGGATGACCTTGCAGGTAGCTAGCAGGTTGTTAGTTGGCGTATGGGTTAGTGCATGGAGCGTGTGCTGTTAGCGGCCGGTTATGATGGGTAGTGCGTGCGTGCGTGAGGCCAACGCCTGATGAGTCTGGCTATATAAGCCATATATTGGTGTTGTGTAGAGTGCAGAGTAGCTAGGAGAGATGTAGTCTTCAGTAGTCATTGTGTTGTTGGGCGCCGGTATGAGCCGAGCCTAGGAGCCAAAGATGAGGTAGTCTCCGCCAGGACCGTGGTATGCGCCCGGTCGGCTGTGAGAGAGCTCCTCTGGGTAGGCTGCGGTGTGTTGCCGTGTCCGGGGTATGTGCCCAGTAAAATAAGGCTGTTCGTGCGACGGGGCGTATGTGCGCCGGAAATATCTGTGTCCCTCTCCTTCCACCTATGTCCGAGCAAGTGTGAGATAGAGCGGCAACAACATTTGATATCAGAGCTTGGTTGGCTTGGGCGTGGTTCGCCGTGCTGGAGGGCGATGGCGGCGTTCGTCGGCGGCTAGGCGATGGAGCTACGGGCCGTGTGTCGACCTATGAAGGTGCTGGCGCTGCGGCCGTCATGGTGGACATGGAGGCGGCGAGCGGTGAGACCGAGGCGGACGCGGAGGCGGCGGGCGGTGACATCATGTGTGCGGCGAGCGCGAAAGCCGCGAAGGCGCTGCGTGATGGCGTGACGGTGTAGCATGGCGCGGCGGCGTGGAGGCGCTGCACTGCGGCATGGAGGCCGCGGTGGCCGGGAAACGTCGACAACAAGTGACGCAGCGTGGTGGCCATGCTGCGGAAGCCGGGCGGCGCGGTGGACTTCGTCGCGTGCGAGGGCGCCCTGCAACATGTTCAAGACGATGATCGACGGGCAAGCCACGTCAAGATTAGGGAGGAAATTGTCAGCACTAATCTTGACGACGGCATGGAGCGGCAAGCTGGCGGAGTCGCGTTCGTGCATGAGCAGCGTTCAGGCCGTTGTGTAGCTACATGCATGTTTGATTTTGCTGGGTCAAGCGGCTGTTGTGGGCTGCCCACGTTCTAAGGATGACCTTGCAGGTAGCTAGCAGGTTGTTAGTTGGCGTATGGGTTAGTGCATGGAGCGTGTGCTGTTAGCGGCCGGTTATGATGGATAGTGCGTGCGTGCGTGAGGCCAACGCCTGATGAGTCTGGCTATATAAGCCATGTATTGGTGTTGTGTAGAGTGCAGAGTAGCTAGGAGAGATGTAGTCTTCAGTAGTCACTGTGTTGTTGGGCGCCGGTATGAGCCGAGCCTAGGAGCCAAAGATGAGGTAGTCTCCGCCAGGACCGTGGTATGCGCCCGGTCGGCTGTGAGAGAGCTCCTCTGGGTAGGCTACGGTGTGTTGCCGTGTCCGGGGTATGTGCCCAGTAATATAAGGCTGTTCGTGCGACGGGGCGTATGTGTGTCGAAAATATCTGTGTCCCTCTCCTTCCACCTATGTCCGAGCGAGTGTGAGAGAGAGCGGCAACAACAGCTCCATCCAGCGCGGGCGTGCATGGCACGTGCGGGCCCGGCCCAGGCGTGCATGGCACGTGCGGGCCCGGCCCAGGCGTGCATGGTGCATGGGCTGCGGCCCCTCCAGCGCGTGGGCTGCGTACGGCGCCCTGCCCCCGGCCGTGTACGGTGCTCCACCTACGGCCGCATACGGCGCCCAGCCTCCGGCCGCATACGGCGCTCAGCCTCCGGCTGCGTACAACGCGTCGCCCGCGGTTCCACACAGTGCATCGCCTGATTCCTACGACGTACCTGCGGCTGCTGCGGTGCCCTACAGTACTGCACCGACGATCTACGGCGAGTACCGGCCGGCTCCTCCGATCGTGCCGTTCTATGGTGCTTCCGCGACACCTTATCCCCCGTCGGTTGTGGCTCCTTCGATGGAGCTAGTTCATATCTAGCTGGCGCCTGGTGATGGTCCACATCAGGGCTACTACGCGCCGCCTCTGTCATGTCGCGGTTGCTGCACCGTTCTACTACGCGCACCTCATCCCGGTGAAGCTCGCGATGGATAACTATCTGTCGTGGCATGCACATGTGTTGCCGCTTCTCCGCAGTCGCTACTTGGAGGGCTTTGTTGATGGTACTCTGTCGTGCCCTCCGCCATATCATCTGGGGCATCATGCATGGATGGTTCAAGATCAAGCCATCCTATCTGCAATCCAGTCCTTTCTCACAGAAGGAATCTCGTCGCTGGTCATCTTTGCCGCTACGTCTCGGGACGCGTGGACGACTCTTCATATCAGTTTTGCTTCGCAGTCCCAGGCGCGTGCTCATGCTATTCACACCGGATAGGATTCAGATGTATAGACCTATATGCATGCTCAATGTCCCGTTTAAAATCTTTACCAAAGTCTTAAACAATAGAGCTATGACTACTGCTCACAAGACAATTTCTAAGGTACAATCTGCGTTTATCAAAGGGCGTTATATTTTAGATAATGTCGCTGTTCTCCATAAGACGCTTCACTCACTACATAAGTCTAAATGCGCTGCTGTTATTTTTAAGGTTGATTTTGAGAAAGCTTATGATAAAATTAATTGGGACTTTATGCTTAGTACGCTGAAAATGAAGGGGTTTCCTGATAAATTTATTCGTTGGACAAAAGAAGTTATCCATAATGGTAAAGTAGCTATTACTTTAAATGACTTGATTGGCCCCTATTTTGTTACTAGAAAAGGATTGAGGCAGGGGGACCCGTTCTCCCCCCTATTGTTTAACCTTGCTGCTGATGTTCTTGCTACCCTGGTTCAAAGGGCGCAAGAACAAAGATTTATTAAAGGAGTTCTGCCTAGATTGTACGAGGGTGGTCTTACTGTCTTACAATACCCTGATGATACGATTTTCTGCTTTGAAGATGACTTAGAAGGGGCTAGAAACCTTAAAGTCATTCTATGCATGTTTGAGCACTTGACGGGTTTGAAAATCAATTTCTTAAAAAGTGAAATCCATTGCTTTGGTGCCACTTTATTGAAACAAGAAGAATATGCTCAGATTTTCACTTGTGCGGTCGGGGACTTCCCCTTTACTTATTTAGGCCTTCCTTTACATTTTAAAAAGTTGCATAATGCGCATTGGAAACCAGCTGAAGAGAAAATTGAGAAGAAGGCAGCAACCTGGCAAGGGGGTTTGCTTTCAATGGGTGATAGGATTACCCTCGCTGAGACTTGTATGAGTAATGTTCCTAGCCATTTGCTTTCTTTTTTTTAAACTACCTAAAGGTGTATGCAAGAGAATGGACTTTGTTCGTGCTCGTATGGTTTGGCAAGAAAGGGATGGAGTGAGAAAGTATCACTTAGTCAAATGGGTGGACGTATGCCAACCTAGAGACCAGTGGGGTCTGGGGATTACTAATTTGGAGATTAAAAACATCAGCCTCTTATGTAAGTGGTTATGGAGATTAGAGAATGAGGAAGGGGATTGGCAGGAAATGATTAGAGCCAAGTATTTGAGTAGGAAAACTCTGGTTCAATGTGAAGCATCTCAGGGTAATTCCCATTTTTGGAATGGGTTGTTGAGTATAAAGGATATCTTCTTTCTTGCTGTCAAAGGGTGGTGGGTGATGGGTGTAAGACGAGATTTTGGGAGGACACATGGCTGGGGAGAAAGCCACTTTGTCAACTTTTCCCCCGCTTGTATAATTTAACTTTCTGTCAACATGTTACTGTTGCTAAAGTCTTTAACCATGATTTTGATTGTATTAGATTTAGGAGATGTCTTTATGGAGAAACTCTTACAATGTGGAATGAATTACTTGATATGTGTAGTCAGGTTACTCTATCGGAGGAGCCTGACAGAGTTAAATGGCTTTTAACTAAATCTGGATCCTTCTCGGTTAAGTCGCTTTATCATTACCTTATAGCTAGAGTTGTTGCTTTTCCTTTTAAACTTCTTTGGAGGTTGAGAATACCTCTAAAAGTAAAAGCATTTATATGGTTAGTGATCAAAGGGAGGATCCTAACCAAGGATAACTTATCTAGACGAGGGTGGAAAGGACCAAATTTCTGCGAGTTTTGTGGTGTTTCTGAGAGCATTGATCATCTATTCTTTTCGTGTTCTTGTGCTAGGTTTTTATGGAATGTGATATGCGGTACACTAGGTAACCCGAAATTACCTTTATCTTTCTTTGATCTTTGTCAAAACTGGATACCATCCTATTCTGGAAAGGATAGGGCTATTGTTTCTATTGGTGCTGCTGCTTTGATATGGACAATTTGGAAAACAAGGAACAAATCCTGTTTTCAACGTGTTTTCCTTTCAATCCTATCAATGTAATATTTACCCTGTGTTCTTTGTTGGATTCATGGATGATTCTACAGAGAAAAGGTGTGCAAAAAATGCTTAGGGAGGTTTCCAAGAGGCTATCTCGGGTAGCAAATGAAGTCTACAGAAGAACATATGGGTGGAATCCTTCTGCTCTAAGACTGGGTTTTGTGTCTACCTGAAATTGGGCGATTCTGTAGTATGTTTGGACTATTGTTTTGGCTGATGTGCAAATTGTAAAAGATGTTTAAAAGTCTGTTCTCTCTCCGGTAGTGGGTGATTTGGCATCCTATAGATATGGTTATATGTCTAGGATGTAGGTTGCTTATCAGTTGATGAGGTGATGCATCAGGTCTGATGGAAAAAAGTGGTGTGATGGTTGTATCTAGACTTCTATTTTCTTAATGAAAATGGGGGCCATGTGGCCCTTTTATCGAAAAAAATGCTATTCACACATCGCTTGGGGGGGGGGGTTGAAACTTCATGACCTCACTGAAGGAAATATGCCCTAGAGGCAATAATAAAGTTGTTATTTATATTTCCTTATATCATGATAAATGTTTATTATTCATGCTAGAATTGTATTAACCGTAAACTTAGTACATGTGTGAATACATAGACAAACAGAGTGTCACTAGTTTGCCTCTACTTGACTAGCTCGTTGAATCAATGATGGTTATGTTTCCTAACCATAGACATGAGTTGTCACTTGATTAACGGGATCACATCATTAGAGAATGATGTTATTGACTTGACCCATCCGTTAGCTTATCATGATGATCGTTTAGTTTGTTGCTATTGCTTTCTCATGACTTATACATGTTCCTATGACTACGAGATTATGCAACTCCCGAATACCGGAGGAACACTTTGTGTGCTACCAAACGTCACAACGTAACAGGGTGATTATAGAGGTGCTCTACAGGTGTCTTCGATGGTACTTGTTGAATTGGCATAGATCGAGATTAGAATTTGTCACTCCGATTGTCGCAGAGATATCTCTGGGCCCTCTCGGTAATGCACATCACTATAGGCCTTGCAAGCAATGTGACTAATGAGTTAGTTGCGGGATGATGCATTACGAAAATGAGTAAAGAGACTTGCTGGTAACGAGATTGAACTAGGTATTGATATACCGACGATCGAATCTCGGGCAAGTAACATACCAATGACAAAGGGAAAACATATGTTGTTATGCGGTTTGATCGATAAAGATCTTTGTAGAATATGTAGGAACCAATATGAGCATCCAGGTTCTGCTATTGGTTATTGACCGGAGACGAGTCTTGGTCATGTCTACATAGTTCTCGAACCCGTAGGGTCCGCACGCTTAAAGTTCGGTGACGATCGGTATTATGAGTTTATGTGTTTTGATGTACCGAAGGTAGTTCGGAGTCCCGGATGTGATCACGGACATGACGAGGAGTCTCAAAATGGTCGAGACGTAAAGACTGATATATTGGACAGCTATATTTGGACACAGGAAGTGTTCCGGATGATTTCAGAGAAACCAGAGCGCCGGAGGGGTTACCGGAACCCCCCGGGGAAGTATTGGGCCTTAGTGGGCCTGAGGGGAGAGAGAGGGCTGCAGCCCAAGAGGTGGTGCGCCCCCTCCCATGGGGAGTCCGAATTGGACTAAGGGAGAGGGTGCAGCCCCTCTTTCCCTCTCCCTCTCTTTCCTTCCTCCTTCCCTCTTCCTAGTTGGACTAGGAAAGGATGAATCCTCTTCCTAGTAGGAAGAGGATTCCTCCTCTCCTTGGGGCACACCAAGGCTGGCCGGCCTCCCCCCTTGCTCCTTTATATACGGGGGCAGGGGGGCACCCAAAGACACACAAGTTGATTGTTCCAAGCCGTGTGTGGTGGCCCCCTCCACCATAATCCACCTCGATCATATCGTAGCGGTGCTTAGGCGAAGCCCTGCGTCGGTAGCAACATCATCACCATCATCACGCCGTCGTGGTGACGGAATTCTCCCGTGAAGCTCTGCTGGATCTGAGTTCATGGGACGCCATCGATCTGAATGTGTGCTGAACTTGGAGGTGTCGTGCGTTCGGTACTTGGATCGGTCGGATCGTGAAGACGTTTAACTACATCAACCGCGTTCTCATAACGCTTCCGCTTACGGTCTACGAGGGTACGTGGACGATACCCTTCCCTCTCGTTGCTATGAATCACCATGATCTTGTGTGTGCGTAGGAATTTTTTTTGAAATTACTATGTTCCCCAACAGTGGCATCAGAGCCAAGTTTATGCATAGATGTTATATGCACGAGTAGAACACAAGTGAGTTGTGGGCGATACTAGTCATACTGCTTACCAGCATGTCATACTTTGATTCGGCGGTATTGTTGGATGAAGCGGCCCGGACAGACATTACGCGTACGCTTACGCGAGACTGGTTCTACCGACGTGCTTCGCACACAGGTGGCTTGCGGGTGTCAGTTTCTCCAACTTTAGTTGAATCGAGTGTGGCTACGCCCGGTCCTTGTGAAGGTTAAAACAACACATACTTGACGAAATATCGTTGTAGTTTTGATGCGTAGGTAAGAACGGTTCTTGCTCAGCCCGTAGCAGCCACGTAAAACTTGCAACAACCACTGGTAGAAAAAGGGCCTGTTGTCCCGGTTCGTAAGGGCCTTTTGTCCCGGTTCTGGAACCGGGACTAAAGGGTCGGTACTAATGCCCTGTCCCTTTAGTCCCGGTTCAATCCAGAACCGGGACAGACGGGCCTCCACGTGGCCTGTGCGCGGAGCCCAGGCAGGAGACCCTTTGGTCCCGGTTGGTGGCACCAACCGGGACCAATAGGCATCCACGCGTCAGCATTTCTGTGG
>NC_041386.1:581294075-581300044 GCF_002162155.2 Triticum dicoccoides | reverse complement strand
GGGGGGGGGGTTAATTTACGTGTTTCATATATTGTGTTAGCTAGCTATAATTAATAGAGAGAAGTGTCCTCTCTTATGTTCGTACTTGGTCGACGCTACGTACTATACATACGTATAGAGAGGACTAGACACGCTAGCTAGCTATTAAGCAAACGAAGGAAACAAAAGATCGTCATGAACATATATGCATACAAAGAGAAGTGATATCGACCACCTCTCCTTCTCCGAGAGATTGGTCGAACAACAAGTTCTCGTATATCTATCCGACACTACCGGCTACATACATACAATAATTATCTTTTATAAATATAATCATACGGACTCAGGGTCCACATAGTATTATCCGTCTTCAGGGATCACGTGGTCAAGAAAGAATGCCGCCAATTCCTCTTGAATTGCTCGCATGCGAGCTGGTGCTAGGAGTTCATCCCGCTTCCGAAACATCTAATTTAAAGAAGGGGGTCAATACATATATATATATATGAACGAATGAAACTCAACACAAATGATGGTAATAAAATAAAATTGTGAATGTTGTTATTTACGTACTTCATATTGTTCGTCAGTGTAGCCCCGCTCACAGGTCGTGTGGCGGATGGACTCGCAAACGTAGTATCCACAGAAATCATTCCCTTGTTCCTGCCACAACCACTTTACAAGAAATAGAGGTCAATCAAACTGATAAGCAAGAATGCCAAATGGTATTGATGAAACTAGCGCTTGAATGACTAGTAGATGCGCGGAACATGCTACTATAGTACTTACTTTCGGGTGTCTAAATTGCAGCTCCTTCGGCAGTCTTGGAGCTTTTCTGGTGAATTTTCTCCAAACCCTGCCGGACAAAGAAAACAATTACTTGATATATCAGGAAATGAACAAAGTTGCTGATATGGTGGATAATGATCGATTTAACTTACTTCTCGAGTATTTGAGTCATGTCTGCATAGTCCTGGGGATCTTTTCGTCTTGAGTCTAAGACGGTTACTAGTCCCTGCTCAAGCTTAATCTCTAGGAGAATATAGTGGAAACTGCACACGCATGCATAGCTCATCAATTACATTACTATAACCTTGACTAATATATAAGGGAAACCGAATACGCACAAGACAGTAACACTCACTTGAAGTTGTAAGGAAAGAGTATTATATCTTTGTTTTCATTTATTACCAACGATCATAGCAAGTTGGCCTCGGTAGCTGCGGCATGAAATTTAACCTGAGTTGCATCTATGAGATATGTGTTAATGAACCCAATATCACCGACTTGTCTTTTCTTCAATTCGGCGATCTTCAATCTGCATAATATAGTGAGGATGATTATAAATACATGCAATGAAAGAGCTGAGCTATATAGAGAGACTTAATGACAAAAGTAGTACTACTTATAGACAGTAGCAGGCGACCGTTGTTTTATCGAGGGCCAATTGATTGAAAAACTGATAGAACTCCTCAAATGGAACAGGCAACAGTTCAATTCCAACGAGGTCATGCTCCTTTTTAACTTTCACATACAAAGTACTCCTCCCCCAGAGTCTCTGCAGATTTTCAAGTACCAATCATGCAATCTTCGCATCATCATTGATAGAGATCTTTCATCTTTGACGAGAGGCTTCCTGTACTCGTATCTTTGTATCTGCACCTCCATGGGTTCATAATGTACATCGTCGGGCAGGTAATCTGCAAGATTGCTATAACCAGGCACCATCCTCGGATCATTAGCGCCGTTGTGGTTAGGCACCTTGAGCGGGGGGCACGATTGCTTCGCTTGTTCGCCGAGCTGGGCAATTTGTTTCCCAGCTCGTCGTTCTTTCAGCCTTTGATCACTGACAGTACTTCCCGACCGCTCCGCTTCGGCAAATTCCTTTCCAATAATGTGCTCATAGTTTCCTTTCGGCGGAGACTTGGGTGGTTTTGTCAGGGCAGCCAGAGTGCGCTTCGCTTTCACCGGATCTACCTTCTCCTCCGGAAGTGGATGTCTCTTTGCTTTCAACCCTTGAAACCAGTCATCCACTTCGGTTCATGCGATCTCGGCGTTCTCCTCCGGGGTCCTCTCGTATGGTAACTTCTCTGGAGTCTTCAGAGAAGGACCGAATCTGTATGTCCTCCCGCCTCTGGCTGTACTGCTAGACGTCGGCCGAGCAGATGGAGCGGTTGTCTTGTTTACTTGCTTACGAGGCGGAGGAGAAGGACTACGACGCGCAGGAGCAGCCGGAGCGGCGGCAGGTCTCTTCCGCCCTTGCTGACGAGGCGGAGAAGGAGGAGGCTGGCTGCTCGGGCGCGTCAGCGCAGGCGGAGAAGGAGGCGGAGTGCCGCCACGCGCTAGAGAAGGAGCCGGTCGAGTGCCCTGATCGTCACTCGCCGGAGGAGGAGGCGGTGGAGGAGGCGAAGTGCCCTGACTCGCCGGAGGAGGAGGCAGTGGAGGAGGCGGAGTGCCCTGACTTGCCGGAGGAGGAGGAGGAGGCAGAGGCGTCCAGTTTGGAAGGTTGATGAGCTCCTTCTGCCATAGGCATGGAGTCTTCAGAGCAGACCCCAGCCTAGTCTCCCCTTCACCGGTAGGGTGGTCAAGCTGGAGGTCCTCAAATCCCTCCATTATTTCATCCACCATCACCCTAGCATATCCTTCTGGAATCGGCCGGCAGTGAAAAGTTGCGCCGGGTTCAGTAGGATAAACAGAGCTAACAACCGCCTTGACCTTCAAATTCATCCATTGCGTCATAAGGTGGCAAATTTGAGACTCCGTGATAGCATCCACGGGATAGCTGGCAGGAGCCGTCAAGGCATGCTCCGGCTGAAGCAGCTCGGTGGAAGCCACGCTGCTTCTCCGCTGAGATGGCGGGGTAGCTTTGGGGGAAGCTTCGGCAGTACGTTTGCTGCGATTTGCTTCTCGTTCCTCTATCACTTGTACCCTTGCTTGCAATGCCTGCATTTGGGTCTGCTGCACTTTTTTCCTCCTCTCATGGGATTTGTAACTGCATGCGTCCGGAAACCCAACCTTCCACGGAATGGAACCTGGCGTACCTCGTGTCCGTCCAGGGTGCTTAGGATTCCCGAGGGCCATTGTGAGCTCGTCGTTCTCTTTGTCTGGAAAGAACGTCCCTTGCTGCGCTGCTTCGATATAGTGCTGAAGCTTCCTGACTGGTATGTCCATTTGATCGTTCGTCCAAATGCACTTCCCTGTTATAGGGTCCAAGGTTCCGCCAGCCCCGAAGAACCAAGTCCGGCAAAGGTCTGGCCAGTTAATTGTCTCTGGTTCGATCCCTTTATCAACCAGATCATTCTTAGTCTTGGCCCACTTAGGCCGGGCTACGAGGTAGCCACCTGACCCCGTGCGATGGTGATGCTTCTTCTTCGCAGCATTTTGCTTGTTTGTCGCCGACATCTTCTTACTCTTTTCCGATGTCTTGTGGGCCACAAATGCGGGCCAGTGATCTCTGATCTTCTCATATCTGCCCTTGAATTCTGGTGTCTCATTATTTTCGACAAACTTATTCAGCTCTTTCTTCCACCTCCTGAATAGTTCTGCCATCCTCTTAAGAGCAAAAGACTTGATTAATTGCTCTTTAACTGGCTTCTCTGGATTATCCTCTGGCGGTAGGGTGAAATTTGACTTCAGCTCAGTCCAAAGATCATTTTTCTGCATATCATTGACATAAGACACCTCAGGGTCTTATATAGCCGGCTTAAACCACGATGCTGATGGGGATGTTGTCCCTAACCAAAACCCCGCACTGAGCAACAAATGCGCTCTTTGTCCGGAGGGGTTCAATCGGTTGGCCGTCGGGCGCGATTGCTATGATCTCAAACTTTTCATCCGAGCTCAACTTTTTCTTCGGGCCTCGTCTCTTTACCGAAGTTGTGCTCGATCTGGAGGGCTAGAAAAAAGAACAAAGACTTAATTAATATGTGTACATACCAAAACAATGAATGCATCAATTAGCTAGTCAGCAGAAGCTTAACTAATATATATACCTGGCCGGACTCGGTTCGGTCACCGGAGACGTCATCACGGTCTCCTTCTTGCACCGGCATTGGGTCACCGGAGCCGTCCTCACGGTCTCCTTTTTGCACCGGCATTAGGTCACCGGAGCCATCATAATCAGCTGCTTCCAGACCATCAGTCTCATTGAGAAACAACAAGCAGATGGCATCACTTCCTCGTGCGATTATGTCCCCCAATGACTCTTCTTGTACTTCGTCTCAGGCGGTGTCCATAGTTTCTACAAATATTGACAACATGGCAATTATTATTCAAACATGACAGATGGATATATTAGTGGCAAAAATGTAGAACTAATATTAATTAGTGGCCTCGACGCTGCTTCTCTAGGGTTTGGGGTGGCCTCGACGCTGCTTCTCTAGGGTTTGGGGTGGCCTCGACAACGCTTCAAGGATAAAAAAAGAAGAGGAAGAAGAAAAAAAGAGGATAAGAAAGAATAGAGGAGTAAGAACTCCTCTATTCTTTCTTCTCCTCTTTTTTTCTTCTTCTTCCTCTTTTTTTTATCGGGAACGAGGGTCGTCGAGGGTCACCGAGCGATAGAGGAAACCCTAAATAGCAAGTATCGTGGGTGTGAGATACATGTGGCCGTCGGTGTCGGACACTACATCCACGTCCCACAAGTGACGTGGGCGTCGAAGCCCGCGCCACTTGTGGGACATGGATGTAGTGTCCGACACCGACGGCCACATGTATCTCACACCCACGATACTTGCTATTTAGGGTTTCCTCTACCGTTCGGCGACCCTGACCCTCGACGACCCTCGTTTCCGATAAAATAAAGAGGAAGAGAGGAAACCCTAAATAGAAAGTATCGTCTGTGTGAGATACATGTGGCCGTCAGTGTCGGACACTACATCCACGTCCCACAAGTGACGTGGGCGTCGAAGCCTGCGCCACTTGTGGGACGTGGATGTAGTGTTCGACACCGACGGTACATGTATCTCACACCGACGATACTTTCTATTTAGGGTTTCTCCTCTACCGCTCGGCGACCCTCGACGACCCTCGTTCCCGATAAAAAAAGAGGAAGAAGAAGAAAAAAAGAGGATTCTCCTCTTTTTTTTTTCTTCCTCTTCTTTTTTTATCCTCTTCTTCCTCTCATGTTCGAGAGGATCGCCGAGGGGTCGGGAGGTTGCCTAGTGTCAAAGGATTCAACAAAACCATGTCTTCATCATTAGGCAAAAGTAACAGGTGCATGATGGTACGAAGCTCTCAAAAGTTATTTTGGAACGGAGTCCCAGATAAGATAATTCGCTTTTTGGTAAAAAGTTCAGAAAGAACCTTCCAAATATCGTTATTTGGAAGGCCTTTGCTGAAATTCATACAAAAAGGCAAATTATCCTATCCGGGATACCATTCCAAAATAACTTTGGAGGACTTTGTCATGCCCTGGTTACTTCCGGATAATGAAGAAGCCATGGATTTCTTCAATACTTTGACACTAGGAAACCTCTCTCGACCCCTCGGTGATCCTCGACCCCTCGAACCCTCGACGACCCTGGAACCCTCGACCCCTAGACGACCCTGGAACCCTCGACCCTATAGAACCCTCGAAGAAAGGAATAGCTAGAGGAGAAGATCGAAGAAAAAAAAGAGGAGAAGAAGAAAGGAATAGTGGAGAAGAAGAGAAAATAGAATATTCTATTTTCTCTTCTTCTCCAGTATTCCTTTCTTCTTCTCCTCTTCTTTTCCTTCTTTTTTCTTCTTCTTATTTATTTCTCGTCTTCTTCCTCTCCCCTCTCGGCGACCCTAGACCCCCTCTCAACCCTCGACCCCTAGGCGACCGTCGACCCTCTCCTTTTTTTTCTTCCTCTTCTTTTTTATCCTCTTCTTCCTCTACCGCTCGGCGACCCTCGTTCCTGATAAAAAAAAGAGGAAGAAGAAGAAAAAAAGAGGAGAAGAAAGAATAGAGGAGATCTTCTCCTCTATTCTTTCTTCTCCTCTTTTTTTTTCTTATTCCTCTTCTTTTTTAT
>NC_041386.1:581250099-581293897 GCF_002162155.2 Triticum dicoccoides | reverse complement strand
ATCATCATCTATCATCCCCCCTCTCATGTTCGACGACCCTCGACCCCTTGGCCGCCCTCTCGACACACCCACGACCTAAAATGACCTAAAATGAAAATAACCTAAAATTCACTAAAGTTATCGATGACCCTCTCGACACACCCACGAATAAGAAAATATATCATCTTCTTCATCTCCTCTTCTTTGCATATTCACATAGCCACATACACATACATAGCCACATACATATTCATCTATGAATAAAAAAACATCATAGGTGCAATTCATATCGACATTTATACATACATGAAAAAAATTATATGTACATCGTGAACAAAAAGATCATCGAGAAAAATTATTTTCCATGAACATAAATATAGCCACATTCATATAGAACTTTTCTGAACATATATAGATGATTTTCAAAAAATGTAACTTTTGCATATATGAACATATATACACAGAGAAAATACATGCATATATAGCCATATCCATAAAAAGAGAGCAGCGACGACAATGGGTGGCGTCGTCGGCGACTGGGATGGGAAAGGGGGGAGCTCACTGGGGGCGGGCGGTGATGGGGAGAGGAGGCCAGCGACGAGAAGGAGGACGGCGGGCTCGGGGATGCCGGCGACGGGGACGGCGTGCGCGGGGCGGCATGCGATGATGGGGACGACGGGCTCGGGGTGGCACACGGCGACGGGGACGGCCGCGGGCTCGGGGCGGCACACGGCGACGGGGACGAGGAGGCGGGGCTCGGGGTAGGGCGGACGGCAGCGAGCTCAGGGCAGGGCGGCCGGAGATGGGCAGGAGGGCGCGACGACGACGACAGCGATAGGGCGCGGCGACGGCGACGGGGCAGGGCGCAGCGGCGGGAAGCACATGAGGATGGGGCAGGGCGCGGCGACGGCGATGAGGAGGACGAGCAGCCTGGCGGCGTCGACGATGGGAAATGTAGCAGTTGGCGAAAATTTCTAAAGTGTGGACTTATATAGCAGAGCCTTTAGTCTCGGTTCGTGGCAGCAACCGGGGCTAAAGGTGGGCATTAGTCCCGGTTGGTGCCACCAACCGAGACCAATGCCCCTCTTTAGTCCCGGTTGGTGCCACCAACCGGGACCAAAGGCCTTGTGCGGCTGCTGCGTCGAAAGTTTAGTCCCACCTCGCTAGTTGAGAGGGGTGCGTAGTAGTTTATAAGCCCCACTGCCGCACCCCTCTCGAGCTCCTCTCCATTGCAGGCTTACGGGCCTAATTGTCACTGCTATGCCTGTGGGCCTACTGGGCCTCCCGCGGGCCTGAATCCTGGCCCTTGGATGGGTTTCTAGTCGTATTCAGGCCGTGGGGGCCCAGTAGGTGGCATTTTTTTTGTTTTTTTGTTGCTTTATTTATTTTCTTTTGTTTTTTGCTTTATTTTTTAATTCTTTATGCTTTTAGTTTTAGAAAAATTATAAACTTTTTGTTAATGCCAATAGTTTTCAAATTTGAAAACACGTTTTTGTTTTTTTGTTTTCTTTGTTGCTTTATTTATTTTCTTTTGTTTCTACTTACAACAAAATACTTGTTGTTGCTATTTTTTCTAGTTTTTTTGTTTTGTTTTCTGCATTATTTATTTTCTTTTATTTTTTGCTTTATTTTTTTATTTTTTTTGCTTTTAGTTTTAGAAAAATTATAAACTTTCTGTTAGTGCCATTAGTCTTCAAATTTGAAAACACTTTTTTAGTTTTTTTGTTTTCTTTGTTGCTTTATTTATTTTATTTTGTGATTAACTTTACTATAAAAATAGTTTTTCCTGTTTTTTTGATTTGTTTTTTGCATTATTTATTTTCTTTTGTTTTTTGCTTTAATTTTTAATTCTGTTTGCTTTTAGGTTAGCAAAATTATAAACTTTTTGTTAGTGCCATTAGTTTTAGAAAAATTATAAACTTTCTGTTAGTGCCATTAGTTTTCAAATTTGAATAGTTAAAATTTGAATTCTTTGAAAATTGTTTGAATCACAAGTTTGTGATTAACTTACTAAAAAAATGAGTATAGATGCGCTTATAGAGAAAATTCAACCTAAATTCCTAGTAAATTTCTATGAATTTCAGAGAAATTCACTATGAATTTAGGTTAAGCTTTTCTCTATTAGGGCATCTATTTTCACTTTGAGAGGAGCTCAACAAGGCAGAGAGGGAAGGGCTTATAAACCGGTGTGAGCCCCCTTCGGTTGGCGAGGTGGGACTAAACTCTGCTCGCAACGAGGACCAACCCTTTAGTCCCGGTTTGTGGCACAAACCGGGACTAATGGTCATGGGCCAGGGGCGAGGAGCAAAATTATAAACTTTCTGTTAGTGCCATTAGTTTTAGAAAGTTGAAAGTTGAAAGTTGGCATGGGCCAGGGACTAATGGTCATGGTATTACGAGGGCCGAACCATAAGACATGAAAGCATTTCAAATGAACTCTGAAAAAGTTGAAAGTTGGCATGGTATCATAATTTCACCCACATAGCATGTGCATGTACAAAACGGACAATGGTAGCATGTTCGTGTGTTACAAAGTTGGCATGGTATCATCATAATAGTTGCGGGAGAAAGTCTTCACTTTTTCTTCGCTTGTGTCATTTGCTTATTGCGCCATAACCATGGATAATCTTCATTGTTTATCAGGATGCTTGGGTCAGCCTTGACATTGAAGGGAGGAATTTCATGAAACTTTTCATAATCTTCAGACATGTCTGTCTTGCCGTCCACTCCCAGGATGTCCCTTTTTCCTGAAAGAACTATGTGGCGCTTTGGCTCATTGTATGATGTATTCGCTTCCTTATCTTTTCTTTTTCTCGATTTGGTAGACATGTCCTTCACATAGTTAACCTGTGCCACATCATTGGCTAGGACGAACGGTTCGTCAGTGTACCCAAGATTTTTCAGATCCACTGTTGTCATTCCGTACTGTGGGTCTACCTGTACCCCGCCGCCTAACAGATTGACCCATTTGCACTTAAACAAAGGGACCTTAAAATCAGGTCCGTAGTCAAGTTCCCATATGTCCACTATGTAACCATAATATGTGTCCTTTCCGCTCTCGGTTGCTGCATCAAAGCGGACACCGCTGTTTTGGTTGGTGCTCTTTTGATATTGGGCGATCGTGTAAAATGTATTCCCATTTATCTCGTATCCTTTGTAAGTCAATACAGTCAAAGATGGTCCCATGGACAACAAGTACAACTCATCACAAACAGTGTTGTCACCTCTGAGACGTGTTTCCAACCAACTGCTGAAAGTCCTGATGTGTTGACATGTAATCCAGTCGTCGCACTGCTCCGGGTGTTTGGAGCGCAGACTGTTCTTGTGTTCATCGACATACGGGGTCACCAAGGTAGAGTTCTGTAGAACTGTGTAGTTTGCTTGAGACCAAGAATATCCGTCCCTGCATATTATTGAGTCTCTTCCAAGAGTGCCTTTTCCAGTCAGTCTCCCCTCATACCGCGATTTAGGGAGACCTATCTTCTTAAGGCCAGGAATGAAGTCAACACAAAACCCGATAACATCCTCTGTTTGATGGCCCATGGAGATGCTTCCTTCTGGCCTAGCGCGGTTACGGACATATTTCTTTAGGACTCCCATGAACCTCTCAAAGGGGAACATATTGTGTAGAAATACGGGCCCCAGGATGACAATCTCGTCGACTAGATGAACTAGGACGTGCATCATGATATTGAAGATGGATGGTGGGAACACCAGATCGAAACTGACAAGACATTGCGCCACATCACTCCTTAGCCTTGGTACGATTTCTGGATCGATCACCTTCTGAGAGATTGCATTGAGGAATGCACATAGCTTCACAATGGCTAATCAGACGTTTTTCGGTAGAAGCCCCCTCAATGCAACCGGAAGCAGTTGCGTCATAATCACGTGGCAGTCGTGAGACTTTAGGTTCTGAAACTTTTTCTCTGGCATATTTATTATTCCCTTTATATTCGATGAGAAGCCAGTCGTGACCTTCATACTGAGTAGGCATTCAAAGAAGATTTCTTTCTCTTCTTTCGTAAGAGTGTAGCTGGCAGGACCTTTATACTGCTTCGGAGGCATGCCGTATTTTTCATGCAAACGTTGCAGGTCCTCCCGTGCCTCAGGTGTATCTTTTGTCTTCCCATACACGCCCAAGAAGCCTAGCAGGTTCACGCAAAGGTTCTTCGTCACGTGCATCACGCAAAGCCTGGCAGGACCTTTATTGAGGAGCGGACCTCTAGGTCTTTCCAGTAGGGTAGGTCCCAAAATATAGATTTCTTCTTCCACATGGGTGCGTGTCCCTTAGCGTCATTCGGAACAAATAGTCCACTGGGACCCTTTCCAAAGATTATGTAGTGTAAATCATTAACCATAGCAAGCACGTGATCACCGGTGTGCATGGCGGGCTTCTTCCAGTGATCTGCCTCGCCTTTGAAATGCTTGCCTTTCTTTCGACATTGATGGTTGGTCGGAAGAAATCGACGATGGCCCAGGTACACATTCTTCCTGCATTTGTCTAGGTATATACTTTCAGTGTCATCTAAACAGTGCGTGCATGCGTGGTATCCTTTGTTTGTCTGTCTTGAAAGGTTACTGAGAGCGGGCCAATCGTTGATGGTCACGAACAGCAACGCCTTAAGGTTAAATTCCTCCTGTCTATGCTCATCCCACGTACGTACACCGTTTCCATTCCACAGCTGTAAAAGTTCTTCAACTAATGGCCTTAGGTACACATCAATTTCGTTGCCGGGTTGCTTAGGGCCTTGGATGAGAACTGGCACCATAATGAACTTCCACTTCATGCACATTCAAGGAGGAAGGTTATACATACATAGAGTCACGGGCCAGGTGTTGTGATTGCTACTCTGCTCCCCGAAAGGATTAATGCCATCCGCGCTTAAAGCAAACCATACATTCCTTGGGTCCTTTGCAAACTCATCCCAGTACTTTCTCTCAATTTTTCTCCACTGCGACCCGTCAGCGGGTGCTCTCAACTTCCCATCTTTCTTTCGGTTCTCACTGTGCCATCGCATCAACTTGGCATGCTCTTCGTTTCTGAACAGACGTTTCAACCGTGGTATTATAGGAGCATACCACATCACCTTCGTGGGAACCCTCTTCCTGGGGGGCTCGCCGTCAACATCACCAGGGTCATCTCGTCTGATCTTATACCGCAATGCACCGCATACCGGGCATGCATTCAGATCCTTGTATGCACCGCGGTAGAGGATGCAGTCATTAGGGCATGCATGTGTCTTCTCCACCTCCAATCCTAGAGGGCATACGACCTTCTTTGTTGCGTATGTACTGTCGAGCAATTCGTTATCCTTTGGAAGCTTCTTCTTAAATATTTTCAGTAGCTTCTCAAATCCTTTGTCAGCCACAGCATTCTCTGCCTTCCACTGCAGCAATTCCAGTACTGTACCGAGCTTTGTGTTGCCGTCTTTGCAATTGGGGTATAACCCTTTTTTGTGATCCTCTAACATGCGATCGAACTTCAACTTCTCCTTTTGACTTTCGCATTGCGTCCTTGCATCGACAATGACCCAGCGGAGATCATCATCATCGGGCACATCGTCTGGTTCCTCTTGATCTTCAGCAGCTTCACCCGTTGCAACATCATTGGGCACATCATCTGGTTCCTCTTGATCTTCACCAGCTCCCCCCGTTGCAGCATCACCGTATTCAGGGGGCACATAGTTGTCATCGTACTCTTCTTCTTCGCCGTCTTCCATCATAACCCCTATTTCTCCGTGCCTCATCCAAACATTATAGTGTGGCATGAAACCCTTGTAAAGCAGGTGGGAGTGAAGGATTTTCCTGTTAGAGTAAGACCTCGTATTCCCACATTCAGTGCATGGACAACACATAAAACTATTCTGCTTGTTTGCCTCAGCCACATCGAGAAACTCATGCACGCCCTTAATGTACTCGCGGGTGTGTTTGTCACCGTACATCCATTGCCGGTTCATCTGCGTGCATTATATATAATTAAGTGTCCAAATTAATATAAGTTCATCATCACATTAAAACCAAAGTGCATACATGGTTCTCATCTAACAACATATAGCTCTCCAGAGCATCTAATTAATTAAACCATACATTGAAACTATGTAAAACATTTCAATGCGAAAACAAATGTGATCATAATCTCAACCAAGGTAACAATTGATCCAACGGCATAATGATACCAAGCCTCGGTATGAATGGCATATTTTCTAATCTTTCTAATCTTCAAGCGCATTGCATCCATCTTGATCTTGTGATCATCGACGACATCCGCAACATGCAACTCCAATATCATCTTCTCCTCCTCATTTTTTTTATTTTTTCCTTCAACAAATTGTTTTCTTCTTCAACTAAATTTAACCTCTCGACAATAGGGTCGGTTGGCATTTCCGATTCACATACATCCTACATAAATAAAATCTATGTCACGTTGGTCGGCATAATTTTCATAAACAATAAATGAACCAATAGTTATAAAGATAATATATATACCACATCCGAATCATAGACAGGACGAGGGCCGACGGGGGCGGATACCAAAACTATCGCACTATATAAGATGCAATAATAGAAGTAAGAAAATAATACAAGTATCTATGTAAACATACAAGTAAGAATATTTTTCCTTTCAGAAAGAAGATAAAACAAGAGGCTCACCACGGTGGTGCCGGCGATGAGCTCGGCGCGGGTGATCGACGGCGGTGAAGACGGGGACAGGGTGTGACGGACCGCTAAACCTAGACAAATATTATGGAAAATGGAGCTTGGAGGTTGAGCTTGGAGAGGAGAAAGCTTAAGTAGTGTGGCTCGGGCATTCCATCGAACACCTTGTGTGCATAGGAGGTGAGCTAGAGCACCACCAAGCCCTCTCCCCCTTGGCCAGAGAAAAATAGAGCACTGGGTGCTCTGCTCGCGAGCGAGGGGTATATATAGGCACCTCATTGGTCCCGGTTGGTGACATGAGCCGGGACTAAAGGGGAGCCTTTGGTCCCGGTTCAAGCCACCAACCGGGACCAATGGTGGTGGGCCAGGAGCGAGGCCCATTGGTCCCGGTTCATCCCACCAACCGGGACCAAAAGGTCCAGATGAACCGGGACCAATGGCCCACGTGGCCCGGCCGGCACCCTGGGCTCATGAACCGGGACCAATGCCCACATTGGTCCCGGTTCTGGACTGAACCGGGACTAATGGGCTGACCCGGCCTGGACCAAAGCCCTATTTTCTACTAGTGAACAAAGTAGAAGATGTTTAACTTGTTTTTGCAGGGCATGTTGTGATGTGATATGGTCAAGACGTGATGAGATATAAATTGTTGTATGAGATGATCATGTTTTATTAAAGTTATCGACAACTAGTAGAAGCCTTATGGTTGTCTCTTTATTGCATAAGATGCAAGCACCATGTAATTGCTTTACTTTATCGCTATGCGATAGCAATAGTTGCAAAAGCAATAGTTGGCGAGACGACCATGTGACGACACATTGATAGAGATCAAGATGATGGAGATCATGGTGTCATGCCGGTGACGATAGAGATCATGACGGTACTTTGGAGATGGAGATCAAAGGCGCAAGATGATCATGGCCATATCATGTCACATATTTTGATTGCATGTGATGTTTATCCTTTATGCATCTTATTTTGCTTAGTTCAACGGTAGCATTATAAGATGATCTCTCACTAAATTTCAAGGTATAAGTGTTATCCCTGAGTATGCACCGTTGCCAAAGTTCGTCGTGCCGAGACACCACGTGATGATCGGGTGTGATAAGCTCTACGTTCACATACAATGGGTGCAAGCCAGTTTTGCACACGCAGAAATATTCGGGTTAAACTTGACGAGCCTAGCAGATATGGCCTGAGAACACTGAGACCGAAAGGTCGAGTGCGAATCATATAGTAGATATGATCGACATAGTGATGTTCACCATTGAAAACTACTCCATTTTACGTGATGATTGGTCATGGTTTATTTGATTTGGATCACATGATCACTTAGATGATTAGAGGGATGTCTATCTAAGTGGGAGTTCTTAAGTAATATGATTAATTGAACTTTAATTTATCATGAACTTCGTCCTTATAGTATTTGCATAACTATGTTATAGATCAATAGCTCGCGATGTAGCTCCCCGTTTATTTTGATATGTTCCTAGAGAAAAACTAAGTTGAAAGATATTAGTAGCAATGATGCAGATTGGATTTCTGATCTAAGGATTATCCTCATTGCTGCACAGAAGAATTATGTCCTTGATGCACCGCTAGGTGACAAACCGATTGCAGGAGCAGATGCTGCCGTTATGAATGTTTGGCGAGCTCGATATGATGACTACTTGATAGTTTAGTGCACCATGCTTTATGGCTTACAATCGGTGCTTCAAAGACGTTTTGAACGCCATGGAGCATATGAGATGTTCCAAGAGTTGAAATTAGTATTTCAGACTCATGCCCATGTCGAAAGGTATGAGACCTTTGACAAGCACTTTTCCTACAAGATGGAGGACAATAGCTTAGCTAGTGAGCATGTCCTTATAATGTCTGAGTACTACAATCACTTGAATCAAGTGGGAGTTAATCTTCCAGATAAGATAGTGATTGACAAAGTTCTCTAGTCACTATCACCAAGTTATTGGAACTTCGTGATGAACTATAATATGCAAGGGATAAGGGAAACGATTCCCAAGCTCTTCGTGATGCTGAAATCAACGAAGGTAGAAATCAAGAAAAGCATCAAGTGGTGATGGTTGACAAGACCACTAGTTTCAAGAAAAGGGCAAAGGGAACTTCAAGAAGAACGGCAAGCAAGTTGCTGCTCAAGTGAAGAAGCCCAAGGTTAGACCTAAGCCTGAGACTAAGTGCTTCTACTCCAAAGGGACTGGTCACTAGAAGCATAACCGCCACAAGTATATATTTGGCGGATAAGAAGGATGGCAAAGTGAACAAAGGTATATTTGATATACATGTTATTGATGTGTACTTTACTAGTGTTTATAGCAACCCCTCAGTATTTGATACTAGTTCAGTTGCTGTGATTAGTAACTCGAAATGGGAGTTGCAAAATGAAGAGAGACTAGTTAAGGGCGAAGTGATGATGCGTGTTGGAAGTAGTTCCAAGATTGATATGGTCATCATCACACACTCCCTATACTTTCGGGATTAGTGTTGAACCTAAATAAATGTTATTTGGTGTTTGGTTAAGCATGAATATGATTTGATCATGTTTATTGCAAGAGAGTTATTCATTTAAAGTCAGAGAATAATTGTTGTTCTGTTTACACGAATAAAACCTTCAATGGTCATACACCCAATGTGAATGGTTTATTGAATCTCGATCGGAGTGATACACATATTCATAATATTGAAGCCAAAAGATGCAAAGTTAATAATGATAGTGTAACTTATTTGTGGCACTGCCGTTTAGGTCATATTGGTGTAAAGCGCATGAAGAAAATCCATGCTGATGGGCTTTTGGAATCACTTGCTTATGAATTAGTTGATGCTTGCGAACCATGGATCATGGGCAAGATGACTAAGACTCCGTTCTCCGGAACAATTGAGCGAGCAACAGACTTGTTGGGAATAATACATACTGATGTATGCAGTCCGATGAGTGTTGAGGCTCGTGGCAGGTATCGTTATTTTCTGACCTTCACAGATGATTTGTGTAAGATATGGGTATATGTTCTTGATGAAACATAAATCTTAAACATTTGAAAAGTTCAAATAATTTCAGAGTGAATCGGAAAATCACCGTAACAAGAAAATAAAGTTTCTACGATCTGATCGTGGAGGTGAAGATTTGAGTTACAAGTTTGGTCTTCATTTGAAACAATGCGGAATAGTTTTGCAACTCACGCCACCTGGAACACCACAGCGTAATGGTGTGTCCGAACATCGTAACCGTACTTTATTACATATGGTGCAATCTATGATGTCTCTTTCCGATTTACCACTATCGTTTTGGGGTCATGCATTAGAGACAGTTGCATTCACGTTAAATAGGGTACCATCTAAATCCGTTGAGACGACGCCATATGAACTGTGGTTTGGCAAGAAACCAAAGTTATCGTTTCTTAAAGTTTGGGGTTGCGATGCTTATGTAAAAAAGTTTCATCCTGATAAGCTCAAACCCAAATAGGAGAAATGTGTCTTCATAGGATACCCAAAAGGAGATAGTTGGGTACACCTTCTATCACAAATCCGAAGGAAAGACATTCGTTGCTAAGAATGGATCCTTTCTAGAGAAGGAGTTTCTCTTGAAAGAAGTGAGTGGGAGGAAAGTAGAACTTGATGAGGTAACTGTACCTGCTCCCTTATTGGAAAGTAGTTCATCACAGAAATCTGTTCCTGTGACTCCTACACCAATTAGTGAGGAAGCTAATGATGATGATCATGTAACTTCAGATCAAGTTACTACCGAACCTCGTAGGTCAACCAGAGTGAGATCCGCACCAGAGTGGTACGGTAATCCTGTTCTGAATGTCATGTTACTTGACCATGACGAACCTACGAACTATGAGGAAGCGATGATGAGCCCAGATTCCGCAAAATGGCTTGAGGCCATGAAAACTGAGATGGGATCCATGTATGAGAACAAAGTGTGGACTTTGGTTGACTTGCCCAATGATCGGCAAGCCATAGAAAATAAATGGATCTTCAAGAGGAAGACGGACGCTGATAGTAGTGTTACTATCTACAAAGCTAGACTTGTCAAAAAAGGTTTTGACAAAGTTCAAGGTGTTGACTACGATTAGATTTTCTCACTCGTACCGATGCTTAAGTCTGTCCGAATCATGTTAGCAAATTGCCACATTTTATGAAATCTGGCAAATGGATGTCAAAACTATATTCCTTCATGGATTTCTTAAAAGAAGAGTTGTATATGATGCAACCAGAAGGTTTTCTCGATCCTAAAGGTGCTAACAAAATGTGCAAGCTCCAGTGATCCATCTATGGACTGGTGCAAGCATCTCGGAGTCGGAATATACACTTTGATGAGCTGATCAAAGCATATAGTTTTGTACAGACTTGCGGTGAGGCCTGTATTTACAATAAAGTGAGTGGGAGCACTACAACATTTCTGATAAATATATGCGAATGACATATTGTTGATCAGAAATAATGTAGAATTTTCTGGAAAGCATAAAGGAGTGTTTGAAAAGAGTTTTTAAAAGAAAGACCTTAGTGAAGCTGCTTACATATTGAGCATCAAGATCTATAGAGATAGATCAAGACGCTTGATAAGTTTTTTCATTGAGTACATACCTTGATAAGATTTTGAAGTAGTTCAAAATGGAACAGTCAAAGAAAGAGTTCTTATCTGTGTTGCAAGGTGTAAAGTTGAGTAAAGACTCAAAACCCGACCACAGGAGAAAATAGAAAGAGAATGGAAAGTCATTCCTTGTGCCTCAGTCATAGTTTTTATAAAGTATGCTATGCTGTTTACCAGTCCTATTGTATACCTTAGCATGATTCTGGCAAGGGAGTACAATAGTGATCTAGGAGTAGATCACTGGACAGCGGTCAAAATTATCCTTAGAGGACTAAGGAAATATTTCTCGGTTATGGAGGTGATAAAAGAATTCGTCGTAAAGAGTTACATCGATGCAAGCTTTTTACATTGATCTAGATGACTCTAAGTCTCGATCTGGATACATATTGAAAGTGGGAGCAATTAGCTAGAGTAGCTCCATGCAGAGCATTGTAGACATAGAAATTTGCGAAATACATACGGATCTGAATGCTGCAGACCCGTTGACTAAATTTCTCTCACAAGCAAAACATGATCACTCTTTGGGTGTTAATCACATAGCGATGTGAACTAGATTATTGACTCTAGTAAACCCTTTGGGTGTTAGTAACATGGAGATGTGAACTAATCACATAAAGATGTGAACTATTGGTGTTAAATCACATGACGATGTGAACTAGATTATTGACTCTAGTGCAAGTGGGAGACTGAAGGAAATATGCCCTAGAGGCAATAATAAAGTCGTTATTTATATTTCCTTATATCATGATAAATATTTATTATTCATGACAAAATTGTATTAACCGGAAACTTAGTGCATGTGCGAATACATAGACAAATAGAGTGTCACTAGTTTGCCTCTACTTGACTAGCTCTTTGAATCAATGATGGTTATGTTTCCTAACCATAGACATGAGTTGTCACTTGATTAATGGGAATGATGTGATTGACTTGACCCATCTGTTAGCTTAGCATGATGATCGTTTAGTTTGTTGCTATTGCTTTCTTCATGACTTATACAGGTTCCTATGACTCTGAGATTATGCAACTCCCGAATACCGGAGGAACACTTTGTGTGCTACCAAACGTCACAACGTAACTGGGTGATTATAAATGTGCTCTATAGGTGCCTCCGATGGTACTTGTTGAGTTGGCATAGATCGAGATTAGGATTTGTCACTCCGATTGTCGAAGAGGTATCTTTGAGCCCTCTCGGTAATGCACATCACTATAAGCCTTGCAAGCAATGTGACTAATGAGTTAGTTGCGGGATGATGCATTATGGAAACGAGTAAAGAGACTTGCCGGTAACGAGATTGAACTAGGTATTGAGATACCGACGATCGAATCTCGGGCAAGTAACATACCGATGACAAAGGGAACAACATATGTTGTTATGCGGTTTGACCGATAAAGATCTTTGTAGAATATGTAGGAACCAATATGAGAATCCAGGTTACACTATTGGTTATTGACCGGAGACGAGTCTCGGTCATGTCTACATAGTTCTCGAACTCGTAGGGTCCGCACGCTTAAAGTTCGGTCATGATTGGTATTATGAGTTTATGTGTTTTGATGTACCGAAGGTAGTTCAAAGTCCCAAATGTGATCACGGACATGACGAGGAGTCTCGAAATGGTCGAGATGTAAAGATTAATATATTGGACGGCTATATTCGGACACCGGAAGTGTTCCGGATGATTTCGGAGAAAACCGAAGCGCCGGAGGGGTTACCGGAACCCCCCGGGGAAGTATTGGGCCTTAGTGGGCCTAAGGGGAGAGAGAGGGCTGCAGCCCAAGAGGTGGTGCGCCCCCTCCCATGGGGAGTCTGAATTGGACTAGGGGAGGGGGGCGCAGCCCCTCTTTCCCTCTCCCTCTCCCTCTCTTCCCTTCCTCCTTCCTTCTTCCTAGTTGGACTAGGAAAGGATGAATCCCCTTCCTAGTAGGAAGAGGATTCCTCCTCTCCTTGGGGCGCACCAAGGCTGGCCGGCCTCCCCCTTGCTCCTTTATATATTGGGGCAGGGGGCACCCAAAGACACACAAGTTGATTGTTCCAAGCCGTGTGCGGTGCCACCCTCCACCATAATCCACCTCGATCATATCATAGCGTTGCTTAGGCGAAGCCCTGCATCGGTAGAAACATCATCACCGTCATCACGCCGTCGTGCTGACGGAACTCTCCCGTGAAGCTCTGCTAGATCGGAGTTCTTGGGACATCATCGAGCTGAACGTGTGCTGAACTCGGAGGTGTCGTGCGTTCGATACTTGGATCGGTCGGATCATGAAGACGTTCGACTACATCAACCGCGTTCTCATAACGCTTCCGCTTACGGTCTACGAGGGTACATGGACGATACTCTTCCCTCTCGTTGCTATGCATCACCATGATCTTGCATGTGCGTAGGAATTTTTTTGAAATTACTGTGTTCCCCAACACTCACCATCACTGACTACTTCAACAAGGTGACGAGTACGACTAACACACTTGCCTCCATCGGCAAGGCTCTTGGTCCAGAGGAGTTCACCTCTTATGTGCTCAATGGACGGAGCGACGACTATGATAATTTGGTGGAGAATATCAATGGTCGTGACACTCCCATCTAGCCGTGTGAGTTGTATCTGCGCCTTCTTGCCACGGAACAACGCATCTAGGCTCATCGCTCTACGCCTAGTTTCCCTTCTGCCAACCCTACAACGCGTGGGAAAGGCAAACCCTACAAGCCACCAACTGATGGCAAACCTCCGCCGATCGCGCCTAATTCACGGAACACCACTACCTCCACGAGAGGTCGAGTCTGTGCCTGCTGCCCTTCATGTGGTGCTCAGGTCCCATACCAGTTGTGTGGACTTGATAGTCACCTTGGCTCCCGGTGTCATCATTGCTTCAAGCAGGATTTCTTGGGGATCGGGAACAATGGAAAGGGTAATGAGAGGCAGGCTGCTCTGGCGAGTCATGAGCAGGGGCATACTCCTTCCTATAGGGTTGATGCATCTTGGTACATGGATACGGGAGCTACCAATCACCTGAAGAGTGAGATGGGCAAGCTCTCTACACAGGAGATGTACCATGGACACGATCAGGTTCGTACCGCCAATGGAGAAGGTATGCACATCTCACATATTGGTCAGGCATCACTTCTTACCCGTCGATCCACATAATTACGTCTTCTTAATGTCCTTCATGTTCCCTCTGTTTCACGTAGTTTGCTTTCAGTTCCTAAATTTACTCGTGATAATAATGTTCTTGCTGAATTTTATCCTTTTCATTTTTTTGTTAAGGACCGGGACACGAGGAATGTACTCCTTAGAGGCCGACTATGAAATAATGGTCTCTATGCACTTGATATGCCACCAGCTCCTACTGCTTTCAGTAGTGTTCGTGTGTCTCCATCACATTGGCATGCATGCCTTGGTCATCCAGCCACTCCCATCGTTTGCCATGTACTTCATCCCCATGAGCTTCCCGTTGTGTCCAATAAACATGTTGATGCAGTTTGTGATGCATGTCAGCAAGGCAAGAGTCATCAGCTTCCTTTTTCCGAGTCGAGTCGTGTAGTCAATAAACTGCTTGAACTTGTGTTTTCAGATGTATGGGGCCATGCCCAAACCTCTGTTAGAGGTCATAATTACTATGTCGGTTTTATTGATGCTTACAGTCGGTTCACTTGGTTTTATCTTCTTAAATGCAAGTCTGGTGTGTTTAATGTTTTCTTGCAATTCCAAGCGCATGTTGAGCGACTGCCCAGTCACAAAATCATTCATGTGCAATCCGATTGGCGGGGTGAATATCACAACCTCAATGCATTCTTTAATAAGCTTTGAATTACACATCGCGTGTCTTGTCCTCATACACATCAGCAAAACGGTGTAGCTGAGCGTAAGCATCACCATATAGTTGAAACTGGTGTTGCTTTGCTTTCCCATGCCTTCGTTCCTTTTCGGTTTTGGAGTGATGCGTTTTCCACCGCATGCTTTCTCATTAACAGACTCCCTACACGACTCCGTCAGATGGAAACACCACTTGAACTTTTGCTGAATGAAATTCCTGATTATACTTTTCTCAAGGTTTTTGGGTGTGCGTGTTGGCCACATCTTCGTCCATATAACCAACGCAGGTTGGAGTTTCGGTCCAAACAATGTGTGTTTCTTGGTTATAGTTCTCTTCATAAAGGGTACAAGTGTCTTCATTTTCCCGCTAACCGCGTCTACATCTCTCATGATGTGGTGTTTGATGAGAATATTTTTCCTTTTTTCGTACTTCCAGTCACCTCCACCACTCCCACTACACCTGAAAAATATGTTTTACCTTTGCCTGGTCAATTTGTTGATGCTGCATATACCCCCTTGTTGCTACCTAACCATGGTGCAGGTACTGGACGAGGAGCATGCCTCGAGCTTCTGGATGAGCAGCCACCCACGTATCCTTCGACATCCGTCGAGCCCGCTCGAGACGGCCCTCCATCACCTGGCTCGCCGGTGGTGCTGGCCGAGCCGGGCCCTGCCACCTCGATCCCGCATGGGGTTGGCCATGCGCTGGCCGAGCCGACTGAGCTAGTCGAGATGGCCGAGCTAGCTACGCCCGTGCCAGCCTCTGTCACGGGGGCTGAGCTGGCGTCCACGCCCTTCTCGCTAGGTCAGTCGCCTGGCATGACTGACTTTGCGCCTGGAGAGCGGTATGCGTCGTCATTGCCATCTTCACCGACTTCGACTCTGCCACCACCATCACCGCCTACCACTATTCTGCGTCCTCGTACGCGCAGTCAGAGTGGTATTGTTCGGCCGAAGGAGCATATTGATGGCATGGTTGCATGGATTGCGCGTGTATGGCACAGACAGATGTCGACCCTACTGCTGAGCCTCGGAATTTTTAGTCGGCTCTTCAGATTCCTCATCGGTGTAGTGCCATGGAGCAGGAGTTTCAGGCACTATAGAGGAATGATACTTGGCGTTTGGTTCCTCCATGTCTGGTGTCAACATCATTGACTCCAAGTGGGTGTTTAAGGTAAAGAAGCATGTTGATGGTTCTGTTGAGCGATACAAGGCACGGATGGTGGCCAAAGGGTTTAAACAATGGTATGGTCTTGATTATAAGGATACCATCAGTCCAGTTGTCAAACCTACTGATAACCCACAAGTATAGGGGATCATTTCTATCCTTCTCCGATAAATAAGAGTGTCAAACCCAACGAGGATCTAAAGGTAGAACAAATACCCCCTCAAGTTCTATCGACCACCGATACAACTCTACGCACACTTGAAGTTTGCTTTACCTAAAAAAAGTATGAAACTATTTTGCAAGAATAAAACTACGAGCACTTTGTGGAATAAAACTACGAATAAATTGCAAGGTAATAAAAGTGGATAGCTTCTGTCAACAAGAAAGTCATTTGTCCTTAGGTGATCGATAACTAAACCGGTGATCATTGTTGCAATTTTATATGAGGGGGAGGCATAAGCTAACATACTTTCTCTACTTGGATCATATGCACTTATGATTGGAAATCTAGAAAGAATCCGCAACTACTAAAGATCATTAAGGTCGTGAAACCCAACCATAGCATTAAGTATCAAGTCCTCTTTATCCCATACGCAATGACCCCCAAACTCGGGTATGTGCTTCTGCCACTCACGCCACCCACCATAAGCGAACCATGAACGCATTGCAACACCCTACAGCGGAGATACCTCCATTTGGGTGACACGGAGGGCACCGTAGAACAGCACCAAAATAAAATATACAACACAAACCAATCATGATCATCTACCAACCCATAGGACAAAACGGATCTACTCAAACATCATAGGATAATCACATATCATTGGGAAATAATATATAGTGTTGAGCACCATGTTTAAGTAGAGATTACAATGGGGAGAGGAGGTGGTACACTGCTGCATAGAGCGGGAGAAAGTTGGTGTTGACGGTAGCAAGGTTGTTGATGTAGATCGATGTCACGATCCTTGCCCCGGCGGCACTCCGGCGCCACCGAGAGAGAGGGGGAGAGAGCCCCCTCCTTCTTATTCTTCCCTGGCCTCCCCCTAGATGGGAGGAGATTTTCCCCTTTGGTCCATGGCCTCCATGGCGGTGGGGGGGGCTTTGAGAATGGAACTCCCCCTCTGTTCTCTTCTGTTTCGTGTTCCTATTTTCTGGCCAAAAACTGTTTCATATATTCCCAGAGATCCGTAACTCCGATTGCGCTGAGATTTAAACATGATTTTTTTTCTGGATATAAGCTTCCTTGTGCCCAAAGTAGAGATACAACCGACGTATGAGGTGAGCACAACCCACTTGGGCGCGCCTGGCCCCTAGGCGCACCCTGGTGTCTTGTGGGGGCTGTCGGGGCCCGTTTGCGTTGATTGCAAGTCCTCAAATTCACAAATATTTCAAAATAATTCTTCATAAAATTTTATTGCATTTGGACTTCGTTTGATATGGATATTCTATGAAACAAAAAACATGCAAAAACAGGAACTGGCACTGGGTAGTGGGTCAATAGGTTAGTCCAATACATCATATAAAATGTTGCTAACAGTATGTGAAAGTTGTATAATATTGGCATGAAACAATCAAAAAAATATAGATGCGATGGAGACGTATCAGCATCCCCAAGCTCAATTCCTTATCGTCCTCGAGTAAGTAAATGATAAAATAAGATAATTTTTGATGTCGAATGCTACCTAGCATAAACTTGATCATATGTCTAATCATGGCATGAATATTAAGACATGGGTGATTCAAAGCAATAGTCTATAATTTGACATAAAGACATCAATACTCAGGCATCCCAACAAACAATCATGTCTTTCCAAATATCAACGCTAAAGAAAGCTATCCCCACAATATCATACAGTCTTGTCATGTTTTGTCTTCTTAACACAAAGTATTTATCATGCACAACCCTGATGACAAGCCGATCAATTGATTCATACTTTTTAACGCGCTTCAGCTTTTTCAATCCTCACACAATACATGAGCGCAAGCCATGAATATAGCACTATGGGTGGAATAGAGTATGATGATAGGGGTAAATATAGAGAAGACAAAAAAGTAAGGAAGTGTCACATCGTTGCGGCTAACCAACGGGCTATGGAGATGCCCATCAATTGATATCAATGCGAGGAGTAGGGATTGCCATGCAACGAATGCACTAAGAGCTATAAGTGTATGAAAGCTCAATATGAAAACTAAGTGGGTGTGCATCTAACTCTATAATGAAGAATTCCACTAGTATATGCAAGTGACAACATAGGAGACTCTCTATGTGAAAAACATGGTGCTACTTTGAAGCACAAGTGTGGAATTAGCATGCACCTTCTCCTTTTTTTCTTTTTTCCTTTTTTTTGTTTTTCTTCTTTTTCTCTCTCTCGTTGTCTGGGGTCTCATCCCAACTTTTGGGGGAATCATAGTTTCCATCATGAAAGTGCAACTATCCCTGGGTGGTTTTGGTAATTCCTAACAACATATAGTTGATTGAACTAATGCTATTTCAAGATGATCATTTCAGAAAGTTCAATGATTGGCATGGCAAGGATTAGAAATGTGGACCCCTCAAAATGCTAAGGACACAAATTGGCTCAAGCTCAAGACTCTACATGTTCATTTTAGTGATCCAAGATCACATTGAGTCCATAGGAAAAGCCAATACTATTAAAATGGGATGAGGTGTTGCTTAATGGCTTGCTTGCTTAAAATGCTTAGTGATCTGCTCCAAAATCCCTCAACCACTTTCTCATATCCACATATGTCCCAAACCAAAAGTCAAACTCGGCCCCACCCAAATTATCTATCTGGCGCCACCGAGTTCATTTGACATAGCCACTGCCAGAAACCCTAGTCACTTTGGAATCACCGATAGGGATCTCGGTCTCACCGAGATGGGATTGCAAACTCTCTGTTTCCCTTCGTAACATTTTGGTCCAATCGAGATGAGCGATCGGTCCCACCGAGTTTGCAATGCAAACTCTCTGTTTCCCTTTCGTAATGTTTCGGTCTCAGCGAAATGAGCGATTTGGTCCCACCGAGTTTGCCTGACCAATTCTTTGTTTGCCTATTACAGAAATTGGTCCTACCAAGTTTATGTGATCGGTCTCACCGAGGTTATGGGTATGCCCTAATCCTAATGAAACCGGCCTCACCGAGTTGGCATGTCGGTCCCACCGAAAAGCCTAACGTTCACATTTTGAACTAAATCAGTCTGACCGAGTTTTATGATTCGGTCCCACCGAGTTTGGTAAATTGTGTGTAACGGTTAGATTTTGTGTGGAGGCTATTTATACCACTCCACCCACTCTTCATTCATGGAGGGAGCCATCAGAACGTGCCTACACTTCTGCCATTCATTTTCTGAGAGGGAACCACCTACTCATGTGTTGAGACCAAGATATTCCAATCCAACCATAAGAATCCTGATCTCTAGCCTTCCCCAAGTTGCTTTCCACTCAAATCATATTTCCACCAAATCCAAATCTTTGAAAGATAGTTGAGTGTTGGGGAGAATATCATCTGAAGCACAAGAGGAAGGAGTTCATCATCAACACACCATCTGTTACCTTTTGGAGAGTGGTGTCTCCTAGATTGGTTAGGTGTCACTTGGGAGCCTCCGACAAGATTGTGGAGTTGAACCAAGGAGTTTGTAAGGGCAAGGAGATCGCCTACTTCGTGAAGATCTACCCGAGTGAGGGCAAGGAGATTGTCGTGGTTTTGTCATGGCAGATGTCCTCGTGAAAGGACTTAGTCGTGGAGCCATCGCTACGGGTTAGCTTAAAGGGGTTAAACCGGACAAGGGACACGAAGGTTTTTATATTAGTTCGGCCCCTTCGATGAAGGTAAAAGCCTACGTCTAGTTGTGCTGGTATTGCTAGGGTTTTGATGACCAGGGAGCGAATCCGCTTTGCCTGGCTCTCGAGTTGTTGTGTGTTGTGTTGTCCCTAAACCGCTGCCGGGTCATCCCTTTATATCCATAGGTTGAAGCCCGCCGGTTTACAGAGTCCCGAGGCCGGATCATAGACGTATCCGCCTCGGTCTCTATTCCTTCTAACTTATAATACAAGTTACATGAAAGAGTCGGTTTACATCTACAGGCCTTAACCCGCCTTTGGGCCTTGGGCCTTCATAAAGTGCCACCATCCTCATGTCTTTATGGGCTTCTATCTTAATAGAGTTAACCCGGCTACATCTGGTTGGTTTACGTCCAGTAGTAATATCCCCAACATTAGGCCCTAGATTGATTTGAACTTGTTCATGTCAATCTTCAATACTTAGAAAAATTCTTCCGTTGCATCTTCACCTTGATCTTGTAAACCGTCGTGACGTCACACTCCAGGATCATGATAAATCGCCATGACGTCACTTTGTTATTTAAAAATAATACATCTCACCTTCAGTTAATGACCTTCCGACAATCGAGGCAACCGCTCCGCTAGATATCCAATATTCAGGCTCCTCGATTCTCGCGCCTGTCACCTCCCCCTTTACCTTATAAATAGGGCCAAGGGTCATTTCCTCCCCCCCCTTCGTCTCATCGCTTCTTCTTCCTCCTCGCGATGCCCGTGCCTCCAAGCACCGCCACCGTCGTCGAGCTTCACCTCTGCATCACCAACAGCCGCTGCATCAACCTTGTTGCATCAGAAAGACGCGGCGCATCTCCGCTACCTCACCCGCTGCTGTAAGCTTCCCCTCTTTTCTTTGTAGATCCATTTGGGTTCATGCGGGTTCCTGTTGCTCTCCCCGTGTTCTTCGTCAAACCATAGACAGTAGAACTTGATCTTGATGTGTTCCGCATAGTAGCTATGAAACTCCTTATCTCAACCATTTGATCCAATCTTTAAATACATCATAACTTGATCTGGACCTTTCATGAACTGCTTCGGGACCAAGCCCTTGAGTCTCAATATTTTTCCTTTTCCTGACTTACGGTAGATCCAAAATTTCAATGCAGTCTTGTGAAACCTGTTTTTTACCTTACTTAGTCATTCTTGCCTTAGATCTATACCTTCTTTATCACATAGACGGTTTACCCTTGTAGAGAGTAATCTATTATATACCATTAGTCCCCTTATAAACCGGCAATCCCTTTATCTCCGTTGTCATACTTCAGTTTAACAGTATGTGTGTACCTCTGTTTCCGCTTATCGCTTTGTCATTCATAATTGTATCAACCTCCGGTTTACTAATTTCACATACTTGGATTCCTTTGTCCTCTTGTACCTTATGCATCACCATGAATGAATTGTAAACCGGCATTTCTTTTCAGCTTTTCACTTGTAATGGCCAAGCAGTTTTATTCCTGCAACTGGGCTCCCTCTCGGGTTACCGAGGAGCAACTGAATGGAATGGTCAAGATCGGTACCTTACCAAAGAAGAATGACATCCGGTGGCGAGTTCCTGGGCCAGAGAATCCACCTACTCCCAAGAAGGATGAAGTAGTGGTGTTTGTTGATCACATAGGTCATGGCTTTAAACCGCCCGGATCGAAGTTTTTCCGGGATGTGCTTGCCAGCTTTCAACTCCACCCGCAAGATATTGGACCCAACTCGGTATCCAATATATGCAACTTTCAAGTTTTTTGTGAAGTGTATCTACAAGAAGAACCAACTGTTGAGCTGTTCCGGGATTTCTTCCATCTAAACTGGCTCACTGAATTCGTAGATGGTCCCAATACTGAACTTGGCGGCGTCTCCATTCAGAAAAGGAAAGAAGTTGAGTTTGCTCATGCCAAGCTGCACAGTCACCCCAAAGAATGGAATCAAACTTGGTTCTACTGTAGAAACACCTCCCCTGAAGATGAGAACCCTCTGCTGGGTTACCGTGCCCACCGGCTTGCCAATACTCATCCACTTCCACAACGACTAAGTGCCCAGGAACGGGCCCCGTATGCACCTCAACTCGCCAAGCTGAGAGACTTCTTGGCCAACGGTTTAACAGGTGTAGACTTTGTCCGTTGCTGGATATCCTGGAGTATCTTGCCGCTAAGTCGCCGCTCCAGCTTAATGTGCGAGTATGCTGGTGAAGTAGAAGACTCCCAACGTCATATCAATATTCAGCTAACAGATGAAGAAGTCACTGAGGCTGTCAAGAAGATATTGAACGAATTGGAAGCTGTCTGTCGCCAAACCGGATTAAACCCCTTTTACATGCAAAACAAACCGCCTGCTGTAAGTATTGTTCTTCCGCTTTACACTTGATATCTTTCGATTGTACAATCTTTGAATACCCTTCTGCTTGTTTTTAAACAGGGTGATGATCCGTTCTAGAAGAAGAAACCTCAAGAAAAAGCGGCAAAACCTACCCGTCCTAAAACAAAAGCTATCAAGAAAACTACAAAGAGGAAGGCACATGAACGCATCAGTATGGAACTGGATGACGACCCGGATGAACCGGAAGTTGAGGTAGAACTTGATTCACTTGGTTCACTTTTTATGCATCTCATTGACAATGATACTTATCAGGAGGACGTTGAGGGCAGCCAAGCTGACGATGCAGAGGTAATTATCCTTTTCTCCGGTTCAGACTCTTTGCCAACAGAAAAATTCCGTCAAGCGGTCCAGAAAGTAAGCTTTTCTCATCCTCTTGCTCACTTGGATCCAACATTTAGTTTGAAGAAACAGCAGCACGAGGCTCGCCGCACAACCCGGCACAGCGGTCAAAAGGTCACTTCGACCGGTTTACCGAACACTCCGGTTCGAAAAGGCCGATATGAGGTCTCACCCACTTCTGACACTTCTTATCCCAAGGCAGGCTATTTTCGACAACCTCTTAATCCGTCTGATTCGAATTATTAGGTGACACCTCCTTCATCCTCTGGCGAGTCAACAACGACCCAACTCCCTCCTCTCAATACCGTAGCTGGGTAAGTACTTCAACCCTTTCTTTTGATGTTTCATACTTTATATGCTATGCTAACCTTTGCATCTTGTCCTGTTTTAGAGCCAAAGCCAGACCCAGTAAAAAGGCTCGGGTGAATAATCCGCCCGAAGACCAGGTGGTTATTGAATCGGAGCAAACTGCTGAACCGGAGGGTCCAAATACTGAAGCCATCTTTGATGAACCACACCCTCAAGATCACAATACTGATGAACATGCAGAAGTTGATACTGCTGTACCAGATGATGAACCGGCAAATCCAATCCGGACTGATGACAGATCTTCTAGTCCGGTGAGAACTACTGACACTTCATCAACTCCAGAAAAGGCTGCTGGAGACAAAGAAGGCGAGGTTATCATAACTGGTATTGGTCACACCTCTGTAACACCCTCGATGCGGCTATATCTCCCACGTGTCGAAGCACGACTTAGAGGAATAACTGCATTGAAAGCAATGTCACAAGTGAGGTAATCTCCGCAAACAACCCATGTAATACAATAAGGGAAAAGATACATAGTTGGCTTACAATTGCCACTTCACACAAATACATGAATAAAGCATTACATCATCCAAATACAATCAGGGCCCGACTACGGAGCCAAAATAAAAGAAGACTACCCCAAATGCTACACAGATCCCCGATCGTCCCGACTGGGCTCCACTACTGATCAACTAGAACGAAACAACACAAAGGACAAGATCTTCATCGAGCTCCTCCTTGAGCTTGTTTGCGTCACCTGCTCGGTAACATCGGCACCTGCAAACTGGTTTTGGAAGTATCTGTGAGTCACGGGGACTCAGCAATCTCACACCCTCGCGATCAAGACTATTTAAGCTTATAGGAAGGGTACACGGTATGAGGTGGAGCTGCAGCAAGCAACTAGCATATATGGTGGCTAACATACGCAAAAGGAGAGCGAGAAGAGAAGGCAAAAGCACGGTCGAGAAACTATGATCAAGAAGTGATCCTAGAACAACCTACGTCAAGCATAACTCCAACACCATGTTCACTTCCCGGACCCTGCCGAGAAGAGACCATCACGGTAACACACGCGGTTGATGTATTTTAATTAAGGTCAACTTCAGGTTTTCTACAACCGGACATTAACAAATTCCCATCTGCCATAATCGCGGGCACGGCTTTTGAAAGTTCAAAACCCTGCAGGGGTGTCCCAACTTAGCCCATCACAAGCTCTCACGGTCAACGAAGGATATTCCTTCTAGCAGGAAGACCCGATCAGACTCGGAATCCCGGTTACAAGACATTTCGACAATGGTAAAACAAGAACAGCAAAGCCACCCGAATGTGCCAACAAATCCTGATAGGAGTTGCACATATCTCGTTCTCAGGGCACACCGGATTGTCCAAACTTCCAGTAGTCCAGCCCAGAGTTGCCCCTGGTGGCCACCGGCGGCTGACAAGGTGGACTAACATTCAGAGGAGCACTGGCCCGGGGGGGGGGAGTTAAAATAATGATGACCCTCGAGAGCGCGACTCCCAAGGGAAAAGAAAAGGCTAGGTGGCGAATGGTAAAACCAAGGCTGGCCTTGCTAGAGGAGTTTTATTCAAAGCAAACTGTCAAGGGGTTCCCATTATAACCCAACCGCATAAGGAACGCAAAATCCGGGAACATAACACTGATATGACGGAAACTAGGGCGGCAAGAGTGGAACAAAACACCAGGCATAAGGCCGAGCCTTCCACCCTTTACCAAGTATATAGATGCATTAATTAAATAAGAAATATTGTGATATCCCAACAAGTAAACATGTTCCAACAAGGAACAACATCTCCATGTTCCAACAAGGAACAAACTTCAATCTTCACCTGCAACTAACAACGCTATAAGAGGGGCTGAGCAAAGCGGTAACATAGCCAAACAACGGTTTGCTAGGACAAGGTGGGTTAGAGGCTTGGTTTAACAATATGGGAGGCATGATAAGTAAGTGGTAGGTATCGTAGCATAGGCATAGGAAAAGAGCGAGCAACTAGCAATCAAAGATAGAAGTGATTTTGAGGGTATGGTCATCTTGCCTGAGATCCTGCAAGGAAGAGGAACGAGTCCATGAAGAAGACAAACGGACGTAGTCGAACGGATCCTCACACACACGACGTTATCAGAACCAACCCGAAGAAGCAACACCGGAAAGAAGTACACAACATAGTAAACAACCAACACATGAACATGGCATGATGCACAATCAAGTATGATGCATGTCCGGTTTAATGAAGCATGGCATGGCAAAGGTGCACAAACAATCCTACAAATTAAGTGGAGCTCATTATGCAGCTGAGTTGCATATTGAAGAAAACATCACATGACTTATTTAGTTCTCTCTTGTTTATGTACCCAACAAGATTAAATGTTGTTAGCATGGCAAGAGGGTGAAGCAAATGAAAACTACCTAACTAGGTAAGTTTAAATGAGGCCGGAACAACAAACAACAAGTCCGGAAAAATCCTCATATGCATATTTTAGGTTTGGAACTGATCTGCCCTAAACAAAATTTTAGAGTTGTTAAACATGCAAAGAGATGCCACCATGTTAAACTAGGCAAAATTCTACCCCATTTACATATAAAGTTTGTTAGGTTTGGAGCTACGGTTATAAAGTTATGAAATAAATCATTTTAACATGGCATAGGGGCAAATTTAACCAAACAACATTTTAATCATTTCAAACATGGATGAAAGTTGCATATTATGAAACTAGATGGAAATCTAAGCATTTTTCATATATAAAGTTTTTACAAGTGGTGCTTAGTTTGTGGGTTATTAAATGCATGGACTAGAAGGGCTTTTCTGTAAAACTGCGTTCTCTGGAAAAAAAGAAAATCATTCTGTAAAAAAACATGAAACAGGCCAAATACAGCTGGCCCAACAAAGCACAAAGGTCTGAAGGGGGGTCTCACCATGGGCTTGGCCCATTAGTTGGAGGGAAGGCCGCTGGGCCTGGCACGGCTAAGACCTAGCCGACGCTCGTGGTCAATGGAGACCAGATCGAGCCAGGGAGCTCGAGATGTGCGTGCGCGCGTGCAGGAGGTGTGTGGCGCTGCAGCTGTTCGAGGCAAAGCAGGGGTGCGGCGCTGGTCTTCTGGTTCGAAGCAGAGGAAGCGAGCGGCAGGGACTGCAGCGGCGGACTTAGCGCGAGAGGAACCAGGCGGAGGCGTCGTCCTCACAGAAGAAGTGGCTCGTGGCGGCGCGATGAAGGAGACAGCGAATACGGGACTTGGCGCTGGGGTCGTCCCACGCGAGAAGCAGAGGGAGGTTCGAGCATCCATGGCGGCACTTCTGCGGCAGCACGACCACGGCTTGAAGAAGAACGGGGCAACGGCGGTTCCTTGCTGAGGCAGGTACAGGGAGAGAGAGAGATGACAAAGAGCATCAGGGAAGAAAAGATGCACGGGAGGAAAGAGAGGGACGGCCTGGGTGCTGGTCTTGGTCGCCGGCGGCGGGGTCCTTGTAGGTGCGGTCGGTGGACAGTGAAGCTCCGGCGGGGATGGACGAACAGGAGGCACGGGACCTCTCGGCTCCATGGAGGTGCGGACGGAGAAAAGAAGCGGCGCTGGCCTCCGATAACTGCTGCTGCTTGCAGCGGCGCTCGAGACAAGCCCTTGGGCACGAGGTTGTGTAGCAGGAGGGAGGAGACTGCGGCTCTCTGTTGCGGGAACGGGCGGCTGGATGGATCTCAAAGGAGCCGGGGTTGGCTCGATGGAGGATCCGAGGGAGAGTGGGTGAAATATTTGGATCTGGCTGGTGGTGTGTGGTTGGCTCGATGTGGACTCCGAGGAGGATTTGGAGAGAGGGTGGCGGCGGAAGAAGTGGATGGTTGGGACAACTCTCCTCAAAATTAGGGTTGCTTTGTATATATATGTTGTTGGATTAGGTTAGGGGGGCATTCGGTCCGTCCGATCGTAATCGGGCGGTCGAGAATAAATTGGTTAGGGAGTCCAAATAAAAAAAGGAGACGTTTTGTAGACGTTTGGGGGTGATCCGGACCCAACGGTGCCGACTGACCGGGTCGAGTCCGGGAAGGCTTCCGGACGCGCGCGCGAGGAGGTCCGATGCACTGTGGAAAGAGGGGTAGGCATGGGCCTAGGTGGACTGGGGAGAGCGGGTTGGTCTGAGAGAAGAGGGGAGAGATGCAGCCCGGCACGATTTCCGGAGACCGAAAACGTCTGACGTTAGACCGGCTATACTGCCGCTATAGTTATCCGTTGGGGCATCAAACGATCTCCGAATGCGATGAAACTTGACAGGTGGTCTATCTACACTATAATAAGACCACACGCCAACTCTCATCCCATTCCGAGAACATTTTCCGGCCACTTATAAAATACTATTTCGGACATGCCGCGGGCATGTGCAAGTGTGTCTGGGCTCAGAACGGACAACGGGAAGAACGAGGAGACCGGGACGGATGCAAGTTTTGAAAATATGATGATGCAATGCATGACACGCAAGCACATGACAAGGCAACAACAGCGAATAACTGGAGGACACCTGGCACATCGGTCTCGGGGCGTTACAACACTCCACCACTACGAGAGGATCTCATCCCGAGATCTAGAATGGCACCGGAGGGACAACGGACGAGAAAGAGAAGAGGTAAAACTAAGTTGCTTCTTGACAAAAGAGTGAAACCAAAGAACCTTGCGAGGTTGAAGAAATTCGAGAAAAGAATAAAACGAAGGTGAACAAAGTCGAAAACACTCCGTTAGAAAAGGGGGACAAAGAACATTGTGAAAAAAACTTGAGGTTGAAGGGCAAGATATATATTGAAACCACTCCGGTTAAGTCAAGATAGAGAAGGATTAAGAATGATATAATTTGGACAGCACTCCGACTGAAAATGGAAGGAATTAACAAGAACTTTACAAGATGAGAGGATACTTGATGAAATCAAAAACACACTACCTCCGGAACTATTGAAAGAATGGCACAATGGGTAAGGACGATTTCAGACGGCACTCCGGTTGAGAAGGGAGCAAAACTTGATAAGATGAGAGAACTTGAATGGAGGACACGACACTCCGGTTAAATGGATAATCCAAGAAAAGAACACGGTCCTGACAAGAACAAGAAGAAGGGTTGAAGAGAGCAACAACACTATGCCTCCGGAACGAAAGGATAGAAGATAGATAATTGAAATAAAAGAATGGAGAAGACAATGCCAACTTCTACCACAAAAGAGCTTGAAAAGGCATCCTTAGGAGAAGGTTCGAGCGGAGTTGTTGGAAATCCAACAACGGAAGGATAAGCTTGATATGGTCTTATGGAATACATCTCAAATTATGAGGTGAAATTCTGCCACTCACGGGAAAAGAATTGGATTGATATGAACAAGGAGACGAGAAAATATTTCACCGGGAGGATAGATGAAGAACTTGGATCATATATTATCACCATTAATAGCAATAATCCTTAGGGAAAGCTTTAGGTGAAAATATTACCCAAGATAACTCGAATGGCGAGATTGATGGATTTAAAATATCTCATTTTGATAACTTGTGAATCACGGAGCACGACGGGAAATTATCAAGAAAGACATAACCCCACCTCAAAAGATATGCGTGAAGAATAGCACTCCGGATTGCAAGATGAAGAATGCATGATCTCCTCTGAAAAGAATGTTGATGAACACTTCGAGAAGGAATTAAATTCTTAATGAACCATCATATAGAACCTTCATGAAGAACTCCGTTAAACAAAAGAATGATCAAACGGAAAGAAAGAGAAGTTGAAAACACAAGGTGAATCCTTGTACCGATTTAGATGAAACTCCATGGTGAAAAAAATTGTAAAGGTTGGAACTCCGGGAAAAAGCGAAGATGAAACAATTGAAACCGAGAATTTGCAGGGCCTCCGGAATAAAGAATTAATCACTTGGAAGAAACAAGAATAAGAATTACATTATGCGTATCCCTCACCAATTAAATTGATGACAATCAATGGCTTTGGCATACTACTTATTCTCGTAGAAAGAATTAAGATAGATATAGAGTCAACTTGGAAAGGTCTTCAACGAAACACCAGTAGGATTGAAACAACTAATGAATTGATATGATAACAAGGTAAGAGAAATCTTGAGCGAACCACCATAAGAATTGAAAATGAACGAAGTAAAAAGGATGAATCACCGAGTAAGAATTGCGAAATGAAAGAAGATACTTGAGATAATTTGATACAAGAGAACAAAGAGATCACGATCAGATTAGAGATCACTTGAACGATGCACTGGTAAGATTTGGGGAATGATAGCTGAAAGCTGAGAATGAATAATTCTGAGATGATGGGCTTCGTAGAAAAACAAACTGAAATACTCTTGAAATTCTCCGGATGGGTGAAAAGAAATACTGACAAATGAATACAATGGTGAGAGAATGGCAATAAGCTAGAACCATGAGTCTAGAAGAGAATGGAGCAAGATTAAAGAGAAACTCTTCTTCGGTCTTCAAAATCCGAGAATGACAACGAGAACACCACCATGAATTATTTAGACACTCCGGAAGAATCAAAACAAAGAGGTTGAGCCAACGATGAAAAGATTTTGACAGATCTTGAGAAGACATTTGACTGATGATAAATCATTCTTACGTCAAACTTCAAAAAGAATTTGAGAATACCTCCGGGAAAATAAGAAGAGTCAGGCAAGATCCTGGAAACAGACTTGTGGGTTAGGGCCCACTCAAAAGATACACCATTGAACAATTTGAAGGAGAGATTGCACCGGTTGAATTAAATGGCTTGCATAAGATAGGACCTCGAAATAGCTTGAACGGATGCAAGGTGAAAACACAAATCTTCGAAATATCTTCAGCACTCCAGAACAAATGAATAGCGAGAGGTGAATGATTAAGAATTGCACTGGCATGAGAAAGCATTGAAACGAGGAAAGAATATGATCAACAAAGCTTGAATTGAAACCACCGGAGATGAAAAGAATGAAGAATGAAGAACTTGAAGCTCCGTTAGCATCTTCTTGAGAATCACCGGATAAGAATATTAGTTAAAAGAATGGAAAGGCTTGACATCCATACAATGGATACTTGATTAAGAAATCTGAGTCCTTGACAAAACAAGGGTGGGAGGGCGGGACAACAAAGACAACTTGGGATGGATGAAACGAACACCGTTGAGAGAAAGCTTAGAATTGAACTTGCGGATGTTGAAAAAGATTGGATCCACTTAAAGAGAGACACGCCGGTTAAAAAGGATTGACATGACAAACTCGATGATCAAGAAGGATCGATATTCACATAGGAAACATGAGAACACCACTTGGAAAAGGTATGGAATCAACATTTGACTTCGAAGCAACTCGAATACCACAACTCAAAACAAAACAAAGGATTGGCTTGCAGAATAAGCCGGAACAAACATATGATAGAGATTTCGTCCGAAGTTTTCGTGATGGGGCCTACACGGGCTCGATCGTACAGCACCATCATGTACAAGGCAGTGCACATGACATATGAAGCGTCCCCGAGTCGGCATAGCCAAGGACTCTTTAAGACACAACGAGACCACTGTAAAACCGACCGTGAATAGGCGGACCACTAGACGTCGAACCCCAATTTCATATCATACATCTGTCGGAAAGATATCCTAAGAGCTACTTGATTTCCCACTTATAAACTCCCAAAATTTTCCGGTTATGCAATCAGGTGTTGGGGATACAGGGGAAGCATAATATCTCACCCAAAACTAACAAATCCTACATCCAGCTGTATCCATCCTTCAACACATAACCAAGAAACCTTCGGAAATCATCTACCTCAACCTTCGAAAAGCATCCGTTATACGAGTTATGGCAATACTCCCGAACTCCCGCCCCAGTACTGGGTGGCATCAAGGTTATCTCACCAACAACTGCATAAAAGAGATTTTCGATGTCGGCGAAACTAATCTCAGGTATTCCAGAACTACAACGATAAAATTGTGACGACAACACCACGGAGCTCAACTCCCCAGGACACTGCCACAACCCCTAAATGACAGGAGGCACCAAGAACAATGTTCTCATCACAAAACCATCGGAACGATTCCAAGATACGCGCGTGATCCTAAATTTTTTTAGTGAAATTTGAGAAGACAAGAGTCAAAACTCTACGTCAGGATGCCTCACCACAGCAACGAAGGGACTGAGGAGTAAAAAGAAGTCCTAACTCTCCGATATATATAATTCCTAAATGACTCAAAACATTTCTAGACTCAATAACACCAGCAATTCGATCAAGCAGGGGGCTCCTAAGGTCGGGGAAGGCTCTGATACCAACTTGTAACACCCTCGATGCGGCTATATCTCCCACGTGTTGAAGCACGACTTAGAGGCATAACCGCATTGAAAGCAATGTCGCAAGTGAGGTAATCTTCGCAAAGAACCCATGTAATACAATAAGGGAAAAGATACATAGTTGGCTTACAATCGCCACTTCACACAAATACATGAATAAAGCATTACATCATCCAAATACAATCAGGGCCCGACTACGGAGCCAAAATAAAAGAAGACTACCCCAAATGCTACACAGATCCCCGATCGTCCCGACTGGGCTCCACTACTGATCAACTAGAACGAAACAACACAAAGGACAAGATCTTCATCGAGCTCCTCCTTGAGCTTGTTTGCGTCACCTGCTCGGTAACATCAGCACCTGCAAACTAGTTTTGGAAGTATCTGTGAGTCACGGGGACTCAGCAATCTCACACCCTCGCGATCAAGACTATTTAAGCTTATAGGAAGGGTACAAGGTATGAGGTGCAGCTGCAGCAAGCGACTAGCATATATGATGGCTAACATACGCAAAAGGAGAGCGAGAAGAGAAGGCAAAAGCACAGTCGAGAAACTATGATCAAGAAGTGATCCTAGAACAACCTACATCAACAATAACTCCAACACCGTGTTCACTTCCTGGACCCCGACGAGAAGAGACCATCACGGTAACACACGCGGTTGATGTATTTTAATTAAGGTCAACTTCAGGTTTTCTACAACCAGACATTAACAAATTCCCATCTACCCATAACCGTGGGCACGGCTTTCGAAAGTTCAAAACCCTGCAGGGGTGTCCCAACTTAGCCCATCACAAGCTCTCACGGTCAACGAAGGATATTCCTTCTAGCGGGAATACCCGATCAGACTCGGAATCCCGGTTACAAGACATTTTGACAATGGTAAAACAAGACCAGCAAAGCCACCCGAATGTGCCGACAAATCCTGATAGGAGCTGCACATATCTCGTTCTCAGGGCACACCGGATTGTCCAAACTTCTAGTAGGCCAGCCCAGAGTTGCCCCTGGTGGCCACCGGCGGCTGACAAGGTGGACCAACACTCAGAGGAGCACTGGCCCGGGGGGGTTAAAATAATGATGACCCTCGAGAACGTGACTCCCAAGGGAAAAGAAAAGGCTAGGTGGCGAATTGTAAAACCAAGGTTGGGCCTTGCTGGCGGAGTTTTATTCAAAGCGAACTGTCAAGGGGTTCCCATTATAACCCAACCACGTAAGGAACGCAAAATCCGGGAACATAACACCGATATGACGGAAACTAGGGCGGCAAGAGTGGAACAAAACACCAGGCATAAGGCCGAGCCTTCCACCCTTTACCAAGTATATAGATGCATTGATTAAATAAGAAATATTGTGATATCCCAACAAGTAACCATGTTCCAACAAGGAACAACATCTCCATGTTCCAACAAGGAACAAACTTCAATCTTCACCTGCAACTAACAACGCTATAAGAGGGGCTGAGCAAAGCGATAACATAGCCAAACAACGGTATGCTAGGACAAGGTGGGTTAGAGGCTTGGTTTAACAATATGGGAGGCATGATAAGCAAGTGGTAGGTATCATAGCATAGGCATAGGAAAAGAGCGAGCAACTAGCAATCAAAGATAGAAGTGATTTCGAGGGTATGGTCATCTTGCCTGAGATCCTGCAAGGAAGAGGAACGAGTCCATGAAGAAGACAAACGGACGTAGTCGAACGGATCCTCACACACACGACGTTATCGGAACCAACCCGAAGAAGCAACACCGGAAAGAAGTACACAACATAGTAAACAACCAACACATGAACATGGCACGATACACAATCAAGTATGATGCATGTCCGGTTTAATGAAGCATGGCATGGCAAAGGTGCACAAACAATCCTACAAATTAAGTGGAGCTCATTATGCAACTGAGTTGCATATTGAAGAAAACACCACATGACTTATTTAGTTCTCTCTTGTTTATGTACCCAACAAGATTAAATGTTGTTACCATGGCAAGAGGGTGAAGCAAATGAAAACTACCTAACTAGGTAAGTTTAAATGATGCTAGAACAACGAACAACAAGTCCGGAAAAATCCTCATATGCATATTTTAGGTTTGGAACTGATCTGCCCTAAACACAATTTTAGAGTTGTTAAACATGCAAAGAGATGCCACCATGTTAAACTAGGCAAAATTCTACCCCATTTACATATAAAGTTTGTTAGGTTTGGAGCTACAGTTATAAAGTTATGAAATAAATCATTTTAACATGGCATAGGAGCAAATTTAACCAAACAGCATTTTAATCATTTCAAACATGGATGAAAGTTGCATATTATGAAACTAGACAGAAATCTAAGCATTTTTCATATATAAAGTTTTTACAAGTGGTGCTTAGTTTGTGGCTTTACTGTAAAACTACGTTCTCTGGAAAAAAAGAAAATTGTTCTGTAAAAAAACATGAAACGGGCCAAATACAGCTGGCCCAACAAAGCACAAAGGTCTGAAGGGGGGTCTCACCATGGGCTTGGCCCATTAGTTGGAGGGAAGGCCGCTGGGCCTGGCACGGCTAAGACCCAGCCGACGCTCGCGGTCAACGGGGACCGGATCGAGCCAGGGAGCTCGAGATGTGCGTGCGCGCGTGCAGGAGGCGTGTGGCGCTGCAGCTGTTCAAGGCAAAGCAGGGGCGCGGCGCTGGGCTTCTGGTTCGAAGCAGAGGAAGCGAGCGGCAGGGACTGCAGCGGCGGACTTGGCGCGAGAGGAACCAGGCGGAGGGGTCGTCCTCACAGAAGAAGTGGCTCGTGGCGGCGCGATGAAGGAGACAGCGAAGACGGGACTTGGTGCTGGGGTCGTCCCACGCGGGAAGCAGAGGGAGGTTCAAGCATCCATGGCGGCACTTCTGCGGCAGCACGACCACGGCTTGAAGAAGAACGGGGCGACGGCGGTTCCCTACTGAGGCAGGTACAGGGAGAGAGAGATGAGAAAGAGCATCAAGGAAGCAAAGATGCACGGGAGGAAAGAGAGGGACGGCTTGGGTGCTGGTCTTGGTCGCCGGCGGCGGGGTCCTTGTAGGTGCGATCGGCGGACAAAGAAGCTCCGACGGGGATGGACGAACAGGAGGCACGGGACCTCTCGGCTCCATGGAGGTGCGGACGGAGAAAAGAAGCAGCGCTGGCCTCCGATGACTGCTGCTGCTTGCGGCGGCGCTCGAGACAAGCCCTTGGGCACGAGGTTGTGTAGCAGGAGGGAGGAGACTGCGGCTCTCTATTGCGGGAACGGGCGGCTGGATGGATCTCAAAGGAGCCGGGGTTGGCTCGATGGAGGATCCGAGGGAGAGTGGGTAAAATTTTTGGATCTGGCTGGTGGTGTGTGGTTGGCTCGATGTGGACTCCAAGGAGGATTTGGAGAGAGGGTGGCGGTAGAAGAAGTGGATGGATGGGACAACTCTCGTCAAAATTAGGGTTGCTTTCTATATATATGTTGTTGGATTAGGTTAGGGGGGCATTTGGTCTGTCCGATCGTAATCGAGCGGTCGCGAATAAATTGGTTAGGGAGTCCAAATAACAAAACGGATACGTTTTGTAGACGTTTGGGGATGATCCGGACCCAACAGTGCCGACTGACCGGGTCGAGTCCGGGACAGCTTTCGGACGCGCGCGCGAGTTGGTCCGATGCATTGTGCAAAGAGGGGTAGGCATGGGCCTAGGTGGACTAGGGAGAGAGGGTTGGTCTGAGATAAGAGGGGGGAGATGCAGCCCGACATGATTTCCGGAGACCGAAAACGTCCGACGTTAGACCAGCTATACTGCCGCTATAGTTATCCGTTGGGGCATCAAACGATCTCCGAATGCGATGAAACTTGACAGACGGTCTATCTACACTATAATAAGACCACACGCCAACTCTCATCCCATTTCGAGAACATTTTCTGGCCACTTATAAAATACTATTTCGGACATGCCGCGGGCGCGTGCAAGTGTGTCTGGGCTCAGAACGGACAACGGAAAGAACGAGGAGACCGGGACGGATGCATGTTTTGAAAACATGATGATGTAATGCACATGATGGCATGGTATGCAATGCATGACACGCAAGCACATGACAAGGCAACAACAGCGAATAACTGGAGGACACCTGGCACATCGGTCTCGGGGCGTTACAACCTCTCCTGCCCATCCTGTAATTTTGGCAAAGCATAGTGCCAAGGAAGAGTGTGCTGCTATTGAGAAAGGCAAATGGAGCACTGATTTATCCAGCTATGCCCATCTTAGTGCTCAAGAGCTCCACTCTGGTTTTCTAAACCGTCTACACTCAAACCGTGATTATGAAGCCGGTTTGGTGAATCTAATGAAGGAGCGCTATGAGGTATTTTCATCACTTTTCCTTTCGTAAATCAAATTTATAAATACCAACTCAAGTAGCCCCCAAGGGCCGGTTTATGATGGAAATCATAAATCGGGACTTTGTAATATCTCAATCCTTGCATGCTTATCCTCCATATGTCAGGTGATCCTTGGAAATAAACCGGTACTTTATCGTTGTATTCCAGTAATTTTCATCTGTGTAGCCCCCAAGGGCCGGTTTATCTTTCCAAGGTAAATCGGGTCTTGAATCAATGCATCAACTTTGAACAGATGTACATTAGCCCCCAAGTGTCAAAGATAATGCTTGCATTGTACTTGAGACTTACATAAAATATGTTGATGACAGATCAAATAGGCATTAGCCCCCAAGTACAAAGTGCATAACTTGTTATACGCTTGGTACTTCATAGCCCACTGATGATATATCTTGCCTTTGTAGGCCGAGCTGAGTAAGAAGGATGCTCAAACCGCTGACCTTTAGGAGAATGTTAAATCTCAGCAAGCAGAAGCTTCCAAGGCCAAGGAAGAGCTGACAAATGCCTTAGCAGCCATGGAGAAGCTGGAATAAACCTTTAACAAAGAGCGTGCAGACTGGGAGACAGAAAAGGCCGGTTTAACAAAGAAGGCCGAAGACGCAAAAGCAGCCCTGAAGCCGGTGGTTGAAGAACTGACCGGTTCGAAGCGGCAGATTAATGCTATGACTTCTGGTGTGTTTGGTAAGTACCCTCTCATGAAGTTTTTCCAATTCATAATATCTTACTCATATCCGGTTTACTGATGTTTAACCATGATAGGGACCTGCATTACTCATCTGGGCTCCGACATGCGGATGAAGCTTAAAGAGGCCTATACTTTGATAGAACAGTTGTATTCTGGATCCCAACGTGCGATCTGCACGGCTGCTTATAACAAGCCTCCTCCAACGCTGATAAAAGAAACCATCGAAAAGCTGGCCATGCTGCCTACCAGGTTGGATGAACTGAAGAGATCAGCCGCAAGGTCAGGTGCACTGACCGCACTAATCCGGGCCAAGGCGTGGATTCCAGATCTGGAACCGGCAGACATCATCAAAGGCTATCCTGGTGTGAAGGAAGACGGTTCAGATTTCAATAATGACGATACCCGAAGGCTGACAAAGGAGATGCGGCCTATAGCAAGCAAATTGGCAGATGACACAGATCTATCTCATTTTCAACCGGTTTACGATGCTGAAGGGAAAGACAGCACACGCTGATTCACAATGTGGAAGATCTTGTGACGCCAATCCGTAAGCACACTTGCGCTCCTGACATCGACCCTTCCACCCTTATTCATGAAGAAGCTGTGTTTCAAGCCTTAATTGGAATCGATTGTCCAACGATTGACTTCCAGCGACTGGGTAGAGATGAAGAGAATGTGACCACTCAAGATGACCCTCAATCGTCAAGCCGTCTAGATGAGGAGTCATAAGCCGGAGGCCGGTTTACTAGTTGCAGTCTGCCACTCTTTAAAACTATTATTCAATTTGGGCTATTTAAAGCGCCTTGTAATAGGATAGCGTGAACACCTTTATCTGCCATGCCATCGAGCATGTTTGTTTTGCTTGTTACTTAAAACTTGTCATGCCTTTGGGAGTTATGATATGCATAGTCCATTATGGCTTTTGTTCCTTCATATAAAAACTTGAAGGTGTCCTAGTGGTTTACCACTGGACGGGTCATAATGCCCAAAAAATATATACATAACTTGGATGGATAACCAAGATTGTAATAACCAGATATAAAATAGATGATACATGTGACATACCTCGTTGGCTGACCAACTGTTTGTATAGTAAGGGTGAAAAACACCAATCTGGAGTGTTGATGACTCCTTGCCCTCTTGCCGGTTCATATAAAAACCATACCGGGCTATAATAGCCACCGATTTGTTCGTATAATGCTGGTGACATCTAGTCAAAACCAGACCGGAGCAACTTATTGCCGGTTTAGAACTGATCATGTACTGACAACTGAGCGTTGAAAGCCACGCCGGGTTGCAATAAACATCGGTTTATCAGAAAATATTCATAAATCCCTTATCAAAAGATTCTAAAACAGAAAATACAAAAGAAATATGCAAGGCTTTTTATGGGCTGCCAGGCCCTAAATCGAGGCTTTTCATGGGCTGCCAGGCTGCTGAGTTAAACCATTTTCAAAGCCTTTTAAGATGGACCTCAATCTTTAACTAATCATCGGTTTAACTTTGACAAGTTCAGGGTCTATGAGATTAACTTGCCAAACGTTCGATGGGTCATACCAGGTTTACCTGGACGGAGTGGCTTACTTAAAAAGGCAGGATAACCCGGGGTTTTAGGTGAATACACCTGGCTTCCAAGCCTGGCTTGATAGCCTATTACAAGGGTGCAAGCTCGTTGTTCTTTGAGAAGCAAGGAGCCCCCAAGTAATATTTGAGCTATGCTCAGTGGTTACCTATGTTTGAGTTGTGCTTGGTGCAACAGACTCTCTTTGGTTCCACATAATTTCATTTTGGCTTATAAGCCTATCAAAAGGTGTAGCTATGGTGTAAATACAACCAAGCCACATAGTGATTTCCTTTTTGGTCTTAAGCCGATCAAGAGGTGTAGCTATGGTTCGGATACGACCAATCCCCCTAGTGATTTCCTTCATATCTGTGTGGCTTTATAGGCCGGGTTAATATAACTCCGCTTTGTAAGTAGAAGGCCCCATGGAACCACACATGATGTAAAAAATAACAGAGACCCTGATTTAGCAGAGGCTCCGGTTTATTATATAATATATACATTGTCATAAGTATGTACATAAGAAGAGCCTGTGGCTCAAGTATAGTAAGGCCGAAGAAGAGCTATATTCCATGGCCGTTGGGTCTCCTCCTCCGATTTGCGTGAGTCTTTGTGCTCTCGAACATTGATAAGGTAGTATGACCCGTTGTGCAGGTTTTTGCTGACCACAAAAGGTCCTTCCCAAGGTGGGGATAGCTTGTGCATATCAGTTTGATCCTGGATGAGCCGGAGCACCAGATCGCCTTCTTGAAAAGTTCTGGTCTTAACCCGACGGCTGTGATAACGTCAGAGATCTTGTTGATAAATCGCCGAACGTGCTGCTTCTAAATCACGCTCTTCATCTAACAGGTCCTGTGAGTCCTGACGTGCTTTCTCATTCTCCGCTTCAACGTAAGCCGCCACCCGTGGCGAGTCATGACAGATGTCACTAGGAAGAACCGCCTCTGCTCCATAAACCATGAAGAAAGGTGTGTAACCCATCGATCTGTTTGGTGTGGTGTTGATACTCCATAACACAGAAGGTAAATCCTCCACCCAACATCCCGACGTCCGCTTTAAAGGAACCATAAGACGGGTTTGATACATCTCAAAATTTCTTGATTTGCCCTCTCTGCTTGACCATTAGACTGGGGGTGAGCCACTAACGCTACATCAAGCGGATGTGCTCACATTGACAAAATTCCTCCATATCACCCTTGGATAGATTAGTACCGTTATCAGTTATAATACTGTGTGGAAAACCAAACCGGAATATCACCTTTTTGATGAATTGAACCACCGTGGCTACATCGCACTTACTGACTGGCTCTGCTTCTACCCACTTGGTAAACTTGTCAACTGCCACTAACAGGTGGGTCTTTTTGTCCTTGGATCTCTTAAAGGGTCCAACCATATCGAGCCCCCAAGTTGCAAACAGCCAAGTGATTGGAATCATTCTCAACTCCCAAGCCAGAACATGAGCGCGGCATGCAAATTTCAGACAACCGTCACACCTTTTGACTAAATCCTCAGCATCAGCATGAGCCGTCAACCAATAGAAGCCGTGACGAAAATCCTTAGCCACCAAGGATTTTGAACCGGCGTGGTGAACACAATCTCCTTCATGGATTTCTCGCAAAATCTCACAACCTTCTTGAGGAGACACACAACGCTGAATTGCCCCTGTCACACTGTAACGATGTAACTCCCCATTGACAATGGTCGTTGACTTGGATCGTCAGATTATCTGTCAGGCCAAGGTTTCATCATCCGGTAACTCGCCCCGGTTCATGTAAGCCAAGTACGGGACTGTCCAATCCGGTATAACATGCAAAGCCGCCACCAACTGGGCCTCCGGGTTAGGAATAGCCAAGTCCTCCTCTGTGCGTATCTTGACCGACGGATTATGAAGTACGTCGAGGAAGACATTAGGTGGCACCGGTTTACGCTGAGAGCCTAGACAACTTAAAGTGTCTGCCGCTTCATTCTTTCGCCGGTCTATATGGTCAACTTGATAGCCCTTGAAATGACCAGCCACTATGTCCACCTCTCGTCGATATGCAGCCATGAGTGGGTCCTTAGAATCCCAAGTGCCAGATATCTGTTGAGCCACTAGGTCCGAAGACCGTGGAGTAAGGCCTCATACTCAGCTGCATTGTTAGTGCAAGGGAACATTAAGCGAAGAACATAACAAAACTTGTCACCTTGTGGGGAAGTTAATATGACTCCAGCCCCCGAGCCCTCCAATTGCCTGGACCCATCAAAGTGAATAGTCCAATAAGTGTTGTCTGGCTTTTCCTCTGGTGCCTGCAACTCTGTCCAATCATTGATGAAGTCCACGAGTGCTTGAGATTTGATCGCTGTGTGAGGAATATACTTGAGCCCGTGGGGTCCAAGCTCAATAACCCACTTGGCAATCCGGCCAGTCGCCTCTCTATTTTGGATGATATCTCCCAAAGGGGCTGAACTAACCACTGTGATAGGATGACCCTGAAAATAGTGCTTGAGCTTCCGGCTTGCCATAAAAACTCCATACACCAGCTTCTGCCAATGCGGATACCTCTGCTTTTATTCGATAAGCACCTCACTGATATAATAAACCGGCCGTTGAACCGGATACTCCTTTCTAGCATCCTTGCGCTCCACAACAATAGCCACACTGACAGCCCGGGCATTAGCAGCCACATATAGCAGTAAAGGCTCTTTATCGACTGGAGCAGCAAGGACAGGCGGTTCAGCTAACTGTCTCTTCAAATCCTCAAACGCTTTATCAGCCGCGTCGCTCCAGACAAAGTCATCCGTTTTCTTTAACATCTGATATAAAGGGATAGCTTTCTCCCCAAGACGACTGATAAACCGGCTTAAAGTCGCAATCCGACTGGCTAAATGTTGAACGTCATTGATACACGCCGGTTTAGCCAGGGATGTGATAGCTGAATTTTTTTCTGGATTAGCCTCAATGCCCTGTTAGACACCATAAAACCCAAGAGCTTGCCTGCCGGAACACCAAAGACCCATTTGTCCGGATTAAGCATCATCTTATAAACCCGGAGGTTGTCAAAAGTCTCCCTCAAGTCATCTATCAATGTTTCCTCTTTCCTGGACTTCACCACAATATCATCCACATATGCATGAACATTGTGCCCAATCTGCTTATGAAGACAATTCTGAATACAGCGCTGATAAGTCGCCTGGGCACTCTTGAGCCCAAAGGGCATAGAGACAAAGCAGAAGGCTCCAAAGGGAGTTATAAAAGCTGTCTTCTCCTGGTCCTTAACTGCCATTTTGATCTGATGATAACCAGAATAAGCATCCAGAAAACACAAATGGTCACAACCCGCCGTAGCATCACTAATCTGATCAATATGAGGGAGGGCAAAGGGATCGCTGGACAAGCCTTGTTCAAGTTTGTGTAGTCCACACACATACGCCAAGTGCCGATTTTTTTAAGAACCAGCACCGGATTAGCCAGCCACTCCGGGTGAAAGACCTCCATGATAAACCTTGCGGCCAACAGCTGAGCTACCTCCTCACCAATAGCCTTACGCCTTTCTTCGTTAAAGTGGCGGAGAAACTGCCTGCCGGTTTAAACTTAGGATCTATATTAAGTATGTGCTCAGCGAGTTCCCTCGATACACCTGGCATGTCAGAAGGCTTCCATGCAAAGATGTCCCGGTTCTCACGAAGGAACTCGATGAGCGCTCTTTCCTATTTGGGATCCAAGTTAGCGCTGATGCTAAACTGCTTGGATGAATCGCCAGGAACAAAATTAACCATCTTAGTGTCTGTAGCCGATTTAAACTTCAACGCCGGATCATGTTCCGTAGTTGGTTTTTCAAAGATGTCACGTCTGCCGGATCAACCTTATCTTTATAAAACTTCAGCTCCTCTGTGGCACAAACTGACTCAGCATAAGATGCATCACCCTCTTCACATTCGAAAGCAATCTTTCTGCTCCCATGTACTGTGATGGTCCCCTTATGACCCGACATCTTAAGCTGTAGATAAACATAACACGACCTCACCATGAACTTGGCATAAGCCGGTCGTCCGAACAGGGCATGATATGGACTTTTGATTTTCACCACCTCAAAAGTCAACGTTTCTGACCTTGAGTCATGATCATCTCCAAAAGCCACCTCTAGGGCTATCTTGCCCACTGGATACGCATACTTACCAGGCACCACACCATGAAAAACGGTGTTCGACGGTTTAAGATTCTTATCTGTCAACCCCATACAGTGGAAGGTATCATAGTAAAGGATATTGATACTTCTTCCCCCATCCATAAGCACCTTGGTGAACTTATACCCCCCAACTTGAGGTGCCACCACTAAGGCCAGATGACCCGGATTATCAACCCGGGGTGGGTGATCCTCTCGATTCCATAAAATGGGTTGCTCAGACCAGCGCAGATACTGAGGCACCGCCGGTTCAACAAAGTTTACGGCCCTCTTGTGAAGCTTCTGATCGCGCTTACACAAGCTAGTGGTAAAGACATGATACTGCCCACTATTCAACTGCTTCGGATTTCTCTGATAACCCGACTGCTGCTGCTGCTGATTCCCCTGATGGTTATAAACTCCTTGATTGCTCTGATTCCCTTGATTGCCATGTCTGGTTTGATTGCCTTGGAATCCTGAACCGGAGCTGCCACCTCCATAACCCGGCCCATGAAAACCGCCTCCTGAACCGCCGGGCGGGCCATTGTCATATTAAAACATATTGGAATTCTTGAACTCCTGCATGATGAAACAATCCTTCCAAAGATGTGAACCTGGCTTTTCCTTCGATCCGTGCTTTGGACAAGGTTGATTTAGCAGGCGCTCCAGATTGGGGCCTAACCCTCCGCCCGTCTGGGGCTGTTTACCCTTACGACGCTGACCATTGTCTGAGCATTAGTGTTAGCCACAAAGTCCAAACTATTGTCTGCCTTGCGCATACCATTATTCCCATGACCTGCCGGATTGTGCTGCTGCCCCTTGGTATTGCCGTTCTTTTTCCCTTTCCCCGGTTTGTCATCCTCAGACTCAGGGTCTTTGGTACTATCTGAATCAGCATATTTCACCAAAGCAGCCATAAGGGTTGACATGTCATTGCAGTGACGTTTGAGCCTCCCTAGCTTCAGTTTTAATGGCATAAACCGGCAATTGCCCTCCAATGTCAAAACCGCTGTATCCGCGTTGATGCGGTCCGACGAATGCAGAATAGCTGAGACTCGCTTCACCCAATGAGTTGTAGACTCCCCATCCTCTTGAACACAAGCGGCCAGGTCCACAATCGACATAGGCTGCTTACAAGTATCTTTAAAATTCTGGATAAACCGGTGTTTTACGTCAGCCCATGACCCGACAGAGTTAGCCGGTAAGCTCTTTAACCAAGTACGAGTTGTCCCCTCCAACATCATGGTGAAGTATTTAGCACACACCGCTTCATCCACATCCAGCATCTCCATTGCCATCTCATAACTCTCCACCCATGACTCTGGTTGCAAATCGGCGGTGTAATTGGGCACCTTACGAGGGCCTTTAAAATCCTTGGGCAGTCGTACATTACGCAACGCGGGGGTAAGACACGACACCCCTAAAGAACCGAAGACCACGCCTAGCTCCACTGAAGTGGTAGGACGAACCGGAGTAGGTTGACGAGCTGCATGCTGAGCTGCTAACTCGGCTTCTCGACGTGCACGACCATGATCCACCACATATTGCGCATTAGCACCACCACCTGCCGGGTTATGCCCTCGCGGCGAGTTACGGTGACGTGCACTGCTTGACACGGCCGGTTCATCCTCAACGTGCCTGCTGTAGCTCTGACT
>NC_041386.1:581209206-581249694 GCF_002162155.2 Triticum dicoccoides | reverse complement strand
TTTAAAGCTGTTTGAAGGGGCTCTCTGGCCCGTCGTGTCTCAATCGCCACTCGTGACTCGCCGTCCATTGGGAGGGCTGCCAATCGTGAAGCGGCGCCACAATGTTATCCAACGGGTTGGAGTAATGCCCCGGAGGCGTCGAAACGTCCTGTGGCACAATGTTGTTTTGACGAGGGGGGTTCATCGTGCACGGCTGAACCGGCGCCCCTGTTCCCGGTGCCTGAGTCCGGTTTCCCACCGGCTGGTTACTGGTTCCTGCTCCTGGCGTGTTGAAGAGATTTCTTGGCTCATAACCCGGTGGGAGGTGCGACCGGTATCTCCTCCTCATGACATCATCTGAGGCACTCTGATCCAGCCTAAGCCAGTAGGCCTGAGCTTCCAACTCGGCCCGTTCTGTAGCCATCCTGGCGTTCTCTACTACCAGGTCTGCTTTAGCCTGAGTTATCTGATCCTTCACCTTTGCAATCTCCGCATTGTGCTGATCTCGGGTTGCTGCATCCACTTCTGCTGCCATCATTGTTGCCAAAGCGTCGAACAAATCAGACAAAACCTGAGTCGGAGGCGGCACAGAGCCTCCTGCTCCCGCTGGCGTTGCTGTTGCTGAACCGGAGAGCATTGTTGCGGCGGTAGAAGAGTGTTGTGCTGGTTGTGTACCGGCCATGAAGACCGCGACCCGGCTTGGAAGATTGAGGGGGTCTGGAATATTGTTGCCATCGGAACCTCCGATAATCCGGCCGTCCTGCAACTGATACAATGACTCAGTCTCTCCGGTTGAAGACTCGTCATCAGAACAGACAACGGTTTCCCCATCAGATGCTGGTCCATCCTCATATTCTGCTCCATGGATGTCACCTAGGAAAACATGCCTTGCTGCGGGCTGAACCTGGGCAGGGCTTGCATGCTGAGCCATCTCGATGATGTCGGTGCAGGTGTCCGGCTCAGGGCTCGGTTCGCCGATCTTGCCGATGAAGACATGAATCCCACCAAAGGGGACCCGGTACCCGTATTCAATTGAACCGGCCTCGGGACCCCATCCTGTGTCGTCGATGTAGAGCTTGCCGCGATGACTCTTCGTCATCCGGCCCACAGCGTATCCCTTGAGTCCTTCGAAGTTGCCCTTCAAGAACTCGAAACCATCATGCGATAGCCCCACGGTGGGCGCCAACTGTCGTGGTTTTGTCACGGCAGATGTCCTCGTGAAAGGACTTAGTCATGGAGCCATCGCTACGGGTTAGCTTAAAGGGGTTAAACCGGACAAGGGACATGATGGTTTATATACTAGTTCGGCCCCTTCGATGAAGGTAAAAGCCTACGTCTAGTTGTGTTGGTATTGCTAGGATTTCAATGACCAGGGAGCGAATCTGCTTTGCCTGGCTCTCGAGTTGTTGTGTGTTGTGTTGTCCCTAAACCGCTGTCGAGTCATCCCTTTATATCCATAGGTTGACGCCTGCCGGTTTACAGAGACCCGAGGCCGGATCATAAACGTATCCGTCTCGGTCTCTATTCCTTCTAACTTACAATACAAGTTACATGAAAGAGTCGGTTTACATCTACAGGCCTTAACCCGCCTTTGGGCCTTGGGCCTTCGTAAAGCGCCACCATCCTCACGTCTTTATGGGCTTCTATCTTCGTAGAGTTAACCCGGCTACATCCGGCCGGTTTATGTCCAGTAGTAATATCCCAACAGGGATCGCCTACTTCATGTGCAATGTTTTTACATTCTGCTGCTATACTCTTAGACATGCATGTGTAGGTTGATTTCTTGACTTGTGCTAAATTGCTAAAATTTGCCAAGACTTAAAATTGGGAAAATGCTAGATTTTTATTTGGTCAAGTAGTCTAATCACCCCCTCTAGACACTTTCAATCCTACAAGTGGTATCAGAGCTTTGGTCTCCATTTGCCTTGATTTCCAAAGATTTTGGTGATCATAGCCTTGGTTTCCCAACCTAGGAGAGTATGGCGTCTAGCGAGGCAAATTACCACCGTAGAGGTCCTTACTTTGATGGTACTAATTTTGCTAGTTGGAAGCATAAGATGAAAATGCATATTCTTGGACATAACCCCGCCATTTGGGCTATTGTGTGCATTGGCTTGCAAGGTGAATTCTTTGATGGGAGAGAACCGAACCATGAAGCTAGCGCGGAAGAGTTGAAGATGCTGCAATACAATGCTCAAGCTTGCAATATCCTCTTCAATGGATTGTGCCCCGAAGAATTCAACAAAATCAGCCATCTTGAGAATGCAAAGGAAATTTGGGATACTTTGATTGATATGCACGAGGGTACCGACTCTATCAAGCAATCCAAATTGGATGTGCTTCAAAGTCAACTTGACAAGTTCAAAATGAAGGATGGTGAAGGTGTCGCTGAAATGTACTCTAGGCTTGCTCTCATCACAAATGAGATTGCTGGCTTAGGGAGTGAAGAGATGACCGGTAGATTCACCATCAAGAAGATCCTAAGAGCCTTGGATGGAAAATATGATACCATGTGCACATTGATCCAAATGATGCCCAACTACAAAGATCTGAAACCAACGGAAGTAATTGGAAGAATTGTTGCTCATGAGATGTCACTCAAGCATAAGGAAGAGCTCCACAACAATACAAGTGGTGCTTAGAAAGCCTCATGTACGCTCCTACATCATCAAGTGAGAAACAAGCCTTCAATGAAGAATTGAGCTTAATGGTGAAGAACTTCCACAATTTCTACAAGAGTAGAAGCAAAGAAAGAAGTTCCATGTCAAGGTCCTACAATGACAAAAGATCTTCTAGTTGTGAGCGTAATTGCTACAATTATGGAAGACCTGGACACTACTCCAATGAGTGTACGGCTCCCTACAAAAGAAGAGAAGATTCACCCAAAAGGAGAATTATAAGAGAAGAATCACCACCAAGAGAGAGGAGGAGTAGAGATGATCGTTATGAACAAAGAACCTCTCGGAGAAGCAAAGATTCGGAAAGGAAGGACAAGTCACCAAGGAGCTACACAAAATGAAGACATCAAGCTCATGTTGGTGAATGGGTATCCGGGACAATCACTCCGAGAGAAGTTATCACTCTAACTCCGAATATACTCAAGATGAAGGTGTTGTCGGTCTAGCACTTGTGTCAACCAACTCCTACGACATATTTGACTCGCCAAATGAAGGAATTGGGGGATGCTTCATGGCTAAAGGCCCAAAGGTATCACACCCCGAATATGTTGATTTCAATAGCGATGAAGATGATTTGCTAGGTGATGATGACTTACTTGTTGACAACTCAAGTAATGAAAACTATGATGAAATTGCTATTAATCATGTTAATCAAGATAAAACAAATGTTGATGATAAGAAGGAGATTGAGCGTCTAACAAAAGAACTAAATACTCTTAAGTTAGCTCATGAAACTACCTTGGAAGATCATCGAGAACTTTCGAAGACTCATGAGAAACTACGCTTTGAAAAGCTCAACCTTGCGCAAGATCATGGGTTCTTAAAAGCAATCAATGATGATCTTCGCAAGAAAATTTCTTCTTACATCACCAAGCGTTTACTCTTGTCTACTTACACGCCACAAGTAAAATCTAGCAACAAGAGTTAGAAAGATTCTTCTTCTAGTAGTAACAATAATGATGCTAAATCCAATGTTATTGCTTCTATTAGTTGTCTTGATTCCACTAATGATTCTCTTATCAAAGTTACACTTGAGCAAGAAAATATCTTATTGAAGGGAATTATAGAGAAAGGTGTTTACCAGAGCCTTGCCGGGAGTAAGCAATTTGAGGAAACTGTACGCAAGCAAGGAAGACACCGGAAGAATCAAGGTGTTGGTTTTGAACAAAAGTTCAATGCCAATGGAGTTGAGTGGGAATAAGATCAATACCCCAAGACGAAGTTTGTTCCTCAACAAGAGAAGTATGATCCTACTTCTTTCCAAGGGACACAAGCTCAAGATGATCTTCCACCACAAGCACAAAGGCAAGGACAAGTTTCAAGAGGAGATTGATGCATTTGAAGAAGCTCCTAAGGCCTTGGTCAAGTGGGTTCCCAAGACTACATCAAGTTCTACTTCATCAAGTACGACTACAACTCCAAGGACTCCCATCAAGATGATGTGGATACCGAAGAAGAACTAGAGACTTCTTGAGGGTGACTCCGCCAACATACTTCACTCATATCATTTTGGCGAGGACAAGTGCAAACAACTTCCACGTCTTGCACTAGTTCAAGGAGTCACAAACCCTCTTGTTAGTAAGACAAGGGACAAGGTAACCTAATTCTTTCATGGACATCATCTTATGTGAACTTCAATCTTATGTCTATGGATATCCTTGTTTGTTCCTTGTGGGACTAACCCATTGTAACACCCCGGATGTAAATTGACATATTTGTAACCCAGACTCTTGCCATTTTTGGCTTTAAGTTATGAGATTCCCTTCGTGGTTGGCTTTTGTCTTTGTTTTGCATTTTGTTCATGTCATGCATTTCATATCATGTCATCATGTGCATCACATTTGCATTCGTGTCTGTCTCATGCATCTGAGCATTTTCCCCATTGTTCGTTTTACAATCCGACACTCCCACAAGCACCTGATGCACCCCTCTTGTCTCGTTTCGTGAGCGGGAGCAAAACATTCTCGGAATGGGTCGAGATTTGTCAAGTGGCCTTGGTACACCATCGGTAGACCGCCTGTCAAATTTCGTTCCATTTAGAGGTTGTTTGACGCCCCAACGGTTAACCCGGTAATCGCAGAAGCCCCGTGTGTGTTGCAGCCCAACACCCCTCCAAAATAGCCCCATAACCCATCTAAACCATCTCCATGTTCTCCTCCATGTGTGGGCGAAAACCGCACCTCATTTGGACACTCCTACCTCCATCTACCTATAAATATGTGCCCCTCCCCGAAATTTCGCGTAGATGAAACCCTAAAAACTTCCCACTCCGCCGCCGGACGTGTCCGTCCGTGCCGGACGTGTCCGTCCGCGCCGGACAACCTTGCCGCCGCCACCCGGTCCAACCCGCACCTGCCACATGGCCTCCCGCCGCCGTCCACTACGCCGGCCCGCGGGGCCCGAGATTGGCCCTCCCGTCCTCTCTGCGCTCCGCCGTCGCTGCCTCCGGCCAGATCCGGCGCCCTGCCGCCCGGATCGAGCGAGCCCGCGCCTCTCCGCCGTCTCCCTCCACTCCGGTCGCTCCTCCGGCGACTTCTCCGGTGAACCTCGTGGTCCGTGCCTGGAAACCCTAGATCTCGCGAGGTTGACTCTGTTTTTTTCTCAAAGTCCCTTTTATTTTCATGCCATTTTCATCATGTTGTATCTCGGTGACCGTAGCTCCAAATGATGCATATGATATGTCAAAATGTTCGTCTCGTTGAGATCTTCATGGTAGAAGCATTTCCATGCATGTTTCTGTCCATTATGATGTCATTTTCATTGTTGCAAGAGTGCTATAAAATGTTAGCTGCGGGTGCTTATCAGATCATGGTGATTTGTCATTTTTGTTGCATTTGATGTGTGCATCATATGAGCATGAGGTCTACATGTGTTTTGAACTTTAACATTCCATCTTTATAGAGGTGCAAGGCTTGTATTTTTGTGATCTATGTGGTGACTAGAACAAGCATGCAAACTAGGCTCCGTCATGTTGCTGTTTTCATGGACTTAGGATTTTGCTAAGTTTTTTTCCTGCTGTTATTTTGATGCCATGTAAACTTGATGTTACATTGAGATCCATGCTTAGTTTGAGATACTTAAGTAAGGATGTTTTGAACATGTGGTTATGGTCTATCCATTAATTCCCCTGATTGCAATTATGGAGTGCTCTAGCATGTCAATTTCTTACTCTACTTTTTCTATAAAATGTTCCTGGCAGATTGTTAACATGTTAATCAATATTGCCATGGTTGTTGCTTGTGATCCATGCATCCTATTAACTTGATCTTGCCATGGTTAGCATCATTAACATGTCATCTTGCTATTGGTATGCTTATATTGTCATGCAATGCTTTGTGGTGAGTGGCATGAGCTCGCAAAGTTGCTATCACAAATCTGTTTATGCCATGCTATGTTTTTCTTCTAAGTCTGAAACTGTTAATAAAACTTGTTATGTTTACATGAGTTCCATCATATCTTCTGTGCCTTTTTGCCTCATGTTCAGTAAGGGACTTTTGATCTATGCTTTTGGTAGAATCATGCCATGCCTCTATTTGCTATGATATTTTCCTGTAGCATGTTGTTTTCTTGCTCTAAACATTGCTTCCTGATGTTGTTTTTCACATGTTAGTATTTTCACTAAGTCTGTGAAGCAGATATCTTTTGCACTTTTGCCATGCTTGTTTGAACCTGTTCTAGCGTGATTTAGCCGTAGCTCTGTGTTCATGTTTTGTCAAGCATATCTTGTACATCACTTCCATATGCTTTGTTGTTATGTTGGAGTGCAGTAGCTTAGTTTCTTGTTGCATTCTAAGTACCATCATGCTGTTAATCGCAGTTTTGCGTCATTCTTGTGATGCTTGTCATTTGCAAACCGTGCATCCGTTTCCGGTGATCTTGATATCGATTTCAACCGAAATCATCTCATCTTTCCAGCGGAATACTTGGTTTGCCAAGTTGATGCTTTGATCATTCTTTCTCTTCCGGAGCACGCATATGCATATCATGTCTTGCATATCATGCCATGTATTGCATCATGTTGCTTGTGCATTGCATCATGATTGATTGTTGTTCCATTGCTTGTGTTCTTGCCTTGGGTAGAGCCGGGAGACGAGTACGTGACCGAGGAACCTGTTGAGTACGTTTACGAGGATCAAGCTTTCAACAATGCTGAGAACTTTGTAGGCAAGATGACCATACCCTCGAAATCACTTCTATCTTTGCTTGCTAGTTGTTTCGTTCTATCGCTATGTCGCGCTACCTACCACTTGTTATATCATGCCTCCCATATGGCCATGTCAAGCCTCTAACCCTCCTTCCTAGCAAACCGTTGTTTGGCTATGTTACCGCTTTCACTTAGCCCCTCTTATAGCATTACTAGTTGCAGGTGAAGTTGAAGTTTGTTCCATGTTGGAACATGGATATTGTTGCGATATCATTATTATATCTTATTTACTTTAATGCATCTATATACTTGGTAAAGGGTGGAAGGCTCAGCCTTATGCCTGGTGTTTTGTTCCACTCTTGCCGCCCTAGTTTTCCGTCATACCGGTGTTATGTTCCTTGATTTTGCGTTCCTTATGCGGTTGGGTGTTATGGGAACCCCTTGACAGTTCGCTTTGAATAAAACTCCTCCAGCAAGGCCCAACCTTGGTTTTACCATTTGCCTACCTACCACCATACACCTTTCCCTTGGGTTCTGCAGACTCAAGGGTTATCTTTATTTTAAACCCCCCGGGCCAGTGCTCCTCTGAGTGTTGGTCAGAAATGGGCAGCCTGCGGGGCCACCTTGGGGCAACTTGAGGGCTGGTTTTACTCGTAGTGTGACCTATCCGGTGTGCCCTGAGAACGAGATACGTGTGACTCCTATCGGGATTTGTCAGCACATCAGGCGGCTTTGCTAGTCTTGTTTTACCATTGTCGAAATGTCTTGTAACCGAGATTCCGAGACTGATCGGGTCTTCCTGGGAGAAGGAATATCCTTCGTTGACCGTGAGAGCTTGTGATGGGCTAAGTTGGGACACCCCTGCAGGGTATAAACTTTCAAGAGCCGTGCCCGCGGTTATGTGGCAGATGGGAATTTGTTAATATCCGGTTGTAGAGAACTTGACACTTAACTTAATTAAAATGAATCAACCGCGTGTGTAGCCGTGATGGTCTCTTTTCAGCAGAGTCTGGGAAGAGAACACAGTCTTGTGTTATGCTTGAACGTAAGTAGTTTCAAGATCACTTCTTGATCACTTCTAGCTTCTCGACCGTTGTGTTACTTCTCTTGTTGCTCTCATTTGTGTATGTTAGCCACCATATATGCTTAGTGCTTGCTGCAGCTCCACCTCATTACCTTCTCCTACCCATAAGCTTAAGTTGTCTTGATCTCGCGGGTGTGAGATTACTGAGTCCTCGTGACTCACGGATACTTCCAAACAGTTACAGGTACCGAGGATACCAGTACGGGTGACGCTACCGAACTCAAGTGGGAGTTCGACAAGGATTCAGGTCGTTATTATGTTTCTTTTCCTGATGATCAGTAGTGTAGCCCAGTTGGGACGATCAGGGATCTAGCATTTCGGGTTGTCTTCCTTTATTTTGGTTCCGTAGTCAGACCTTTGATTGTACTTTGGATGATATATGAATTATTTATGTATTGTGTGAAGTGGCGATTGTAAGCCAACTCTTTATCCCTTTCTTATTCAGTACATGGGATGTGTGAAGATTACCCCTCTTGCTACAAAACTACCATGCGGCTATGCCTCTAAGTCGTGCCCCGACACGTGGGAGATATAGCCGCATTGTGAGTGTTACACCCGTGGAGGTATTGAAAGTGCAACTCACTCCAATGGATTGCTCCGAATGATCTACATCAGCATTGAGCATGCACATCTTCCACATCTACATGAAGTCATCATCGACAAAACCCAAGGTTAGTTCATCCCTCTTAGGGGGGTATCACATCTAGGGGGAGCTTTACTCTAATCAATCGATCTAAAGCAACTCTAATGGTGTGAACACAACAATGCTTTATGTAAAAGTGGTAACCCCACTTGTGCTTAAACGATGAGTATAACCTATGATCAAATGTTCTCGTTTGACTCCTAAGTCAATATGCTCATATATAGATGACCTAGTCATCGCCAATTGCTTGATAGATGCTAGAGTGTTTGTGCATGCTTTGTCACATATTTCTTTTGCCATTTTATTGTGTGAGCATGTTGGTTGCATATTTTACTCATTTGAGGACATCCATTTGTTGCTTTGATTGTTTGCCTTTTTCTTTTGCCAAATGAATGGACAAGAATGCCTAAGAACTTCCTCTAGCTATCTATGTTTTTCTCGTATCAAACTCTATTCATGCTACATCACAAAGTTTGATCAAGTCCGATTCGAACCACTCTGTGTGAGGAGCACTCGGAGTCCCCGATTCGTCATAGACTTAAACTTCCAAAACCTCTCTCTGCATTTCGGTCTGACCGATCCATCCACTTCGGTCACACCGAGTTCACTGAGTTGATCTAGGTTTTCAATCTCAGTGCAACCGACTTGAACTTTTCGATCACACTGAGTTGCAGTAACCGCTTGCGATTCTGCATCTCGGTGCCACCGAGTTGTTCCTGAAAGTGCGTTATATCGACTAGGGGGGTGAATAGGCGATATTTATGAAAGTCTTTAGAACATAGAAGTTTTGAAGACAAACGATAAAATTAAACCTATTACCATGCAGTGGAAGGTAGACCACACTAGGAAAACCATAGTCAAGTATTCAACGAAGTGAAAGCACAAAGACTAAATAGCAGCTAGGTAGTAAGGATCAGGTAGGAAGATATTTTGAAGCCAAACAGAACACGCAGTCACTCAGTGAAGACAAATGATAGTGCAAACATACAATGACTTCACAAGGAGTAACAGTAAGTAAAGGGAAGTGAAGATGAAACCAGTGACTCGTTGAAGACAATGATTTGTTGGACCAGTTCCATTTGCTGTGACAACTGTACGTCTGGTAGGAGCGGCTAGGTATTTAAACCTTAGGACACACAGTCCCGGACACCCACTCCTGAACACGCAGCTCAGGACACCCAGTCCTCACCATATTCTCCTTGAGCTAAGGTCACATAGACCTCGCCCAATCACTCTGGTAAGTCTTCAAGGTAGACTCACAAACCTTCACAGACTTTGTTCACCGGCAATCCACAATGTCTCTTGGATGCTCAGAATGCGACGCCTAACCGGCTGGAGGATGCACAATCCTCAAGTGTAATAAGTCTTCAGATCACACAGACAAGAAGACTTAAGTGATGCCCAATTCTCTCTAGCTCTGGTGGTTAGGGATTTATCCTCACAAGGAATTCTCTCTCAAAGGCTTCGAGGTGGGTTGCTCTCAAACGACAAAAGCCGTACTTTCAATCTGAGCAGCCAACCCTTTTATGGTTGTAGGGGGTGGGCTATTTATAGCCACTTGGCAACCCGACCTGATTTGTCCGAAATGACCCTGGGTCACTAAGGAACTGACACGTGTTCCAACAGTCCGATTTCAAACTTACACGGCAACTTTACTTGGGCCACAAGCAAAGCTGACTTGTCCGACTCTGGACAAGATTCGCTCTCATAGTCTTCACTCGAAGACATAGGTTTTTGGTTTAGGCATCACTTCAGTCATTCTGACTGGTTCCTTGGACCCCACTTAACAGTACGGTGGTTCCTATGACTCAATACAAAAGAAAAAGAACTACGAAAGATCTAAGTCTTCGAGCTCCATAGGCTTCATATCGTGTCTTCTCTTGTCATAGTCTTCAATGTGAATATCTTCATATACCACCTTTGACTTCAATGTCTTCATACATTTTTAGGGGTCATCTCTGGTAGTAAAACCGAATCAATGAGGGACTTCTACCTGTGTTACCCTGTAATTCTCACAAACACATTAGTCCCTCAACTAGGTTTGTCGTCAATACTCCAAAACCTACTAGGGGTGGCACTAGATGCACTTACAATCTCCCCCTTTTTGGTGATTGATGACAAACTAGTTGAAGTTTTCAATGGGGAATATAATCTGTGAAATTGTAGAGAATAAGGAATTGTCTTCATAAGTTGCAAGGGCTCCCCCTGAAGATGTGCATATGAGTTAATTTGCTTTTGGAATGCAAATGCACATGGCAGGTTGTACTTGTGGAGATCCACTTCAACTTATGATGACAATTCACTATGCATGTGAAACTATATGAAGATAATGACATGCATAATGGAAAATGGACGTCTGCAGAATGAGCTAAGTGCGGAATTTATCGTCGCACATGCGGAATTTATCTTCGCAAAACAAGGTGGCAAATAAGTAGCAGACGACCATCTAGTTTAAGTGTTACAACTCATAAGAACCAAATGTAGCAAAAACGAGAGTTGTAAGCACGAAGCAAAATATAGAGCACCCGCCCATATGGACCCGCTTGAAGACTATCAACTCAGATGCTTCTCCCCCTTTTGTCAGTAATGACCAAAAAGGTTTGAAGAGATAGAGCCTCTACTCGTTCCCATGAGGAGTAGGTGAAGTAGCAGGGTTGTTGGTGTTGTTTGGCGGTGCAGAAGAGCTTGGATGTGCTGAAGGAGGTGGCGATGAAGTAGCATCGTCTTCTTCCTCAATAATTCTGGCAGTCACTATGGCAGCAGAGGAAGAGAACTCAGAGTCTTCAAGTGATGGAGTTCCTAGCAGCACAGCCCTTCGAGGAGGTGTGGAGTCAAACTTGAATCTCTCAGAGAAGCCATCCTCTTGAAGATCAGCTTCAGAACACATCATCGTGAGCCCTTTCCATGTGCGGCGATAGGTTTCATGGGCAATGAAAGCATTCTTGGTGGCAAGATTTCGAGTGCGATTAACATCCACCAAGAGGCTTTTTCATCTGACGCTTTAGCCAGTCATGATGCATATCCTGTTTCTGATGTAGAGCCACAAGAAGCTCTCAGTCGTTGAGAACACGAGTGTGCTTCTTGGGTCTTGGAGCAGTGGCACTATCAGTGGCTTCAGTGGAAGCAGGGTGTGGTGCACGTGTAGTGCCAGCCAAAGGGTACACCCGAGAAACTGCTTCAACGCCTTCAACATTCTGAGTAAAACTCTGATGTTCTGCATTCTGAAGACTTAGAGGTTGCTTGGCAGGCTCAGAATATATGGCTTCAGTAGACATGTCCATGTCAGGCAAGAAGATCCGATGGTTGCGGTCTGAGGGCTGATACGAGATGGCGGAGTGTAGCTTGATCAGCCGCATGATCCAAGGGGCGTAGAATTTCAAACCAAACAGATCAATGCCTGATGCAGCAAGTTGGCGTATGAAGAAGTCCTGTGCATTGAAGCATTTGCCATGAAGTATATAGAAGACCAAAGTCTTCATTGCACCCTGAAGCTTGGCATTTGGAGAGTGCCCTTTGATGGGCCAGAGAGTTTGTCTGATGATGTGATAGATGGTTCTGGGTAGGTACTCAAGGTCTTCAACAAAGAACTCTGTGGGATAAGCAGCATCTTGGGGCAATGGCTTCATCATGCTGAGCATTTGACTCATATCAGGTTCTGGCCGCTGAAAGATGCTCTCAATAGCTTCAGCATGCAGCTGACAGCCTTGCTCGAAGAGATCGCCAGGAGTGGGCAAGCCAGTGAGCTCAATGATGTCAAATGCATTGGCTTCGTGATGAACGTTGCCGGTCATCCACTCCATGACCCAAGTCTTCGAATCTCTGCTATACCCTTTGATGTGAAATGTAGCATAGAATTGTAGCAACAGCTCTTCATTCCAATGCTCTTCATCAGTAAAAAACTGCAGCAGACCCACTTGCTTGAAGCAATCCAACGCTTCTTCTAGACAGGGTAGACCAACTATAGCTTCAACGTCAAGGCGCTTGTGTGGGAAGATGCGACCTTGGTTGTACAGAATGCAAGAGTAATAGCTTCGCTGAGGATAGCTCCAGAACCGATCAGATGATATCCTTTCCCTTGAGTAGGGGTTCCTGGAGCTATTGAAGAACGTGTTGTCTGCCCTGAAGCCATTGATGTTGAAGGAGCCAGGCGCTGATGCAGGACCTGGAAACCTTGGCAGTCTTGGGATTGGCTTCTGGACCTGAGGCCTGTGCTCAACATGATAGTTGAATTGGGGACCAGCAGCAGACTCAGGAACAGAAGTGGCAGGATCAGTGGCTTCGCTGTCTTCTGAAGCTTTTGCTGGGGAGGGCTCCACATTAGCTTCTTGGTGGAACAGGGGAGTAGGATCTTGTGGTACTTCTTCTTCCGCGGCTGATGCAGCCGAAATGTCTTCAGCAGAGACTTGAGGCCTTGGACCTTTGCGAAGCCTGCGTAACGTAGACGACGCCTGTGGAGTTGGAGTGGGTTGGGCCTCATAGTCTTCTTCCTCTTGTGGGCGATCCGCCCATGAAGCATCCTGTGCAATTGGCGTCAGTGGACGACCAATGCTGATGAGTTCGTTGTTTTCAAACTGAGGAAGGACTGCATCATCTTCTACATTGTCATGATGACCAATGTCTTCAGCAGCAATGGGATCAGCTGCTAGAATGTCTTCAGCTTCAGGAGCCTCTGTGGAAGCAGGCTCATGAACTATCAGTTGACGCTCTGCGTTAGGATGAACCATAGAAATGGGTTCAACTATTAAGGGCTCTGTGGGAGCAGCCCGAGCTTTCTTGGTCTTTCTCTTTTTCTTGGTGGGGGCAGTGGGAGAGGCTTCAGAGTGTTTCCTCTTCCTGGCTTCAGCCTCAGTAGTTCTTGTCTTCTTGAGCTCTGAAACTGTTGACCGGCTTTTTGGCTTCGAGCCAGTCAGTCTAGTTGGGAAGACAATCGGAACTGCTTCTTGCCTGGGTGCATCAGGTTCAGCCGTAGCAGGCTTCTTCTTCTTCTTTGCGGCCATCCTAGGGTCAATGCCAGGATGCCCAAGTGCCTTGCGCTTCTCAGCCTCATTATAGGCTTGCACACATATGTCAGCTAGAGTCTTCATGCGCTCACGCGAACCCTGAGCTTCTGCACGCTTCTTCGCAAAGGCTTCCTTGAGCTCGTGCATCATTGTCTTGAAGTTCTTCACTTCTTGCACGCTGAGCTTGGCCATATGCTTTTTGAACTGAGCCTTTTCATAGTCAATCTTCTACTTCAGCTCAACAATGCGCTGGGTAATAGCAAGTTCTGAAGCAATGGCGCCTTGGAAGGCGACACTGAGGCTAATGGGTAGCTGCAGATCTTCAAAGCTAATGTTTGGCGTGTAAAACCACTCGTCAATGAAGTTGTGGATGATGGTGACATCAAAGAGAGGGAGATCATTGAAGATTTCTGCTTCTTCTTTGCTCTTGATGAGTTGCTCAAGAGCGTCATCTGCAAGATCTTCATCACTTGACAGATCAATGTCGTCATTGCGCAGAATGGCAGCAGCTGTTAGCTCTTTGCCAGTGTGAGACAGAGGCATCTTGTCCTTCTGGTGCTTGGAGACGCGTGATAAATCTTCAGACTGCAATCTGTCTTCAGAAGGTGCAGTTGCCAATGGCTTCGCCCTTGAGATTTTTGGTGAAAGGGCTGGCTTTGAAGCTTTTGGCTTCTTCAACTGCTTTGGCTTCGGCACTGCAGGCATGTCATCAGACTCAGTGTCAGCTGCAGGCTCATTCACTGCAGTCCCTTGAACCAAGATGTAGGTGATGAGGCCTTCAAGGTTGGCGAAAGGACCGGTGACATTGGGTTCTGCATGTCGTGTGCCATCTGCCCTTGGAGATGAGGGACCAGGGTTGAAGTCTAACCCAAAAGTCTTCTTGTTCTGCTTCGCAGAGTTTTGAGCAAACTGGAAGTTGCGCTTGAACAGATTGTCGTCACAACACCATAGCAGTGACGACGAGTGTGCATCAGCAGGCTGTGGTCCACGGACCATGCATGGATAGAAGCCTTGAGCAATGGCTTCATCTCTGGACCTGGGTAGAAGATTCTTGAATAGGATGTCTCCCCACGGTCTCTTGATGGCGTTTTTCTCAGCATACTCCTGGGTCACAAATCTGTATTTGAACCATTGTTCTACCCAATATCTTCGAATCCATTGGATTCGGGTCTTACGCTGACTGTAATCCTCTTCAGGATCTGTCTTGTATATTTCTGAGAGTTCATCTAGCAGATCTCTGGAGGTCTCACCATGACGCTTTCTGCCACCCTTCCTTGCTGCTTTTTCTAAAGCCATAAACTTTAACTTGAAAGGTTTCAAGACGTTCAAAGGCTTCAAAGGTTTTCGTTTGCTGGACCAACATGAACTGGCTTCGGGAGAATTTATGTGATGCTGTAAGAATTCTGCAAATGAATGCAGACTATGAGAACCAAAGGATTCTCCCACGGACATGTACCTGTGACAGCATTAAGGTGCGAGGGAAGGGGAAGGGGTCATATGCATTCTCAGAAGATTTTGAAGATAAATTTGTTTAGAAGACATTGACCTGATCGTGCGAAGACATTCACTCATAGATAAGAAGTTGGTTCCAGATTTGTACGAATCCTCAGATCAGTATAAGTGAGGAATCTAACTACTTTGTGAAGCACAAGTGAATATACTAGGCATGTTATGAGATGCAGTATGAGAGAGATATAGCTTGTGTGAACAAAAACTGCTTGTGGTAGAAAGTGACATATCAATAGGATCAATGGTGCTGTAAAAAGAGAGTTTTATTTACCACACTGAGAACTGCTAGACGGAGTGGGAGATGAGGACGAGCAGTTCACTCTTCCGTGCCCTAACTTGGCGACGGAGGACACCTACGGCGACGGCGGAGAGGACGATGTCCGCGGTCGGCGTGAAGACAGCGTTGGAGAGGTTGCGGCAGCGAAGCGCTTCGTCGCCGGCGTCGTCGAGGGCTAGTGGTGGCGCTAGGGTTCGTGCGAGGGTGGAAGAAGAGATAATGACCGCTGTGAGTGTGTATTTATAGGTACAGGGGCGACACTGTGCTATTACTCAGGTGCCCCTGGCGATTCGCATCTGAGGAACACGTGGCCATTATGCTGAATTTTGGGGTTTGTTCCACGTCCCACGCACGCCTGGATTGTCAGGTGGTCGTTCCTACTTCTCCGGATTTCATGTGGAGGAATGAGCATTGAAAACGTACTTAATGGTTGTCTCTGTATCTTCTGCTGACAAGGACGCAGAGAAGACATTCGACAGTTTCAATAGAATGCATATGACTTGGAGAGATAGAGTTTGAGATAGAAAGCATAGAGAGGTTAGGGTCCGATCACATTCACTTAGTTCAAAAGATTCAACACGAAGACATAGCTATAAGTGAATACTGTAGAGGACAGAACACTAGTATATATATATATAATCAACATAGTGATGATAATCATGAAAATATGTTGAGATCGAAGCCAAACCAAATGTGAAGACATTGCAAGGTAACGCCATGAGTGAAACACTTCAAAATAGAACGTTTGGTGGTGGCGTTACCCACCGTATAGGAAGTATTAGACCCAGACACGGCGCACAATTATCGTGGCGCTCCGAAGTCAAATTCCACATTAATGTATTCACACTTAGAATGTATGTCCTCATTGATTGAAGATATACTTTACCTCGTGTGTTGCACATCTAAGTCATCAATATGCATAAGGGTTAGGATGTGTGCCTGATCACAGGACATTTGAGGATTCCAGGATATTTAGCTCACACCGTAACTTGCAAAACCTCTTCTCATCCAAGGGCTTGGTGAAGATATCTGCCAATTGCTCTTCAGTGTTGACGTGTATGATATCAATGTCTTCCTTCACAACATGATCTCTGAGAAAGTGATGACGAATTTCAATGTGCTTTGTCTTCGAGTGCTGAACTGGGTTGTTGGCAATCTTGATGGCGCTTTCATTGTCGTAGTAAAGTGGCACTTTCTTTAGATGAATGCCATAGTCCTTGAGTGTTTGCTTCATCCACAGAAGCTGAGTGCAGCAAGATCCAGCAGCAATGTATTCAGATTCAGCAGTGGAGAGAGATACACAGTTCTGCTTCTTTGAAGACCAACATACAAGTGATCGTCCCAGAAAGTGACATGTGCCTGATGTAGACTTGCGATCAACTTTGTCACCAGCATAAACAGCATCCGAGAATCCAACCAGATCAAACTCTGAGCCCTTTGGATACCATAATCCTTGAGCTGGGGTGTGAGCCAAATATCGAAGAATTCGCTTCACAGCTAAGTGATGCGACTCCTTTGGTGCCGCTTGAAATCGAGCACACATGCAAACACTAAGCATAATATCTGGCCTAGATGCACATAGATAAAGTAAAGAACCAATCATGGAGCGGTATACCTTTTGATCGAACTCTTTACCATTGTCGTCAGGACCCAGATGATGTTTGGCTGGCATTGGTGTTGTGAAGCCTTTGCAGTCTTGCATACCGAACTTCTTCAGGCAATCTTTGAGATACTTCTCTTGAGATATGAAGATGCCATTGCGTTGTTTTCGTATTTGAAGACCAAGGAAGAACTTCAGCTCCCCCATTATGGACATATGATATTGCTCTTGCATCATATATCCAAACTCTTCACTGTACTTTTGATTGGTGCAGCCGAAGATAATGTCATCCACATATATTTGGCACACAAACAGTTCACCATCATATGTCTTCGTGAAAAGAGTGGGATCTAGGGAACCAGGTATGAAGCCTTTGCTCTTCAGGAAGTATTTGAGTGTGTCATACCAGGCCCGAGGGGCTTGTTTGAGGCCATACAGTGCCTTGTTGAGCTTGTATACCATGTTAGGATGTTTTGGATTTTCAAAGCCAGACGGTTGTGCAACATACACTTCTTCTTCAATCTTGCCATTGAGAAAGGCACTCTTCACATCCATTTGATATAGAAGTATGTTATGATGATTTGCATAGGCGAGCAGTATGCGTATGGCTTCAAGTCTAGCCACAGGAGCAAATGTTTCATCGAAGTCAATGCCTTCCACTTGAGTATATCCTTGAGCAACGAGACGAGCTTTGTTTCTGACAACTTGACCATGCTCATCTTGCTTGTTGCGGTATATCCATCTGGTGCCTATTATATTGTGCTTCCGTGGATCAGGACACTTAACCAGTTCCCATACATTATTCAGCTCAAACTGTTGAAGCTCTTCTTGCATAGCTTGAATCCATTCAGGTTCCATGAAGGCTTCTTCAACTTTCTTGGGTTCTGATATTGAGACGAATGCGAAGTGCCCACAGAAATTTGCTAGCTGAGTTGCCCTTGAACGAGTGAGTGGACCAGGTGCATTGATGCTATCAATTATTCTTTCAATCTGCACTTCATTGGCAACGCGAGGATGTACTGGGCGAAGACTTTGCTCTTGCTGTTCATTGTCATTGTTGGAAGGAATGTCTTCAGGCTGAGCATTGTCTTCATGTTGATCAGGTGCTGAAATGATAAGTTCTTCTTCAGGATGAGCTTCAGAAGGTATAATTTCTCCAGTTTCCATTAGCTTGATTGATTCACTAGATGGAACTTCATCTAGCACTTTTGGCAGCTGCACTCTTTGTGAACCATTGGTCTCATCGAACCGCACATCCACTGTTTCAACCACTTTGTAATGAAAGAGATTGAAGACTCTGTAGGAGTGCGAATCCTTTCCATATCCAAACATAAAACCCTCATGTGCTTTTGGTGCAAATTTTGAGGTGTGATGTGGGTCCTTGGTCCAGCACCTTGCGCCAAATACTCTGAAGTAACTGACATTTGGCTTCTTGCCAGTAAGGAGCTCATAAGATGTCTTGTTCAGTAGCTTGTGAAGATAAACACGATTGATTGTATGGCATGCAGTATCAATGGCTTCGGGCCAGAATTTTCTTGGGGTCTTGTATTCATCTAGCATCGTTCTGGCCATCTCAATTAGTGTTCTGTTCTTGCGTTCGACGATGCCATTGTGCTATGGCGTGTACGGGGCAGAGAATTCATGTGTGATGCCCAAGGTATCAAGATATGTGTCAAGGCCAATGTTCTTGAATTCAGTGCCATTGTCACTTCTGATGTGCTTTATCTTGGCGCCAAAATTGTTCACAGCTCGATTGGCGAAGCGTCTGAAGACATCCTGCACTTCAGTCTTGTAAAGGATTATGTGCACCCAAGTATATCTAGAATAATCATCAACAATAACGAAGCCATAGAGGCAAGCAGTAGTAGTTAGAGTTGAGTAATGAGTGGGACCGAATAGATCCATGTGAAGTAGTTCGAAGGGTCGAGTAGTAGTCATGATTGTCTTCGAGGGATGTTTGGCCCTCGTCATCTTCCCTGCTTCATAGGCACCGCATAAGTGGTCTTTCTTGAACTTGACGCCCTCGATGCCTATGACATGCTTCTTCTTCACAAGGGTGTGGAGGTTCCTCATGCCAGCATGTCCAAGCCTCCGATGCCAGAGCCAGCATTCTGAAGCCTTTGCTAGAAGTCATACTGCAAGCTGTGGCCCTGCTGAGAAATCTACCACGTACAAATCATCTTTTTGATACCCTTCAAACACTAGAGACTTGTCAGATTCCATTAGTACAAGGCAATGATATTTTCCAAACATTACGATCATGTTCAAATCGCAAAGCATTGAGACAGACATTAAGTTGAAGCCAAGGGATTCAACAAGCATGAATTTATCCATGTGTTGATCCCTTGAGATTGCAACTCTACCTAGACCCAATACCTTACTTTTACCAGTGTCAGCAAATGTGATGTGGCTCTTGTCGGATGGACGTAAGGTTGAGTCCATAAGAAGACTTCTTTTGCCAGTCATGTGATTTGTACACCCACTGTCAATAATCCATTCTGAAGACGCTGGTGTCGTACCCTACAGTGCAGTTAGGGGGATAGGCTTCACCAAGAGCATTGTGAAGCAAAAACATTTGACGAACCAGTGGGTTATGAAAGCTTAGATCCAGGTTAGGACTAATAGGGAGAGTAGCAAGCGATTCAGGTATGAAGTACATAGTAAGACCATTTGGGAATTTGATCTTGCGCCCTACAAGATGTTTAAGGTCCCCAGCAATAGCGTCAGACGATTTTGGTTTTCTGCTAGAGACCTTTCCCTGCAAAAGAGAGTTAAGCCTTCTTAACCACCCACATCTTCAAGGGTGGCTTAGAAGCAATAAGTCTAAGTGCAGCATATGAGAATTTTGGCTTTGAAGCCTTAGCAAACAGTCTTGCAGGCGGACAATAGTACTCATAAGAATAAGCAGAATAGTTCTTGGTCTTATGAACATGGCGGTTTGATGAACTGCTCTCATGTTCATATGCCTGAGTATGATTTCCCTGCAAAACATTTGCGTTAGTGCGACTCAGGTGAGTCCTCTATCTGTATGAAGCTTTTGGACCGTATGAAGCCTTTGGTCTGAGGTTTGTCTTCTTCACGTGAGGTGTCATGATGACATTCACAGGAAGACTCTCCAGACACCTTTTCCGAACCCAGATCTTCTTCATAGGCGGTCCATTCCTGCAGTTAGTACCAATGTACCTGGAAAACACTTCACCATTCTGATTCTTAAATAGTATATAGTTTGCATCAAAGGATTCATCAATGATAATGGGGTTAGCACAAGTGAAGCCAGATAGATTGGATGGATCTGCTGAAGATTCCTTTGCAGCAACCCACATGGTTTTGGGGTACTGCTCAGGTTTCCAGTAAGAGCCATCTACATTCATTTTCCTTACGAACCCTACACCCTCTTTCCTAGGGTTTCGGTTCAGAATCTGCTTTTTCAGGACATAACATAGCGTCTGATGCCCTTTAAGACTTTTGTACATCCCTGTTTCAAGCAATGTCTTCAACCTAGCATTCTCATCAGCAATAGCGGTGGTATCCTCAGCAGAGGGGTTAGTTACCGCATCAACAGTTGAAGATATTGCAACAGCAGTAGCAGTAGAACATTCAGCAACAGAAGTATCATTATCACGCTCAATGCATTTAAGACATGGTGGTCCAAATCCTTCCTGAGCGGGATTGATCTATTTGGCGCGAAGTGACTCGTTTTCCGTTTGAAGATCTTCATGAACCGCTCTCAATTTCTCAAGATCTTGCTTCCTTTGAAGATAATCATAGGAAAGCTTTTCATGAGTTGTTGAGAGAGTTTCATGACGACTTTCAAGTTCCTGATACTTAACGTGAAGATTTTTTATGTCTTCAATTAAGGATTCAGATCGAGTCATTTCAGCACCTAACAGATCATCGCTTCTGTCTAACAGTTTTTGAATATGTTCCATAGCTTTCTGTTGTTCAGTTGCAATTTTAGCAAGTGTTTTGTAGCTAGGTTTTGAACCACAATCAGAGTCATCGTCACTAGATGTTTGATAGTGAGTAGTGTGTGTGTTTACCTTGGCACCGCGTGCCATGAAGCAGTAGGTAGAAGCGGAGTAGTCCTTGTCATTTGCATCGGTGGCGGTGATGAAGTCATTGTATTCAGTGTTGAAGATGGACTTGGCAACGTATGCTGTAGCCAGACTTGCGACGCCTGAGTCGGATTCCTCCTCAGAATCCACCTCCGCCTCCTCAGAAGCAGACTCCTCCTCTGAATCCATTTCCTTGCCAACAAACGCACATGCCTTGCCAGATGAGCTCTTCTTGTGTGATGAAGACTTTGAGGAAGACTTGGAAGAAGACTTTGAGTATTTCTTCTTCTTCTTATTGTCGTCAGAGTCATATTCCTTGCTCTTCTTCTTCTTTTTGTTCTCATTGTCCCACTGTGGACACTCAGAGATGAAGTGGCCAAGTTTCTTGCACTTGTGACATGTTTTCTTCTTGTAGTCATGAGCAGGAGCTTCATCATTCCTTGAACTTGATAGGGAAGACTTTCTGAAGCCTTTCTTCTTGTGAATTTTTGGAACTTCTTGACAAGCATAGCAAGTTCCCTTCCAATGTCTTCAGGATCATCAGAACTGCTATCAGATTCTTCTTCAGATGAGGAGACAGCTTTTTCCTTCAAGGCACAAGTTCGCCCATAGTTTGGACCATAGATATCTCTTTTCTCCGAAAGCTGAAACTCATGTGTGTTGAGCCTCTCAAGTATGTCAGACGGATCGAGTGTCTTGAAATCAGGACGTTCTTGAATCATCAGGGCCAGGATGTCAAACGAACTATCAAGTGATCTCAGCAGCATCTTGACGACTTCGTGTTTGGTAATCTCAGTGGCTCCGAGAGCTTGAAGCTCATTTGTGATGTCAGTGAGTCGGTCAAATGTGTGTTGGACATTCTCATTGTCATTTCGCTTGAAGCGGTTGAAGAGGTTGCGAAGGACACTGATTCTCTGATCTCTCTGGGTTGAGATGCCTTCATTGACCTTGGAGAGCCAGTCCCAGACCAGCTTGGATGTCTTCAAAGAACTCACACGGCCATACTGTCCTTTGGTCAGATGACCACAGATGATATTCTTGGCAGTAGAGTCCAGTTGAACGAATTTCTTGACATCAGCAGTAGTGACACCTTCTCCAGCCTTGGGAACGCCGTTCTCGACGACATACCATAGGTCGACATCAATGGCTTCAAGATGCATGCGCATCTTATTCTTCCAGTAGGGATATTCAGTTCCATCGAAGACGGGGCACGCAGCGGAGACTTTAATTATCCCTACAGTCGACATAGCTAAAACTCCAGGTGGTCAAACCAAATCACATAGAACAAGGGAGCACCTTGCTCTGATACCAATTGAAAGTGCGTTATATCGACTAGGGGGGGTGAATGGGCGATATTTATGAAAGTCTTCAGAACATAGAAGTTTTGAAGACAAACGATAAAATTAAACCTATTACCATGCAGCGGAAGGTAAACTACACTAGGCAAACCATAGTCAAGTATTCAATGAAGTGAAAGCACAAAGACTAAATAGCAGCTAGGTAGTAAGGATCAGGTAGGAAGATATTTTGAAGCCAAACAGAACACGCAGTCACTCAGTGAAGACAAATGATAGTGCAAACATACAATGACTTCACAAGGAGTAACAGTAAGTAAAGGGAAGTGAAGATGAAACCAGTGACTCGTTGAAGACAATGATTTGTTGGACCAGTTCCAGTTGCTGTGACAACTGTACGTCTGGTTGGAGCGGCTAGGTATTTAAACCTTAGGACACACAGTCCTGGACACCCAGTCCTGAACACGCAGCTCAGGACACCCAGTCCTCACCGTATTCTCCTTGAGCTAAGGTCACATAGACCTCGCCCAATCACTCTGGTAAGTCTTCAAGGTAGACTCCCAAACCTTCACAGACTTCATTCACCGGCAATCCACAATGTCTCTTGGATGCTCAGAACGCGACGCCTAACCGGCTGGAGGATGCACAGTCCTCAAGTGTAATAAGTCTTCAGATCACACAGACAAGAAGACTTAAGTGATGCCCAATTCTCTCTGGCTCTGGTGGTTAGGGCTTTATCCTCACAAGGAATTCTCTCTCAAAGGCTTCGAGGTGGGTTGCTCTCAAACGACAAAAGCCGTACTTTCAATCTGAGCAGCCAACCCTTTTATGGTTGTAGGGGGTGGGCTATTTATAGCCACTTGGCAACCCGACCTGATTTGTCCGAAATGACCCTGGGTCACTAAGGAACTGACACGTGTTCCAACAGTCCGATTTCAAACTTACACGGCAACTTTACTTGGGCTACAAGCAAAGCTGACTTGTCCGACTCTGGACAAGATTCGCTCTCATAGTCTTCACTCGAAGACATAGGTTTTTGGTTTAGGCATCACTTCAGTCATTCTGACTGGTTCCTTGGACCCCACTTAACAGTACGGTGGTTCCTATGACTCAATACAAAAGAAAAAGAACTATGAAAGATCTAAGTCTTCGAGCTCCATAGGCTTCATATCGTGTCTTCTCTTGTCATAGTCTTCAATGTGAATATCTTCATATACCACCTTTGACTTCAATGTCTTCATACATTTTTAGGGGTCATCTCTGGTAGTAAAAGCGAATCAATGAGGGACTTCTACTTGTGTTATCATGTAATTCTCACAAACACATTAGTCCCTCAACTAGGTTTGTCGTCAATACTCCAAAACCAACTAGGGGTGGCACTAGATGCACTTACAGTTCCACTCGATCACACCGACAGGGTCAGGATATATATATCGACGGGTGAGATTTTGGAAATTTCTTCAAAACCCCTCATCCTGCGCGTGTCCTGCTCTGCCGCCTCAGGTCTTTGGATCGTCTCCTCGTCACCAGCGACCTTCCACCGCTGGTTTCCATCTCCGTCAACGGATTTCAACGCCGCCGTTGCCGCTATAGCAAACTCACCGCCGAACTAGGGTATGAGTTCGACCTCTCATGCTAATTCCTTACTCCGATTCTTAGCATAATGCAATGCCATGTTCCTTACCACGTATGAGATCAATCTATCCAGAGAAAAAATTCATTAGATTAGGTTTGATTCGAAAATTTAGGGTTAGGTTTCCGCCGAACCCATCTCGGACCGACCGAGTTGTGGAAATCGGTCTCACTGATTTTGCCTCGGCCATAGCACTTGCACTTTTTGGTCTGACCGAAAGATGCAAATCGGTGCGATCGAGTTCAACTCTTTGTGAAACCCTACAATCTCGGAGTCACTGAACTGTGGCTCGGTCTAACCGAGTTCACTAGTTTAGACTCCAAAAGTTGCTTCGGTGTCACCGAGTTTAACAAATTGGTAGCTCCGAGATGCTTTCTGGGGAAAACTAAAACTAAGTTTTTGACTCATCTGTTTTGCAAAAACTTTGCACTTTGTGATGCTTATCCAATCTACTCATCTATACCTATTCACAGGGTCTGCTGCCAGTTTGCCTTGCCAATATGTCTGACCAGAGTGATAGCCAGAACAAATAAGAAGAGCAAGTGCACTTGAGTAAGGGCACTAGTCCTTATAGCAGCTATGATGATGGCAGCAGGAGCACTCCATGCAATTTGCCCAAGGCAGCCACTAGAACAAGAAAGAAGAGAACCTCAGACTCTGAGGATGAGGACTATGTGGCTACTGAGAAGCAAGTGAGTTCCAAGAAGAAAGTACTGAAGAAGGAATATGGTACTGCTGCAACAATGCCTGGATTGCACAATAAGGCCCCTGCCAAGAGGGTGACAACCTTAAAGTCCAGGGTCTCAGTTGTTGAAACTTATAAGCCAACTAAAGAGGCTGCTGGAGAGAGTAAGAAAAGGAAAGAGAGGGTTAAGAAGACCACTGCCAGAGTCATTGGTAGATCCTCTATGATGAGCGGTCTAGCTGAGGAAGAGGATGCTGCACCAGCACCCAAGTCCCAAAAGCTGATGGGGGATGCAATTAAGTCTGGGGCTTCTCCTTCTAAGCCCAAGACTGCCCCAAAGCTTCTGCTCTAGCTCCAAAGCCCAAGAGGAGCACTAGGAACATTCCAGCTGCAGAAAAGAACAAGGCCCCGGTGCCTGAAGTTGAGGAAGAAGATGTTGAAGCCCAAGTGCTCAGAAAGCTTAAGACAAAGATTCCAGATCATAATGATAGCCATCTAGTGGCAGAAGACATGAACATCAGGAAGGATGCAGGTCTCAGACTCTGGAGACAGTCTGATCCTTATGCTGTGAGGAGGAAGACTGCAATGGACTACAGGTTCCACATCAAAGAACAACAAGATTTCTATGAAACAATTCTGCTTGACAAGAAGCCCATAGTTTGTGATGTGAAGTGGGTTGATTGGGAATACATTGATGACACTGAAGATTACTTGACAGGTGTTCATGAGAGCTTCAAAGCATGTGGTGTTGACAAGTTTGTGGGACAGGATCTTACCAAATGGAATGATGAGCTCATTATGCAGTTTTATTCTACAACTCATTTTTATCCACATGGTAGAATTGTATGGATGTCTCAGGGTACAAGGTACCAGTCAACTGTTGAGTAGTGGGCAAAGTTGATAAATGCCTCTGAAGAGCATGAAGATGACTTGGATGTCTATGCCAAGAAGAATAAAGACCACAACTCTATGGCTGATATGTACAAGGAGATCCTAGATAAGGCATTGGAAACACATAAGGTTGGGTCTGTACATTACTTATTGTCTGGTCCAGCTACTATCAACACAATATGGAGGCATACATTGTTGCCCAAGTCTGGAGATCACAAGATGATCAGAGGCCATTCAATCAACTTGCTGCAGATATTTGATGTGCCTCAGAAATTCAAGGTCATGAGCCTGATTGTTGAAACAATCAAAAGGACAGTTGCAGATCAGAAGAGATCTTGTGGGTATGCTCCACATATTCAGGTGCTCATCAACTCCAATATGGGCACAGACACTTATTTGTTGGACAAGGAGCATTTACCTTTGAGACCAGAATTTGAGGACAACACTGTTGTGATGAATGAGGATGATCCTACATCTGTGCAAGCACAAGAAAAGAGAGAGAAGGCAAAGGCCGAGAAGGCTACAAAGATGCCAAGCGTTGAGGAGGCATCTCAAGTGTTCTTAAAGTCAAAACAAGATCAGCTTTCTTATCTAATTCAAGCAACATTGAGGATTGAGAAGGGCTTGGCCACTCTAAACAAGAATCAGGAGAGCTTGGAGAGGATCATTGAGACCAAATTCTATGATCTTGATCTGAAAATGACTGAGATGCAGATAGTTGTTGAGCAGCTCCAGGAGGAAGCAAAGGAGAGGAAAGGGCATGCTACCACAGATGCCTTTCAGAGAGTGCCTAGAGGTCAGAGATCTAGAAACTACTTCAGCACCAGCAGCAACAGCTTCAGTGCCACCTCCAGTTGCCACTCCACCAGCTCGAACAATGTCTACAGATGCTTTCGTCCTTGGAGTCCTCTCTACACCACCTCTCGAAGACCAAGCCTAGAGAGACGCATAGCACTATGCACTTTCAAACTTTTTGGTAACTTGTTGTAAAAGGGGGAGAAATGTATAGATCATAGGCTTCGAGAGAGTGTGTTTTTGCTCCTTTGTCTCTGTCGCTATTTGCTTGATACTTTTGTGTGTGCTCGTTCAATACTCTTTACGTATGTGTGTGAGATACTTGTATGATCTTGTGTTTGATCATATCCTACTTTAATGCCTGCTTGGATGATATTATCTCTTATATCTCATATATGATCATTCACTTTGCTTGGTGATGACTACATGTTTTTTACCTTATATCATTTTGAGCGCTCCACCAAGATGTATGAGACATGGAAGAGTAACCCATTATCCTAATCGATTGTGCATTTGCTTCATGAAGATCTACCCAAGTGAGGCAAGTCCTTTGTGGGTGATGGCCATGGTGGGATAGACAAGGTTGCTTCTTCGTGGAACCTTCGTGGGTGGAGCCCTCCATGGACTCGCGTAATCGTTACCCTTCGTGGTTTGAAGTCTTCATCAACGTGGATCTACGATAGCACCACCTATCAGAACCACGCCAAAAATCTCCGTGTCTAGATTGCATTTGCTCCCTACAAACTCCTCCCCTTTACCTTCATATGCAATGATTTACATTCCGCTGCTATACTCTTAGAATTGCATGTGTAGGTTGATTGCTTGACTTGTGCTAAGTTGCTAAAATCTGCCAAGACATAAAATTGGGAAAAGGCTAGATTTTTATCTGGTCAAGTAGTCTAATCACCCCCCCCCTCTAGACATACTTTTGATCCTACAGTATGTCTCGTGCCCTACCTTCTAAGAGGCTTCGGTTTTCCTATTCATCCCTTTCTATGGGGTCTATTGGAGTTCTATGGGATCCAACTCCACAACCTCACCCCGGGGTCCATGTTGCATATTTCGGGCTTTGTGGCCTTGTGCGAGATATTTCTGAGTTGCGAGCCCCACTTCGACTTGTGGAGGAAGTACTTCTGTCTTGTCCCTCACCTCCAGGAGGGATCCAAATTTGAGGTAGGAGGCGCTGATGTATGGCGAAGAGCTGGGACAGGGTACCCAATCGGGACCCCACAGAAAGATCCCGAAGGGTGGACTTCCGAATGGTTTTATATTGAAGACGTTCCCCTTAATGATCCAATTTGGTAAGGGTTACCCAAATACTCAAACGACCCGCCTATAAAGCGGTACAATTGGCAGCCCAGAGGTCCTTCCCAACCGGAGAGCAAAGCGGTGCGTGCGCTATTGGCCAAGATCAGGCTGCTAACTAGTAGCAAGCTGACCATGGTCGAAGTGATGGCCATTGCCATTACCTGATGCATGCAACCCCTCCAACAGCGGGGCCACTCTTTATGGTGCTATAACAGGACTAACGACGTGACTCGTTACCAACGACAAGGGCCAGACAACAAGGCGGCCCTGGCTAAAATGCTGGTCAATCTCTACAAGGGAGAAGAAGCGGAGTTCGCTCGCATGAATACTCGAGAAGGCTGCTTCGGATACAACCCGGCGGACTGGGTAAGCCACAATCCATTATTTTGAGCCCACAAATTACCCCCGAATTCTTATTGACTATGACTAAACAGGGATGGAGGCCCAGGTTGCGTCCATTAGTTGTCCTCCTCCTCAACCAGGGGATCATTCATGAGATGACGATCTGGGGTATCATGATGACCCAGAGACATCGATCAAATTTGAAGACGGGGTGTTTTATCAGGAGGGCCTTGACGGCGTCAAGGTGGCTGTAACAGCCGATCACCCCCGGAGCTCTTACTTCTTCCACGGTAAGTGACAAGAAGACCCTCTCCCGAACAGGGCGCTCGTCTTGCGCTACCCCCCACGTGCTGACTTCTACTCCCAAGGGTCGCCGCACTATGCATAAGAATGTCTCGGGAGGAGCACAGACCATGCCAACTCCAGCCTTTGACGGGAGAAGCTACCTCTTGAGCATGCGTTGGTTTTCCCTTGAAGAGGAAAAAGGGTGATGCGTAAGGTAGAGTAAGTATTTCCCTCAGTTTTTGAGAACCAAGGTATCAATCCAGTAGGAGATAACATCCAAGTCACCTAGTACCTGCACAAACAATCAAGAACCTCACAACCGACGCGATAAAGGGGTTGTTAATCCCTTCACGGTCACTTGTGAAAGTGAGTTTTGATAAAGATAGTAAGATAAATATTTTTGGTTTTTTTGTTGTATAGATTGGAAAGTAAAGATTGCAAAATAGTAAACGAGATGCGATGTAAATAAAAAGAGATGCGATATAATAAGAAAGAGACCCGGGGGCATAGGTTTCACTAGTGGCTTCTCTCATGATAGCATGTATTACGGTGGGTGAACAAATTACTGCTGAGCAATTGATAGAAGAGCGCATAATTATGAGAATATCTAGGCAATGATTATGAAATATAGGCATCATGTCCGTGTTAAGTAGATCGAAACGATTTTGCATCTACTACTATTACTCCACACATCGGCTGCTATCTAGCATGCATCTAGAGTATTAAGTTCATAAGAATAGAGTAACACTTTTAAGCAAGATGATCTGATGTAGAGGGATAAACTCAAGCAATATGATATAAATCCCATCATTTTATCCTCGATGGCAACAATACAATACGTGCCTTGCTACCCCTACTGTCACTAGGAAAGGACACTACAAGATTGAACCCAAAGCTAAGCACTTCTCCCATTGCAAGAAAGATCAATCTAGTAGGCCAAACTAAATCGATAATTCGAAGAGACTTGCAAAGATATCAAATCATGCATATAAGAATTCAGAGAAGAACCAAATATTATTCATAGATAAACTTGATAATAAATCCACAATTCATAGGATCTCGGCAAACACACCGCAAAAAAGTATTACATCGATTTGATCTCCAAGAACATCAAGGAGAACTTTGTATTGAGAACCAAAGAGAGAAAACATGCCATCTAGCTAACAACTATGGACCTGAAGGTCTATGGTAAACTACTCACACATCATCGGAGAGGCTATGGTGTTGATGTAGAAGCCCTCCGTAATTGAATCCCCCTTCGACAGATCACTGGAAAAGGCCCAGATGGGATCTCACAGGTACAGAAGGTTGCGGCGGTGGAAAAGTGGTTTCGTGGCTCCCCTTGATGTTTTTAGGGTATAAGAGTATATATAGGTGAAAGAAATATGTCGGTGGAGCTCCGTGGGGCCCACAAGGGTGGGGGGCACCTACTCCCCCCCAGGGCGCACCCTCCTGTATCATGGAAGCCTCGCGGAGTTCCAGACTTCCACTCCAAGTCTCCTAGTTTGCGTTTGTTCCAAGAAAGATCCTCGCAAAGGTTTCGTTCCGTTGGATTCCATTTGATATTCCTTTTCTGCGAAACACTAAAATAGGAAAAAAAAGAAACTGGCACTGGGCCTCCGGTTAATAGGTTAGTCCCAAAAATGATATAAAAGACCATATTGAAGCCCATTAAACATCCAAAACAGATAATATAGTAGCATCGAACAATCAAAAATTATAGATACGTTGGAGACGTATCAGGAGATCAAAGCGGAAAGCCTCTGCCAACGCGGAAGCACTTGCCCCCTCATCCCAGAGGTAACGTATTCTGGAATCGCCATGAGGGTTGCCATTGGCACCTTATTTTTATTAACACTTGCTCAATTTTGCAGAAGGCGTATGCCCCTACACCAATCCGAAGATCTCCCGGATGTGCCAAACCGCAACTCTGGTCCCAAGTATTCAGCACAAGCCAGAGCCTCTTCCGGACATGCGGCAGCTGGCGGAATCCGACGATGTTTTGGTCACTAATTCCGAAGTCGAGAGCGTAATGAACCATCACCACCGAAGGGAGACTTTATGTCATAATGCCTTTGCCAAACAGGAATTTAATGCGTACCTTGGAGCGGCCCGGACAGGTCTTGACAGGATTTCCGGTCTTTTTACCGCCAAGGTGCAGGTATGTAGCTTGGAAGCAAATCATGTTCCCTAACCAACTAGCCCCAAGCCTTAATTCGGGCGGGATGGTCGAGTTAAGGGTGTTTTAATGATATTATTTTTATAGGCCGTAAGGGAGCAGAACAGGAAGTTGTATGAGGACCTTGAGGCAAGTCGGACAAAATTGGCCGAGACTAAGGCCGAACTGGATGCGGCTCGAAAAGCCAGCAGCGAGTTGTCTGGTGACTAGGAAAGACCGTTTTTGTAGATATATGTGGCTTGTTGAGCATTGACATTGTTGTCGGTGTCAAAACCGGCCAATCTCGGGTAGGGGATCCTGAACTGTGCGTCTGAGGATCGAAGGTAACAGGAGGCGGGGGACATGATGTTTACCCAGGTTCGGGCCCTCTTGATGGAGGTAATACCCTATGTCCTGCTTGATTGACTTTGATGAGTATATGGGTTACAAGAGTTGATCTACCTCAAGATCGTAATGGCTAAACCCTAGATGTCTAGCTTGTATGATTGTGATTGCCTCTACGGACTAAACCCTCCGATTTATATAGACACCGGAGGGGCCTAGGGTCATACATAGTCGGTTTACAGAGAAAGGAATCTTCATATCCGAACACCAAGCTTGCCATCCACGCAAAGGAGAGTCCCATCCAAAAACGGGGGGGGGGGGAGCCTTTATCTTGTATATTCACGGCCAACCAGTCCGGCCCACGTCACACAGCCCGGACGCCTGGGGACCCCTAATCCAGGACTCCCTCAGTAGCCCTTGAACCAGTCTTCAATGACGATATGTCCGGTTCACAGATTGTCTTCGGCATTGCAAGGCGGGTTCCTCCTCCGAATACTTCAAAGTAGTTGATCAAAAGAACTATATCCGTCTTCGTATAATAGTTACAACCCTGAACCACAAGGGCAAAATACTTAAGCAAAAATAGGTCATGTCGTCTAATAGCTTTTTGGGCAAGGCGTTGTGTGCCGGCCTCATTATTATTTCGAACCGTTTTCTTTAGCCTCCCGCTTCGCGTTTTGAGACGCAGTCTTCATTGACACGTCTTGTCAAAGCAGAGATTGTGTCCCCTTATTACGGGATTCTCATCAATACGGGCTTGGGTAATCCAACCGCGCCGTTTGCACGATCCCTTGGGAATAGGCGAGTTTTAAGGCTCGTGGGGGGACGCTCGATATTCACTGCCTTTATATGAAGATATGGATCCACCTTTTTACCCCACGACTTCTTCGTCCTCAGCCCATTCATCCTCAAGCTCCAGCGCACAAGCTCTAAGCTTCCCCCTCGCCGCCAAGTACTCCAATCATGTCCGGATCCAGCTCGCAAGGCAAGTGGATGGCCTCCTCCATGACGGAGAAGGAGATCAAAGAGCTTCGGGAAGCGAGGTATTTGACAACAGAGATCAGGCATAGACTCCCTGCCAAAGAGTAGGTTATCCCCACCCCAGAACCTAATGAGAGGGTCGTATTCCTCCCTCACTTTCTCCGCAGACTAGGATTTCCCCAACACCCCTTTGTCCGAGGTCACATGTTCTATTACAGGCGGGATTTTCATGATCTGGCCCTGAATTCCTTTCTCCACATCTCAGCGTTTATTGTCATGTGTGAGGCCTTCCTCCGCATCCCTCCACACTTCAGCCTATGGCTCAAAATTTTCAACGTGAAGCCGAAGGTGGTCGACGGGCAACACGCGGATTGCGGCGGTGCCATGATAAGCAAACTTCCCAAAGTTATCTAGCCCAAAGGGTCCTTTGTGGATACCATCAAGATATGGCAGCATGAGTGGTTTTATATTACCGAACCCCGCGACACCAAATGGGCAGCCGCCCCTACATTTAGATCCAGACCCCCGCTGCGGCTTGCGCCCTGGACCAACAAGGGTCTGGATTGGGGATCATCCGACGAGGTGTTGATGCTCAAGAAGCGCATCAAAAATATCATATAGAGAAAAAACACTAGTCTCACAGATGTGATCCAGGTGATGCTCGTCCGCCAGTCCCTTCCCTACCAACACCGGCCACTCCGCATGTGGGAGTTTAATTCGGAAGGACCACGGATCCTAACGCGATTCTTCGGCGCGACGCATAAAGCGATTTGGAAGCTCCTTTTCAAGACTCAAAAGTCTTGACCGGAGACATCCGAAGACATCGGCCTCGACTGCAACGATCCATCCTCCCCAGTAAGTGCTATTTTACATAGTCAATTAATCAAAAGAAGGGATGAACTGAGAATTCCATCCTATAAAACAGGGCTGGACGAAGAAGGTGGAGCAGATCAGATGTCTAGCTCCATTGCCCGAAAACCCAAGAAATCCTCTTTTAATGAAGATGCTGGTCCTAGCGCCCTATCAAGCGCCAGAGAAAAAGGTCCGGAAGAAGAGCAAGGAAGCCAAAGATGGCCTCCAATGCAAAGGTACTTTGGACGGGGCGTCTGGAGAGACTGAAACACATTCCTTCGAGGAGGATGAAGAGGAGGAGGAGGAAGAGGCCAACAACACCCTTTCCCCGAAGGGGAAGAAGAAGAAGAGGGCGGCCTCCGAAGACCCGGAGGCGGAGTCGCCTAAAAGGGGAAAACTATCCCTTCTGGACGGCACGGATTTAGACACTGAGGCCATCCCCAAGTGGCGCCCTAGGCCGAGGCCCCTTGCCGAATCGTGAGTATCCGAAGATGCCGTACATAAGTCCGGTTTTGATTAGTATGGTATTAACATTTTAAATGGTGCAGGCCGGCCCGCGATCTTCCCCAATAGTCATCGGAAGGGAACTCTTTGGATCCAAGGATGATGGAGAGCGAGTCAGTTTCGCGAGCCTCCCTACCTCTCGCCCTGGATGACACCAAGGTGTTGTCCCAAAGGGCCTCTCCGGGGCACGAGGCGGTACGGGAAGCCACAAAAATGGCACCAGAAGGTAACACTTCGGTCGCCGAAAACACGGGGGTAACAATCCCCTCGAGGGCAGACGGCGGGGGTCTAGACCAGTCCGACCATCAGCCGGACCCTACTCCGGAAACCCAAATGGCTCCGGAGCTGAATAAGCAATCCTCCTTAAGGGAGGGGGGAGTGCCAACTCCCGCGGCAACCTCCACTAGTCCGGAGGCGCCGAATACACTGATGGAGGCACTACAACGAGCTTCCATCATGGAGGAGCACCACACCCTAATGGGTGTGGTGGTTGAAAAGGTTCAGTCTGCCAAGAACGAACTGAACGAGGACTTTGCTAGCCTGCTAACAGGCTTCGAGGTATGCAATGTAATATTCCTGACTGGTTTTCCTATGAAAAGATGCATGTGTATAGATAGTAGCCCCTGAGACTCTGATCGTCCCTTTTTGTTAATCAAAAAGAGGCGGACAGAGGATCAATAAGTTTCGCAGGAGCTAATGTACTTCCATTCGTTGAAATGTAGGCTTCACTATTAGCGGCGACCGCCCAGGCCGCGGAGGTACCCGAACTTAAGCATCAGCTAGGACTGGCCGATGAGGATCTCGTCCGCATCAATAAGGGTATTGACGAGGCGTAGGGTATGTTATTAAAACATTTTGTTCAGGCTCGTACCTCTGGAGTTTAAAGCTCATGCGGTGCTATGTGCGTGAGTGCGGGTAGCGTAGCTGCAGTTGAGGCCCTTAGGGGTGAACTTGCCCAGGCCAAGGAGCATGCAAGGGTGAATAAGGCAGCCACTGATAAAGCGGCTGAGGACTTGAAGTGCGAACAGGTTGTCCGCTACCAGTACGAGGAGCGGGTGGCTGAAGTAGAGAAGGCGCTCAAGGACGTCGCCGACAAGTATAAGTCCCTGGATGAGAAGAGTAAAGCCCAGGAGACCGACCCTGCCGAGGCCCTTAAAGAGGCCGAGGAGGCGCGGGTCGAATCCCAAGCGGCACGTGAGGAGATGAGGCAAGTTGGACAAGTAACTGCTTGTAAGCCCCTTCTTCTATAGAGTAAATTCGGCTATCAGTCATATGTTCTACTCACACAACTGTGGGGTGCCCTAGATATCTTTGTGGATCTCACTAAAAAAATACACTTCCGTGATGATACGTGTTTGTCATAGTAGGTCGCTTTTTTGTCATGCATGTACATCCATGACAAATTTATGACAGAATCAAGATAGTCATACCTGTGCTGTCATAGAAGTGTTCCATGACATTACCAAAATTATCATCACGGAAGTGTCCACTTCCATGACGATAAATCGCGCGTCATAGAAGTGCTTTCGTCAAGGGTGACCGACACGTGGCATCCACCGTAACGAAACGCCGTTAAGCTATCGGGTCAGGTTTTGGATCCGATAACCCGTTAACAGCCCCGACAAATGGGGATTTTCCACGTGTAAAATCATCATTGGCTGGAGGAAACACGTGTCGGCTCATCGTTGGGACAGATGTCAACCACTCATTGGACGGAAGGCGCCTATGATACGTCGACACGTGGCACGGCCCCACAGAGGCCCATTCCTGTGAAAAGGCCGGCCCGTTTGACTTGGTCAAAAGCTGGCGGGCCAGCCCATGGAAAGCCTGTTAATGGCATGTTCGAATATAGCCCATTTACAGCCCGCTAACCCAAGGCCCATTACGCCCTATCCGAATTAGGCCCAGTAGCGTCATCTGGGCCATCCAATATGATTCCAGCCCATTTTAACTTCTGGCCCATGTATGGCCCATGACATCTTTCGGACCATATGAGGCCCTATTTAACTCTTGGCCTACTAACGGCCCGTGGTGAAACTAGCCCGTAATGAACAGTGTAGCACTTTACACCCATTAACGGCCTGTGGTGAAACTGGCCCGTAATGAACAGTGTATAACTTTATACCCATTAACGGCCCGTTATTCCGTTGGGCCGTTTCCAGCCCAAGTTATCTTTCGGCCTTCTCAGAGCCCATTTATTCTTGGCCTCATTTCCAGCATTCATTTACTTACGGCCCGTTACTGTCATTTTCTGCTTGTGGGCCAAATTCAGCCCGTGGTTACAGTCGGCCCATTTGTGGTCCGTTAATACGTTGGGCCGATTTCATAGCGTCATCAAATATGGCCTATTAACGATGGCCCGTTATGGTCGGCCCATGAACAGACGATTCTAACTCTAGCCCGTTTATGGCCATAATGCGGTCTGTTTGGCCCATGTTTGGCCAATCGATTATACGGCTCGTATAAGGCCCATTGATAATATGGCCCGCAGAAGGCACATTGTTTTTACGGCCCATAGAAGGCCCACTGTTTCTACGGCCAGTAGGAGGCCCAATGTCACTACAATAAATATTAGCCCATGGTTATTGTGGCCTAGTTTAAAAAAATAGGTTATTGCAGCCACTAGCTAACCACGGAAAAAGAACTGCAATGACTACAAGCAAACAAATAAACAAGACAACAAGGAAATAAATAAGCAAGCAACTAATGCTAGGCTATTACGGCTATTACACATATTACATCCACTGGGCATCAAAGTTCGCCACCAGTGCAAATATAGGGAACAAAGCAGCATATCATATACACTGGTTGTCAAAGTTGGCGACCAGCACAAATAAACGCCGCAACAAAACAAATCCAGAACTGAAACCACTTCAGAAGATCTCAAGAAACAACATCCTGGGTACCCATAATGCTGGCAAGATGCTTAGCAAGCTTATTAACTTTCTCTTGTTTGGCGCTTAAATCCTCCAACGCTTGCTGTTGCACCAGGAAATATGCATCTGAATTCTGCAGGGACTTCCTCAATCCTTCAGCTTCTTGTCGCAGCACATCTGATTGATGTCTTTCAACTTGAAGTTGAGACTCAAGAAGACAAACTGATTCAGGCAGCAAGTTCGAAGAGCTTGTGCCAGCAGTAGTGGCCAGTAACTCGAACACTACATCAAGACAGGACTTTTGGGTTCCCTCATTGTCGTCAAGATAGTTTTTATCAGCTTTCTTGGAGACCAACAGGTATGTCTCACTATCTTGAACCTTATCTGCATTACTTCCTTTACCATAGGATAATGCGGTACTGTTCTCCAATATTTTTTCCGCATTCTAAAAGAGAAACAAGCAGACACATCACATGTTTACCATGTTGTATATGAAACTCATTTTGGTAAATGAGTTCAGAAGTAAAGTGGACAGGATAACAACATGAAACAAACATATATCTATGTACCATGGTCACTTTATGGTCTATATCATTCTAGTTTTTGTTGCCAAATCAAGATAGAGACACAGTTCAAATAATATTTGTTCAAGACAAAGCAAAATAGACAGAATATAAGTGTGGGTAACTATAGAGCAATAACAACACTTATAATGTGCATGACATGAGAACATAATTGTTTATTCAATTGAAACTGAAATCAACATAGAGTAGGTTACAACAACAAACCAGTTAAAGAAATAGGTTTAAAACATACCTGTTGCGCCATTGGAGTTTCAATTCCATCCTTCAAATTTGAAAATAGTTGGCATGAGTAAATACAGTCATGCAAGAGTAAAGGAGTCTGAACCATAGCTACAGAACCTGACCAGAGAACAAATCTTCTTCTCCTTTAAGCGTTGAGTTGGGATTCGGAGTGGTGGTCCTCGTGCTTTGGGCACTGCAGTTCCCTTACTAACTGCTCGTGTTTGGGTGCTCTGTGGTGGAGACGGTGTTGTGTCAACTGGAACTGGGTTACTATCTGCCGGGGTCAGGGTTAGAAGGGGTGTAGCTGGTTCTTTGTCCAACTGGGTAGGGGTACAATCTACGAGAGTCTAGGTTATGTGTGGTGGATCTGGTACTTGGGCAAGTACAACTGTGGTTCTACCTGCATCAATTGGTAGCACTATCTTTTCTGAAGACCGTGTTGTTACTCCCTTAGATACTGCCATCACGCTCTCCAATTCAAATGGCTGATAAACAAGAAAAGTAATTGAAAGTATAGACATTGTATGATAGACAGGTGCAATGGATAGTGGGGAATAAAAGAGTGCATGAAATAATTCATATCTATGTTGTCTAACCAAACAGGATAGCATGACACAATTTCACATATATGATGGCTAACTAAACAGGATAGCATGACACAATTTCACATTATGATGGCTAACTAAGAAAGATGGAAAGACATAGTTCAAAATATGAGACTATGTAAATAGGATGACATGACATAACTATATAAAATATGATGATTGTAAACACTAAACAAGATGAGATGATATAACTATATGATGTCTTTATTAAATGGGTTGCCATGCCATAATTCAGATAGATGATGTGTATGTACTATGTAAACATGATGGCATGATATAATTCAAATATATGATTTATATAGTAAGCAAGTAAGCAGATGGCAATCCATATATGATGTAAAAACTAAGCAATGCAAGACAACATGCATGACATGGGTAATATAACCCTGCCAAGTTTGAGCATAGGCCTTAGGGGGAAAATAGGACTGGTCATCAGTCTCTGAATCCTCCTCTGAGGAGCTCTCTGTAACTAGCATGATGTCTGCTTCAGCAGGTAGCATTGTCTGCTTTGAATACCTTGTTTTCACTCCAGATACTTCCATCGCCGCTTCAAATGGCTGATGCACAGGAAGAGTAGTTGAATATACAAACGTTGTCGACAAATGGAACACACAATACAAAAAAATGATTGCATGATATAATTCACATACATGATGATTGTCTAAACAGCATGGCATTGCATAATTCACATATATAATGCCTTTGCAACAAGATAGCATTGTATAATTCACATATATAATGTCTTGCAACAAGATGACAATGCATAATTCACATATATGGTAATTAGACACTCAACAGGTGGCATTCACACAAAGCATGTCTAAACTGATCAAATGACATAGCAATGAGAGACACCATATGCATGATATGAGCAACATAACCCTGCCAAGTTATAGCATACACCTCGGGGGGGGGGGGGAATAGGACTGGTCATCTGTCTCTGAATCCTCCTCTGAGGAGCTATCCGTAACCAGCGAGATATGCGCTTCGTCAGATAGCATAGTCTCCTCTGAAGACCTTGTTTTCACTCCAGAATTTGCCATCACCGTGTCAAATGGCCGATGCACATGAAGAGCAGTTGAATGTAATAACATTGTTGACAAATGTAATATGTAACGGAAAAAAAGGATGGCATGATATAATTTACATATAAGATGACTGGCTAAGCAGGATGGCATTGCAAAATTCACATATATGATGCATGGCTAAACAAGATGGCGTTGCATAATTCACATAAACGATGCATAAACTAAACAGATGACATATTTGATGTATAAAGTAAGCAATGCAAGACACCATATGCATGATATAACCAACATCAACATGCCAAGTTAGAGCGAAGACCTCAGGGGGTAAATAGGAGTTGTCTTCTCCTTCTGAATCCCCCTCGGAACAGATATCTTCCTCTCGATTACAATCCGAAATGCGTGGAGGGGGGCTGCCTTTGCGCCTACCATGGAGCGACGTCTGCATGAAATTTTATTGCCATGCAAGGCTCGTCTCTTTTGATCTACATGTTCAGTTCCATTGTTTACAATAACTATCATGCATAGGAATAAAACATAGTGAGATTATGTAAGGAGTGCATGCAGAAATCCAGAGTGATGGTAGCAACATGTGGATAGACCCAAAACCAATAATAGCAGGCAGATAATGGCTTCGGTTAAAAAATACAGATAATGGCTTCTTTACTGTTTGTTTCCCACCCAACATGAAACTCATAGTAGACACCGGAGATTAACCAGATAGTAGATAGATACTATTGATAGCGGCCCCGATATGTACCCCACAACCATTTAAAAACTCAAGTTTGACCATTAATTTGGAGCTGACTCAGAGTCTAATCGGTGAACATGACGATAAAGTAGCATGTAATATTAAGCGATGCATAACGTAAGCAGACACGAAAGAGTGCGACCTCGCTTGCGGACCCGTGTAGTCCTCGAGGTCATCTGCTCGGTTGATGATGGTAGTGCAGTTTTCATGGCTGCCAGCGACGGGGAAGAAGATCTGACGCGGCGAAAGACAGTCTGGAGGCCATATCCCTGCTATGCTAGACCCTTTTGTCGTTGGAGCAGCTGAGCTAGGGTGGACGACGGCGCAGCAGGAGCGGGATAAACCATGCAAGGTTTTCTTTGACAACTATCTATAAGAGAAGTAATTCTGTAAGGGCTCGTTTGAATTGGAGGATTCCAATAATGCAGGGATAGGAAATAGACAGGAATAGGATAGGAATGCACGTGCAAAATAGAGAATTTAAAAACACAGGATTTCTGCCAATCTGGGTGTTTGATTCACAACAATTGGAAGATCACAGGATGCAAAGAAGCATGGTGAGATTAAGTCAAACCACAAGAAAATATATGGTTATAATGCTATTATGCTACTATCTCTTAGTCTTGTGCTTCATGAATAGGAATTTGAAAAGGAGGACAAGTGAAAATTAAAATTCCTACATTTAGTCTTGTGCTCAGTGGACAATATATATAACATGTAGAGTAAAAAAGAGATGCAACAAGTGTACAACCTCTTTGGCAAAGCCATGTCGATCTCAGCGTGATTGGGTTGGCCGGTGAGGATGCTCCGGCTGACTTGGCTGTCGGAGGAGGGGAACAAGATCTTAGGCGCCTGGAGATGGAGCCCGAGGTACTGCTCTGCTGTGATGGAGGGTTTCGTTGTTGGAGCAGCTTTGGTGAGTTGTACGACGCCGAGGCTGAAGCAGGACAAGAGAGACAGCGAACAACGTTAACCTGAGTGGAATTCTAATAGCATCTCCAATACATGACGTAAAATACATAAACAAAAAGTGCTAGATGTAAAATACATCAGCCGCGCATCTCTGAACTTAACTGTCGAAACTGAATTTAACTATCGAAACTGAACTTAACTGTCGAAACTGAACTTAAGTGTCGAAACTGAATTTTGTTGTTGAAACTGAATTTTGCTGTCGAAACTGAACGCACTAGCAAGGTGAGGCTACACGTCGGTCGACTGACTTTTTCATCTCTGGTCAGTCGATTTTGCAGCCGTTGGATACGAAATCAAGGGCCTGCGGTTCATCTTCAACCTCCACCCCCCTGAGCCGGCCAAACAGCAGCCCCCCACCGCCCGTGGCCGGCGGTGCGCCGCCCCACCCGCCCCGAAAACACTCCCCACCG
>NC_041386.1:581196757-581208834 GCF_002162155.2 Triticum dicoccoides | reverse complement strand
GGCGATCCCCACGCCATCGCCCCACCAACGCCCCGCCACCGCCAGCGACCACCGCCCCCATCCTGAACCCTAAGATAGATAGTAGGGTACCTCTCCGGCGAGCCCCCCTCCCCGCTGCGGCTAGTTCTTCCTTCAGCCCGGCGGCATCGGAGTGAAGTGTAGCTAAATCGAAGCAGCATCACAAGCAAGAGCAAGAGCGAGAGCAGCAGCGCGAGCAAGAGCAATAGCAAGAGCAGACCAGGCAGGGGACCGAGAGCAAGAGCAGAGCAGCAGCGTGAGCGAGAGCTAAAGCAGCAGCAGGTCCTACTGATGTGGACGTCGCCGCCGAGGGAGCGACACCATGGAGGTAGTGGCCGGCAACGCCGCCGTGGATGGAGCCGCGCCGTGTCGGCTCGGGACCAAGAGCCGGCAGCACCGTGAGATCGAATCAAGAAGAAAATGCGACGATTAGTGTACAACCTCTTTGGTGGCGCCGATTAGGCCGCAGCTTCATCCGAGAAAATGGTGATGATGATGCTCTTCCGGTGGTGCAGGTGAAGATGGCGATGTGGGAATGGAGGTGGCACGAAAGACGAGGGGAACATCGGGGCAGCTCCTTGGAGGTGGAGGACGGGGTGGCTGAACCGGTGGGACGATGAGATCGACGACGGATCCTCATCCGGTACGGTGGATGAGGGACATCGAGGTGTTGTTGTGGACGATGTCGTCAGGGAAGAGGCTCCGGCTGGGTGGCGGACGGAGCAGGGTGTGGGGTTTCATCACGGGTTTTCACGGCCTCAGTGTACGAATGGGTGGGCGGATGGGATGGCAGTGGGGAACCATGGCTTAGAGACGCGCTTGTCCGAAATGTGGGGTAAGTTACGAAAGTACGCCCACCGATTTGAGGCGGTTCTTTTGGTTCAGGGGTACCACGGGCATTTCGCGTGTCGGGATTTCACAGGAGATGGGAGTTTTCGCGCGCGTTGTAATTTCGGAATAGCAAGGCGCGGGTTGAGATGGAGGGAGTTGTCGGAGCACAACGAGACAAAGATATATCTTAAATATTTCGGGCTAACAAGGCGCGGGTTGAAATTTCCGGACAAGCCTAATGTGTACTGTACCAAACCAATGCGCCCTACAAATGTCATTCAAAACTTTGAATTCCTGTTATGTTCAATTAAAATATTTCGCTACGTGTATAATTGATGCAACCTACTACTCAAATGAACGTTTTAGTGCATTCCAAACGTATATACTACCGCTTCAATATGAACTAAATTTGAATTCGTTTCTCTATTTGAATAAGATCTGCAGTAATGATTGTTGTGAAGTCAAAGCATTTGATTTCATTTCTCTGTTTTATTAAGATCTACAATCATCATTATTGTCAAGTTAAACCATCGTTTGTGTATTATCTTCACAGCACACCACATGATTAGTCTCGAGTTACATAAGAACTATGTGTACTATATAAACTCAAACTAGATTTTTTTGAATCCACTTTATTTTGATTTCAAATCACATTACATTTCTAGCTCTAGCTAGATCTTCATAATCTAAACCATGTCTCATATGTATAATGTGTTTATCACATTATGTATGGTGCCCCGCCCCCTACGCCTACAAGTATTTAGATGTGAGTTGCAAACACCACACATTACCACAAATTCAAATAAAATGTGAGAATGTTCGATATATAGTATTGTTTAGATTGTTCGATATTTAGTTGTAAGCTGCAAATGCCACACATTATCACAAATTCAAATAAAATGTGAGATTGTTTGATGTATAGTATGGTTTAGATTGTTCGGCATTTAGCTGTGAGTTGCAAATGCCATGCATTATCACATTATGGTATAACATGTGCACAGCACGTGTATCACCACTATATTCATGCATGCAATGTTTAAAACACTATGGTCTCCTATTCAAATATATGAATCCGCTTTCATTATCAAATTATGATCTTTGTTAGTCTCTTACACCCACACAATCCTCTAACCTTTGTAGCTACCACTAACTTTCTCTCGTGCATGCACACGCCCTCCTCGCCCTCCCCCTCCCTCGGCATTCTATCCACCGGGCACATTCATTTTTTTTCTTTAGGTCGTTCTCCCAGAGTCTCTACAACTCCTTTCCGACACACACCGATCGATAAACCTCTCCAGCGATGCCTGCCTACAACATACAAACACACCTTCAATCTCCTCCTTTATGTGTCCTTGCCTCGTGTCTCTCATACGGTTAGACACACGTGTAAACTCTCGCCCCTCTTTTCATCGCTCTCACAACCGCACACTCCTCCCCTATCTAGCTAGTAGTTGGGCCTCTCGCACCACCTCCTAGCACCCTTCTCTCTGTCTATCCGTCTCGCTGGGCCTTATTTGCCTCTAACAAATGGACGTACACCGACCAATCTCTCTCTATACATATAGCTAGCTAGGTCCTTATAACTCGTTTTTACCCATACGTCAATCGATCTACCTCATTAGTTGTGTCTCTCCCTTCCTCCGACAAACAACAATTGATCTACCGATCTAGTTAGGTTTACTTACCAAACACATGGTTCCCCTTCATCATCCGTGGATGCGTCCCGACAGATCTATCACGCACAGGCACACACAGAAACACATCCCCACTCTTATTGATAACATTGCAGTTCCACCCTCAGTTTGTCTAGTAGGCCTCTCCCACCATCTTCGAGGAGCAACTCCATCACCCATCCAGCACTCTACCCCTCTCCCTCCCTCTCCCTCTCTCCCATCATATTTCCCGTCCTTCAGTTATGTATGGATGTCGACTGATCTCCCTCAAGACATAGCTGGGTCTCTCCTTCTCAACACATATACGAGTCGTTCTACCTCTATAGTTAGGCCTCTGCCTACCCCTCCCACCACCCCCTCCCCCCACACACACACCGATACATCGAGCGCTCCAGTCATGTCTCCCTTCCACACACAAACTTGACGTGTGCCCTCTACGTTCCGGTAGGCCAGTCGCCCTATATCTTTGACTTGTACACACACACAATTTCGATGGCTCTCTTCATCGATCTCGCACCCACCCACTTGATCCTCTCTTCGACTCCATCGATAGTTATGATCCCTCCCTCTCTTCTCGTGGATTGCCCGACCCTCTATGTATGATATGGATAGGCCTCCATTTCACACACATTGCATGCAAAATTTTGTTTGAGATGTCATCGACACATATTCCCACAAATAATTCACGAAATCAACCCCCACCCCACCCCCACCCCAAAACAAAAAATACTCACGAATGCGGTTCGTATCTCTCACACACCCACGTAGGTGGGGGACGTGCACGAAGAGAAGAGGTGCATGCACGGCGCACGTACTCCCGTCTCTTTCCCAACCACACCCGCGCGGGTACACGGTGGAGCTCATTTCTATACGAAAAAGGCAGCCCATGTGGTAATTTGGCACGTGTACTGGTTGTCCACTTGGTGGAGGGAGGATCGTCTACCACGGGTGAACAAACAAATTGCAACTTGACGTGTTATGTTAAAAAAAGAGGCAAACCATGTGGGGCCTACCTTAGAGGCAAGGCTCTATACACTGGAGTACTTTTGATGTGTGCCGTCAACTTGCGGAACAAGGAGAAGCTTGCTTAGTACGCCGTCTCCCCCGCCCACGGGCACGGTGGCTCACAGGATGAGGTGAAGCTTGCTTACTACGCCTTACGCCCGCTCCCTCGCCCATGCGTGCGGTGGCTCGCAGGATGAGGAGAAAAATTTACTACTCCCTCCATTTACTCCTCGTCCCTACTACCTTGGTTATAGAGATTATATCATATTGTTTGGAATATATATGTCCTTTAGTAGATTTCAATTTGAACTACTAGTACATACTCCAAACACTGATGTATATAGACGTATTGTAGAGTGTAGATTCACTCATTTTGCTCCGTATGTAGCACTCTCCCTCTCCCCTCGACCCTCGGCAACATGGTGGACGTGCAGCAATTCATTTGGTCTCATATAGCCAGAACGATATATACTGCACTACCATTATTGCTCGACTTCCCGAAGAGGCGGAGAGCCAATCGCAAGGTTAATATTTTGGAGATGCCAAGTGCAAGGTTATAGGAGAACGAGTAGTAGGTGCCGCGTCATTTATAAATAAAGTTTTTTTTCTTCAGTGGCACGTACGCAATATGATAGGTTCATATGGAGAGAAAAGGAAACCTCTCCACTATATACATAGTCAGGATGGGCCAGCCTACACGGTTGCTTGCTGGGGTTGCTCTCTTCACACTCTCTTGCACAAAACGACTGTGGCCACATCTCTAACATCCCGGCGGATCATGTCCGCTTGGGGAAGGGGTGGATGCTTAGTGTAGATGCGGTGGCCGTCGCCGACGGTGAAAACCCACTGTCGGCACATCCCGATCAGGGGTCCCCGCCGTTCTCTCTCATAAAGCCTGTGAGGTTGCCTTCGTCCCTTGCTCACTGTCGCGGTGTGGGCAGTTGCCGCCTCCTGCTGCCCTCCTCAAGGTTGAGCTACGTCCCTCAGGTACAACTCCCTTTACAGCCGGCTTGCACCACTGCTCCAGCTGCCCACATCACTCCCTATGGATATTTCTCTACTTCTTTGCCCCGCACATACCTCTACTGGCTTCTATGTACTGTATTTGTGATGAGTTTATGTCTCATCAACTAGTCCCAGTAATCTTATTCTAATCATGCTTGTTCAATTTCTTTGCCACAGGGATGCTCATCTCGATTTTGGTGAAACTGCACAAAATGATCCGATGGTCAAAAGGTTGCAAACTTCATTTATTAGGAAGCTCAAACGAGAGCAAATTGAAGCCTGGTCAGGGTTCACGGTTCAAGGGCTAGGGACTGCATGGATCGTTTTCTCTTTAGCTGCCTCTGTTCCAAAATAAGTGTCAACTTTAGTAGTAGTACAACTTTGTACTAAAGTTTGCACAAAGTTGAGAAACTTATTTTGGAACGGAGGGAGTACATATTTGCTACGATCTGCCAATCATTGAGATGCAATAGCATGCATGTTAGTCTCCTTTGTATTTGATGAAATGTTGCAATGGGCAACCTTGGACGCAAGATACAGGTAACAGAAGCTGGAAGCTTCATAGCATTGTACAAATTTATCTCGCTGATAAATTACAGTGCGTACTATACTAGTACTTCCTCCGTTCCTAAATATAAGTCTTTGTAGAGATTTCACCATGAACCACATGCGGATGTATATAGATGCATTTTAAGTGTAGATTCATTCATTTTGTTTCGTATGTAGTGGAATCTCTACAAAGACTTATATCTGCTAGTAATAGCTAGCCCCCACTACTAGGAATTCTCTATCCTCTCCTTGAGCCACGTCATCAAAATTGATGTAGCCGTTAGATGAAGTAAACCAGTCCATAATAGCCGTCTGATCTTGACGTTGAGAGGCTCCGCACTAAGCCACATGCAAGAATGCATAAATACCGTGCCACATGCATGTGAGTGGGTTTTAAATCACATCAACATGTCTGCATGCAAGCATGCACCGGTAGCATGCATGTAAGGGAGATTTTAAGTCCCATTAACATGTCAAAAAGAAAAATATAATCCCATTATGTAGTAGGAGTTGGTTGATCTTTTTTCCTTATGTGGGATGATCTAAATGATGATGTGATTTTATTTAGTTTGGCTACCACATTTGTCATGCGGTTATAGAGTTTTTTTTGTTCTATGAAATTGATAATTTTGCGCAGAGAGATATGCCGTTGTTCCGCGCCAACGCGCGAGGACTCATCTAGTAATATTTAGGAACGGAGGGAGTACTATGTAAAGAGTTAGGTGTCGCACGGTGATAGTGTGAGGTGGTCCATGTAATCACTGAGCCTGCGTGTTTTCACTGCTCTTGCATGCCTCCGATGTAAGAATGGAGAAAATTGTAATCTAGTAGTAGTATACCTCCTTTCGCCGAAAGCGTGGGATATCCAGCAGTCCCACCACCTCAGTAATAAAGACCAATGAGCCGTCAAATCACATAGACCCAGCAGTAAGTTGGACGGGCAAAGCAACCATCACTCTTGCGCCAGTGAGAGGTCGCGTCCGCTCTGCCCTGGCATGAATGCGGCACCGATTCTTTGGAGCGACGCTGACCGTTTCGGGCGGGAAGCGCGCGCAGGCGATGGAGGGGCTTTGGGTGGGCCAGGTTGGTCAGGAGCGGGCGTGGCAGCTGTCCGCATGTCCCTACCGGACACGCCCGGAAATGAAAGGATGCACCGACTCTCGCGGCTAAAATCGTATACTACACAACATCTCTCTGTAGGAGTAGGTCGATCTATAGCTCTCTCTAACACACACATGGTGTTAAACACACACACACACACACACACACGCACCTTGGTCCCATTGCACCTTCTAACGTGACTTATTACACCTAGACGGAGGGAGTAGTAAGCATACGAGATACGGTGGCACACTGACTTAAGTCGAATACAAGTGCCCAAATTTTGTGTGCATGTTATAATAAGGATTCACTTAAAATAGTGTGTGAGCGAACAGAGGGATCAATTGGACAGTGTTCCCGAGCAGTAGCGAGATGTGTGAGGTAAGATACACCGCTGGTGCTTTTAATTTTTCTTATTAATTTGTTTGTTTCACCGTCTGACTGGTGGGACCCAACATACTACGTGGAGAGAGGTAAGGTGACTAAGGCTGCATTATTTCTGCACCACTGTGGATAGTCTTACCACCAAAGCCACATGACACGATTATGATTGAAATCCCAATGACTCCCACACACACAAAAAACACGGCATGCTTGTCACACGAATGCAGGAATGTATAAAAGGTTATTTCCCTCTGGTTGAACATAACGGGAGGGTTGTGTAGCTGGTTAGCCTGTTCGCTCATCAAACTTGAGGTCTCAGGTTCGATAACTACACTTGAGCATAATTTGTGCCAGGAGGATTCTTTGACTGGTCAAAATGTTTTCTAGGGTTTGCACGCTTCACACTCTCTCTCCAGTATATATATACACGCTGGAGCCTCAGCCCTTGCAGTTGCTCTCTTCACACTCTCTCGCCCTCTCCCGCTGGAGCATCAACGCTTGTAGTTGCTCTCTTCACACTCTCTCGCCCTCTCTAGATCTAAACAAGACTTCGTTGGCCTCTCTCTCCCCTCACTGCTGCTCAAAGAGCCGGCAAGATCCGTCCACCGGGAAGGGAAGGAGGCTCAACGCTGTCGCCGTCGGCGAGGGACTACCGGCGCAGCTATTCACTTTCCACCCAGCAGCGGCGCGGGAGGGCCTCCGACCCCTTCTTCTTCGCTGTCGTCCCATCGCCCACCAAACCACGCCCCAAGAACCTTAAGGTATAATTTACTTACTCCACATGCATTGCTCTAGCTGCATGTATACCATGAATCTAGGACGTGGTTCAAAGAGGAAAGTAGTGGGGGAAAGTAGTGGGAAAAGTTGTATATAGCATGAATCTAGGACGTGGTTCAAAGAGGAAATGAAGGGGGAAAGTTGTATAGCATTAATCTAGGACGTGGTTCAAAGAGGAAAGGAATGGGGGAAAGTAGTGGGGAAAGTTGTATCGCATAAATCTAGGACGTGGTTCAAAGAGGAAAGGAAGGGGCGAAAGTACTAGTTCAAAAAGGAAAGGAAGGGACAAGGCTGTAGAGTTTGAGCAGGACTAGATTTGCTGCGCTCACATAGGGAAAGGCATCTAAAGATAACAAAACTGGGACCAACACAAATATGCTCCTTGGTTGTTTGTTCTTTGTTGCAACAGACTGTGCATGACCACAGTACATCGGTAGGTGCACATGGTGCTGGTGCGTCCATTGTCCCGTGCAACTCATTAGCTGTTGTTAATGTAAGGCCCTGTTTGGTTAAAAACTCCCTAGTCCCTACCTGCTGGTTTCCAGGGACTAAACATGGACTAGAGGTGCGATGCATGGCAGGGGCAACTGTTGGAAAAAGTCCCAAAAAGACTCCCTCGGGGTCTTATTTCTTTAGTCCCAAATGCCCACTTTTAGTCCCTAAAAGTCCCTCCTCTTTGGTTTAGATGGGACTGACACGGAGTTTTTTTAGTCCCTACACCAAAATGTCCCTGTAAACAAACACCCTCTAATAATGCCGTTGGAAAATTGATGCAATGCCACAGTTAAAAGCAAATTACATGTTTAACGAATTTTATTGTTAATATAATCTCTATGTTAATATTAATCAATGCCACCGTTTGAGAAATGCTACTGTCTTGCTTTCTTTCCCATTTAGATAAGGTAGATGCTTCTTTTTGTTGGCTTCTGTGTCATCCACCGTTATTGACCACTAATTGTTTCCTTTGCACCTCTGTGTAAACAGGGTTATCTGCTTCACCTTGTTGCCATTGTGACCTTTTGTTACACTGCACAAAACACTTTTGTTTTAAGAGTGTTTTGTGCAGTTCAACCAAAATGTCACACTGACAACGTTGCTTGATTGCTTGATCTTAGTGGAACTGCACAAGAGGAGATCTTACTTCATATCCATTAAGGTGAATTTGGTTCAGATCTTCTTCTTGTGAGTTGTTTGAATTCCGCATCATGAGAGGTCAGTACTAGCCTTCTTTCACATGATTCTGCAGTGTGCATTCATATGTTGTGCTACTTGTACGATAATGTTGCTTGATTTTAGTGAACTGCACAAATGGAGACAAGACTTCCAATCTGTATGTGCATCGTAGTATCCCATTGAGCTAAGATAAGGATATTTCACAACTGCTGGCCTGTATTTTGCCACTTTCATCAGAAAATTAAGTTTAGTACTATATTTGTGCTCCCTAATTGACATGCCAAATCTTACATTGAAGGCGAAGCTTGTTTGTTATTGAACCAAGTGATGAAGGGGAAGAACAAGGGGAAGAAAAACAAAAATCAACTCCCGCTGCTGTAATGAAGCACTGGAACTGTGATGACACAAGTAATGATATAGTTTTGCATCTTAATTTATTGCTATGGCTGGAACGAGCAATTGTTTTGCCACTGATTTGATGCCAGTCTTAATGTAATATGTAATTATCTCTACTTGTGCAAACAGGGATCTTCTTTGAAGATACCATATATTTTAGTGAAACTACACAAGAAGATGTTGGAAACATTAAACTAATCGAGGAGTATGTAGTAAGCATGGCCACCACCGTAGATAGCAACAGATGGTTCTAGAGAATTGCTTCATCTGTATGCTCTACACAATAAGCCTCCTGACAAAGGTTGGTACTCGCCCACTGATTTCATCCATATGATTGAGCTTTGTCATATCTATTGGTGTTGTGCTACTATTTAGATACTGTCATGAAAAAGTGGTATTGTCCTTGAGAAGTGCTTCATCTGTGCTGTTTTAAATATTTCCTTTCCTTTTTTTCGAGCAAACAGTGATGCTAGCATTTAGTAGTCCTCTTGTCTTTGCACAACAGGATCATCTTCCTCTGAAGAAGAATATGGAGTACGTGAAGTGACTAGTTCCGATTATGCCAGGATGAAGAAGCCATGTCTATCTTATCATCAGAAGGAGCAGTTGAAGGATGGTTACATTACTCCCCACAAGGACAAACTAACTTCATCTCAGAAGGACTGACAAAATCTCCATTTTTTTTGCTGTGATGCGCGAGTACAATGTTGTTCTAGGATTCTTTCTGGTGAGTTCCATTTTTCTAAAAGTGTACTCTACATGGACCATGTATGTGCCTGTTGAAACTGTCAATTCATAGTACAGTTTGCTCTATACTAATCACTTTTTTGTATTTGTGGAAACAGGGGTGCTCAGCTTGATTTCAATGGGAACTGCACAAAATGTTCATGAATACATCGAATCATTCATTTCCACCACAAGAAAGGAGGTGCCGGTAAATTCAAGGCGTTGCAACATATAAGGGCGAAATCATACAAGCTACGCGCGAATTTGGTTGTTTTTGGTGGAACTGCACAAAAAGAACAACTGGTTTATTTAGCACGAGGTGCCATGTCAATGTCCGAACTGATGGCAAACCCTGCCCATTCCACAATCGTAGGCATTTGATATTTTGGAATGGGACAACCTTGTCAAATTTTGCTCATTGATTTTAGCAAGACATGCGTTTGATACTTTCGAATGGGACGCCCTTTGCTGTCAGCAGCGTTGATCAATTTTTTCTTTATTCTTTAGTTGTGAAGTAAATATTGCCTCTGACATGTGAGTCGCTGAGATGCATAATCATCGATTGTTTTGAATGTTCTCTATGAATTGCCAGTCCTGTGTGTTTGATTGCAATGTACAGAAACGCTAAAAAGCTGCTCAAACTCTTTTTACTCCTTCTGTTCCTTTTTACTTTGCACGTTGTGAAAGTGCATACTTTTTTGTATAAGATTGGTCAAAGTAGAGATACTTTGACTGCAGACAAAACTTGTATGCAGACTACAAAGGACCGGAGGGAGTACATGTGAAACTGTTGCAAACGAGGTGATCACCCTGGGAATAATGCTAGTACGTATTGTTTTGCATGTTCATCCAATGCCAGTGATACAGGAATTAGAACTAATCGAAACAAATTCATTCATACACGGTCGGATTTCATATAAACATGCCAGATTTCATTACATTTCATACATTCTTCAACTAAAAAGGGGTGGGTTGGAGGTATAATTAATTAACCGAAGCTACCCACCTGTGTCCCGCTGAGCCGAACAGAAGGTTCAGTGACTTAACTGCAGGTGCAGTTGCGTAACTGACATGTGGCATGTTGGGCCCACGTGTCAGTCAGCCAACTGCACCAGCAGTTAAGTAGAAGCAGCGTTATTCTCTAGTAGAACTCCCCGACTCCACGCCACCGCCAAGAAGCTAACCGACCGTCAATGGTCAACCCGCCTAGCTTGGCTTCAACAGGAGGGTAGCAGCGGTGGCCTTACTTGGACCCGAGCGGCGGCGACCTACCGTGTTCTACTCTTCCTCATTTTTTGTGTGGCGCGGCCTCGTTGGCAGCGGGGCGGGGCCTCGGCGGAGCCGGCGATGTCCTCTGTCTCATTGTCAGCGGGCGGCGCCTCAGCGGAGCGGTGGAAATCCTCCCCCGCGTTGCCGGTAGGGTGGGGCCTCGGCTGAGCTGGCGATGTCCTCTGCCTCATTGTTGGCGGGGCGGGGCCTCGGTTGAGCCGGCGGTGTCCTCTGCCTCATTGTTGGCGCCGCGGGGCCTTGGCGGAGCAGGGCCTCATCGACGCCAGCGGAGCGGGGACTCGTCGGAGCCGGCATTGTCCTCTGCCTCGTCCTCGGTCTCGCCAAACAGCGCCTCGCCCGCTTCATCGCCCTCTTTGCTAGCCTCTTTGTAGGCGGCCGCAGCCTCCGCCACCTGCATGCGGTACCACCAGCACTCGAGGCGGCCCTTGCGGGTGGAGCGGTACGAGTCGAGCAGCGCCTCCTACTGCTCCCGCTCCGCAGCGATCTGCTCCTCCGCCTGCAGGTGCTCCTGGAGGAGATGGTGGTTGTAGGCGGCATCGTCCTGCGCCTCCCGGAATTGCTCCTGACGCATCTGCCTCACACTGTCCATATATTGGGCACGGGCCTCGCCGATGGTCATGGTGCAATGCACCAGCGAGGATGGCGCGGAGGAACGGGTTGGCGCCAGATCGTCGACTACCATGTTCTCCATTGGGACGTCGTCGTCCTCCGGCTGCCTGCCGGCCAGCCGGTCGGCAGCAATGGCTGCCATCTCCTTGTGGTCCGTCGTCCGCCCGTCCCGAAGAGCGCTGGAGCGCGAGGAAGCCATGGTGGGTAGTAGTGGTGTGGACAGGAGAAACGGAAAGGATGCAGATGACTGCGGCTATGGCCGGCGCAGTAGTTTATATTGCAATGGTGGGCGGGCGGAGGGACGGACATGTGGCGCCGGAGTAGCCGCCTCGGCAACCGTGTATCATTAATGTGGGCGGCAGATGGACGGACGGATGGCACTTGTGTCGTTTGAAGGCGGAGCAATTGCCTGCACCGGGAAGCGGGTTGGGCGGCGCTGACTGTTTCGGGCGGAAAGCGCGCGGGGGTGAGGAGATGACTTTACTTGGAGAGGATGACAATGGGGACCCACTAGGCCCATAGCCTCACGTACGCAAGTGC
>NC_041386.1:581176815-581196211 GCF_002162155.2 Triticum dicoccoides | reverse complement strand
AACTATACTCCCTCCGTCTAGGTGAATAAGTCGTATTAGAAGGTGCATCACGACCTAGGTGCAAGCAGATTGGTGGAAAAGAAGAATATTTCTCTCTTCTAAACACAACATTTAATCACAACAGTTAAGAGGATGCCTTATTAGCTACCCATGCAGGCCATCGTAATTCATAGCATGCAAAGCGCTTTTATTTCTTGCCTAATAACCGCATGGACGTGCTGCATGCATTAGTCCTTGCTCGAGCAAAAAAAATGGAGGAAAGGGGTTTCCACGGGAGACAACGAGGCAGAGGTGGAAGCGCTCGCTGGAGTAATTTATTTTGCTTCCCCCTGGTTTCCTGACATCACGGTCGCACACCATTGTCAACCTATGTAGTAGTCAATAAACGAGAGAATTGCATAAGAAGCGGCCGACAACTGGAACCAAGCAGCTCGAGCAGTATTTGTGTTTTTGAGGTGTGAGCACGGTAGAGTTTTTCGATGTTTAGCCCAAATATTAATTTTTCTCCTCTGAACAACAACGAAAACATCACTGCAGGTATTAACTGGGCGGGCTATCGCCCGTCTAGCCCAGGCCTGATATCCAGCTCAGATATTAATTTTTTTCAAGCTGAAAATGGCTAGCCCAGCTATACTTTTTTTTGGAATACCTAGGCAAGGTCAAGTTGTTATTCTCCGCCCCGCTGGGCTGCAAATCTTTCCTAGGAGGGATGTATTAGGCTTAACAAGAAAATGGGCTTTAAGAAATAATAAATGGGATGTAATTACAAAAACTGGGTAGTAACTATAAAAAAATGCAGCAAACAAGTGATTACTTTATAAAATATTATTTTTGGATATTGAAAATTTTAATTTCATTAATTGTTGCGAGCGTAATGTTTCGTTGGATTTTTACGTAATATAAATTTATGTTGAAATTGTATTTAATCTGACTAGAAATTTCGGGATAAAAATATTTCGGATCCCATCAATATGTGAGAAAATTTATTGAATTCTGTTTTGAATGGTTGGTTGAAATGGGTTGTACTTTTAACAAACTGTAAATGGGTTGTAGTAAATTCCATTAGAATTCAAAAATGGGCTATAAGTTCTCTGCCACACACTTCTGGCCTTACTAAGTTGACGCGTCCCCTAAAAAAACAGAGTTGACGCGTATGCAAGGCTTTGTCAACTTATAGTCAACACACGGTTCTAGCAGCAGTGGCCGTTGGATGTCCATCCAACGGATACCGTGCTTCTTCTTGAATCTCGGATATTCTAGCTTCACCCTTCCAAAAAATGATTCCTCCCCCTGACATCTGGGGCACACCGTTTCGAAAGCTGACCTGTGGGCCTACTAAGTTGACATACCAAGGGCTTTGTCAACTTAGTCAATATAAACGATTCTAGCTGCAGTGACCATACGATGTCCATCCAACGGCCATGGTGCTTCTTCAACCTCTGGTCTTCTTGCTCCAGTCGCCCAAAGCAGCGTCGGTCGTGCCGCCTGCTCCTGCCTCCCATGGACGGCTGTGCTACCGCGGAGGCCTCACCGCCCCTACTATTCCCACCGCTGGCTAGGCCCTGCGACAACGGCAGCCTCACACCGCAGCCGAACGAGTGAACCCTCATAATCTTCTCCGCGTGGGCATCCACTACCGCATCTTCATCGGCTCCGCGTCGTCCCCTTCCTAGGCCTCACCGTCGTCCACCGCCCTGGTGCTCTCGGCGCAGCGTGGTCAACGTGGTCAAGGAACGACTTCCATCGAACATGGACTGTACGTGGAGAGGCTGACAGCTGGGTCCACGGCAGCAGCAAGGAAGTGCCTCCTTATTACGTGGAAAATAATGATTCCTCCACCTGACAGCAGGGACCCACCGGACGGGCCACCAGTATTTTGCGAAAAAAATTGTTTCCCCTGACTACTGGGACGCACCGGACGGGCCACCGTATTTCGTGAAAAAAACGTTCCCCCCGCTGTCAGCACGAACCCACCGGAAGTGCCTCCTTATTACGCACAAAAAAATGAATACTCCCCCGGCTAGCTGGGACCCACCTTGCTGGGAGGCTGTGGGCCTACTAAGTTGACGGGGACGAAGGGCTTTGTCAACTTAGTCAATATGAACGATTCTAGCTCTAGTGACCGTACGATGTCCATCCAACGGCCGTAGTGCTTCTTCAACCTCTGGTCTTCTTGCTCCAGCCGCCCAAAGCAGCGCCGGTCGTGCCGCATGCTCCTGCCTCCCATGGTCGGCTGTGCTGCCGCAGAGGCCTCACCGCCCCCTACTATTCCCACCGTTGGCCAGGCCCTGCGGCGACGGCAGCCTCACACCGCAGCCGAACCAGTGAACCCTCATAGTCCTCTCCGCGCGGGCTTCCACTGCCGCGTCGTCCCCTTCCTAGGCCTCGCTGTCGTCCACCGCCGTGGTGTTCTCCACGCGGCGTGGTCAATGATGTCTACTACACAACCTTCTTCTTGTAGACGTTGTTGGGCCTCCAAGTGCAGAGGTTTGTAGGACAGTAGCAAATTTCCCTCACACTACTAGGAAAAGGGCTATAGATGGAAATGACACTAATGGCGCACCAGACATGTGGTGCGCCATTAGTATATACTAATGGCGCACCATGTGTTGGTGCGCCATTAGTGTCCAAATACTAATGGCGCACCACATCCACGATGCACCATTAGTAACAATTTTTTTTCATTTTTTTTAAAACTAGTAATGGCGCACCAGTGGATAGTGCGCCATTACTAGTTAAACTAGTAATGGCGCACCACATGCAAGTGCACCACAAGTAAATTATTTTCAATTTTTTTCAAAACTAGTAATGGCGCACCAGTGGACAGTGCGCCATTACTAGTTAAACCTAGTAATGGTGCACTGTCAGCTGGTGCGCCATTACTAAGTTTTTTTTAAAATAAATCAGAATTTGTTTTTCTTTTTTCAAAACTAGTAATGGTGCACCGTGGGTGTGCTGCGCCATTACTAGTTTAACTAATAATGGCACACCACTCCCACGGTGCGCCATTACTAACTTGGCCCAAAACTTCCACAAAATGCACCCCCCATGGACCGCCTTTTCAGTTAAAAAAATAAAATAAAATGATGGAAATGTCAAAAAAATAACAGAAAATAAGTTTCCCATGTGATATGTGGTCTAGTTGTTGGGAAAATTTACAAATATGAATTTCAACTTTATTTGCAAAATCTCTCTGAAATTTGTAAAATGGGCATAACTTTTGCATACGAACTCAGATTAAAAAGTTTTATATATGAAAAATCATCTACTCAAAAAGTTACATCCGAATTTAACAGGCATTTTCAAAATCCCCAAAAACCTAACAGAAAAAAAGTTACGAGGATTTTAAGATCCGGAGGCAAAAAATTCAAAAAATTTCAAACTTACTAGTGGCGCACCGTATGCTAGGTGCGCCACTAGTAACAGAAAAAAAATTGGTTTAAAAAAATTGAATTATTTTTTCAAAATATGATACGTAATATGACCGGGAAGTTTGAAATATTTTTTCAAAATTTTATCATACTCATGAACATGAACAAACTCCTAGACATCAGCAAGGTTTAATAGGATTGATATGATAGATATATCAACAAGTGCCTGTGGAGTGAGGTGGTGCTGGGGTTGGATAGAACTATGAAGTTAAGCGTGCTTGGGTTGGACTAGTGTGAGGATGGGTGACCTTCTAGGAAGTTTGACCACAGAGTGCGATTTGACCTGAGATTAAGCATATTGACTCGAGATTAAGCCATAGTGACCTGAGATTAAGAAAAAAATAAAAAAAATGAATTTTTTTATAAAAAAAATTGAATTTTTTTATTACTAATGGCGCACTTCTATGCGGTGTGCCATTAGTAAGTCAGATAGTAATGGTGCACCTCTGGGCATACTAATGGCGCACTACTGGTGCGCCATTAGTATCTGGTATACTAATGGCACACCAGTGGTGCGCAATACTAGTGGCGTGATACTAATGGCGCACCAGTAGTGCGCCATTAGTAGGCAAAACTGGTGCGCCATTAGTAGGCCTTTTCCTAGTAGTGTCAAGTGGATGACCTAAGGTTTATCAATCCGTAGGAGGCGTAGGATGAAGATGGTCTCTCTCAAGCAACCCTGCAACCAAATAACAAAGAGTCTCTTGTGTCCCCAACACACCCAATACAATGGTAAATTGTATAGGTGCACTAGTTCGGTGAAGAGATGGTGATACAAGTGGTATATGGATGGTAGATAAAAGTATTTGTAATCTGAAAATATAAAGCAGCAAGGTAACTAATGATAAAAGTGAGCGTAAACGGTATTGCAATGATAGTAAACAAGGCCTAGGGTTCATACTTTCACTAGTGCAAGTTCCCTCAACAATACTAACATAATTGGATCATAAAACTATCCCTCAACATGCAACAAAGAGTCACTCCAATGTCACTAATAGCGGAGAACGAACGAAGAGATTATGGTAGGGTACGAAACCACCTCAAAGTTATTCTTTCCAATCAATCCGTTGGGCTATTCCTATAAGTGTCACAAACAGCCCTAGAGTTCATACTAGAATAACACCTTAAGAGACAAATCAATCAAAACCATAATGTCACCTAGATACTCTAATGTCACCTCGAGTATCCGTGGGTATGATTATACGATATGCATCACACAATCTCAGATTCATCTATTCAACCAACACAAAGGACCTCAAAGAGTGCCCCAAAGTTTCTACCAGAGAATCACGACGAAAACGTGTGCCAACCCCTATGCATAGGTTCATGGGCGGAACCCGCAAGTTGATCACCAAAACATACATCAAGTGGATCAATAGAATACCCCATTGTCACCACGGGTATCCCACGCAAGACATACATCAAGTGTTCTCAAATCTTTAAAGACTCAATCCAATAAGATTACTTCAAAGGGGAAACTCAATTCATTACAAGAGAGAAGAGGGAGAGGAGAAACATAGGATCCAACTATAATATCAAAGCTCGCAATACATCAAGATCGTGCCAAATCAAGAACACAAGAGAGAGAGATCAAACACATAGATACTGGTACATACCCTCAGCCCCGAGGGTGAACTACTCCCTCCTCGTCATGGAGAGCGCCGGGATGATGAAGATGGCCACCGGTGAGGGTTCCCCCCCTCCGGCAGCGTGCCGGAACAGGGTCCCGATTGACTTTTGGTGGCTACAGTGGCTTGCGGCGGCGGAACTCCAGATCTAATCTCCGTTCTAGAAGTTTTAGGATACGTGGGTATATATGGGTGAAAGGAGTACGTCGGTGGACCGAAGGGGTGGCGATGAGGTAGGGGGGCGCGCCCCCTACCCTCGTGAGCTCCTCATTCATCTTCTGACGTAGGGTCCAAGTCTATTCGGTAGGTTTCCTTCCAAAAATAACTTCTCAAGTTGATTTCGTTCCGTTTTGACTCCGTTTGATATTCCTTTTCTTCGAAACACTGAAATAGGCATAAAACAACAAATCTGGGTTGGGCCTCCGGTTAATAGGTTAGTCCCAAAAAAATATAAAAGTGGAAAATAAAGCCCAATATTGCCCAAAATAGTAGATAATATAGCATGGAGCAATCAAAAATTATAGATACGTTGGAGACGTATCAAGCATCCCCAAGCTTAATTCCTGCTCATCCTCGAGTAGGTAAATGATAAAAGATAATTTTTGATGCGGAATGCTAGTTGGCATAATTTCCATGTAATTCTTCTTACTTGTGATATGAATATTCAGATTCGAAAGATTCAAGACAAAAGTTCATATTGACATAAAAATAATAATACTTCAAGCATACTAATAAAGCAATTATGTCTTCTCAAAATATCATGGCCAAAGAAAGCTATCCCTACAAAATCATATAGTCTGGCTATGCTCTATCTTCACCATACAAAGTATTTAAATCATGCACAACCCCGATGACAAGCCAAGCAATTGTTTCATACTTTTGATGTTCTTAAACTTTTTCAATCTTCACGCAATATATGAGCGTGAGCCATGGACATAGCACTATAGGTGGAATAGAATGGTGGTTGTGGATAAGACAAAAAAAGGAGAAGATAGTCTCACATCAACTAGGCGTATCAATGAGCTATGGAGATGCCCATCAATAGATATCAATGTGAGTGAGTAGGGATTGCTATGCAACGGATGCACTAGAGCTATAAGTATATGAAAGCTCAACAAAAGAAACTAGTGGGTGTGCATCCAACTTGCTTGCTCACGAAGACCTAGGGCATTGAGGAAGCCCATCATTGGAATATACAAGCCAAGTTCTATAATGAAAGATTCCCACTAGCATATGAAAGTGACAACATAGGAGACTCTCTATCATGAAGATCATGGTGCTACTTTGAAGCACAAGTGTGGTAAAAGGATAGTAGCATTGCCCCTTCTCTCTTTTTCTCTCATTTTTTTTATTTTTTTGGGCCTTATCTTTTTTACGGACTCTTTTCTTTTTTTTATTTGGGCTTCTTTGGCCTGTTTTATTTATTTATTTTCGTCCGGAGTCTCATCCCAACTTATGGGGGAATCATAGTCTCCATCATCCTTTCCTCACTAGGACAATGCTCTAATAATGATGATCATCACACTTTTATTTACTTACAACTCAAGAATTACAACTCGATACTTAGAGCAAGATATGACTCTATATGAATGCCTCCGGCGGTGTACCGGGATGTGCAATGACTCATGAGTGACATGTATGAAAGAATTATGGACGGTGGCTTTGCCACAAATACGATGTCAACTACATGATCATGCAAAGAAATATGACATTGATGAAGCGTGTCATAATAAATGGAACGGTGGACAGTTGCATGGAAATATATCTCGGAATGGCTATGGAAATGCCATAATAGGTAGGTATGGTGGCTGTTTTGAGGAAGGTATATGGTGGGTTTATGGTACCGGCGAAAGTTTCGCGGTACTAGAGAGGATAGCAATGGTGGAAGGGTGAGAGTGCGTATAATCCATGGACTCAACATTAGTCGTAAAGAACTCACATACTTATTGCAAAAATCTATTAGTTATCGAAACAAATTATTACGCGCATGCTCCTAGGGGGATAGATTGGTAGTAAAAGACCATCGCTCGTCCCCGACCGCCACTCATAAGGAAGGCAATCAATAAATAAATCACGCTCCGACTTCATCACATAACGGTTCACCATACGTGCATGCTACGGGAATCACAAACTTCAACACAAGTATTTCTCAAATTCACAACTACTCAACTAGCATGACTCTAATATTACCATCCTCATATCTCAAAACAATTGTCAAGTATCAAACTTCTCTTAGTATTCAACTCACTCATAAGAGAATTTTATTATTCTTGAATACCTAGCATATTAGGATTTTAAGCAAATTACCATGCTATTTAAGACTCTCAAAATAATCTAAGTGAAGCATGAGAGTTCATTTATTTCTTCAAAATAAAACTACCACCATGCTCTGAAAGATATAAGTGAAGCACTAGAGCAAATGACACACTACTCCGAAAGATGTAAGTGAAGATCAATGAGTAGTCGAATAATTATGCAACTATGCGAAGACTCTCTCTCATTTAATAATTTCATATCTTGATAATTTATTCAAACAACAAGGAAAGAAAAATAAAATGACATTCTAAGAATGGCAAACATCATGTGAAGAAGTGAAAACTTAGGATCTACCGAAACTAACCGATAGTTGTTGAAGAAGAAAGGTGGGATGCTAACTGGGGCATCCCCAAGCTTAGATGCTTGAGACTTCTTGAAATATTATCTTGGGGTGCCTTGGGCATCCCCAAGCTTGAGCTTTTGTGTCTCCTTAATTCTTCTCATATCACGGTCTCCCTAAATCTCAAAAGCTTCATCCACACAAACTCAACAAGAACTCGTGAGATAAGTTAGTATAAACCATTGCAAAAACCTTATCATACTCTACTATAGAAAATCACTAAAATTATTATTCAACATTGCATACTAAATTCCTCTGCATATTTAATAGTCCTATCCTCAAATAGAATCATTAAAGAAGCAAACATATGCAAACAATGCAACAGTCTGCCTAAACAGGATAGTCTGTAAAGAATGTTGCATCATCCATACTTCCCTAGCTCCAAAAATTATGAAATAAAATTCCCACTGTAGTAAATTTATCAGATCTTAATATGCAAAAGGTTTCAACATTTTATCACATTCTTAATTTTCTAGGGGATTATTGCAACAGCGGTAAACTTTCTGTTTTCAAACAGCAACATGTGGACTTCTAAAATAGGCTTAGTAAAGGCTATCAATGCCACTTTTATTGAAATAAAAGATGCAAAACATTGTTCTAAATAACATCAAGAAAATCCTAACAAAATAAATTGACTCTCCAAGCAAAACACATATCATGTGGTGAATAAAAATATAGCTCCAAGTAAAGTTACCAATGAACAAAGACGAAAGAGGGGATGCCTTCCGGGGCATCCCCAAGCTTAGTCTCTTGTCTATCCTTGAATATTACCTTGGGGTGCCTTGGGAATAACCAAGCTTAGGCTCTTGCCACTCCTTATTCCATAGTCCATCAAATCCTTACCCAAAACTTGAAAACTTCACAACACAAAACTTAACAGAAAACTCGTAAGCTCTGTTAGTATAAGAAAATAAATCACCACTTCAAGGTACTGTAATGAACTCATTATTTATTTATATTGGTGTTAAACCTACTGTATTCCAACTTCTCGATGGTTTATAAACTCTTTTACTAGCCATAGATTCATCAAAATAAGTAAACAACACATGAAAAACAGAATCTGTCAAAAACAGAACAGTCTGTAGTAATCTGAATCAAACATATACTTCTGGAACTCATAAAATTCTAAAATAAATTTCTGGACCTGAGGAATTTATCTATTAATCATATTCAAAAAGAATTAAATAAATATCAATTTCCAAATAAAGATGGCAGCAATTCTCGTGAGCGCTAAAGTTTCTGTTTTTTTACAGCATGATCAACAAGACTTTCCCCAAGTCTTCCCAAAGGTTCTACTTGGCACAAACACTAATTAAAAGCATAAAACCACATCTAAAAAGAGGCTAGATGAATTATTTATTAATAAACAGGAACAAAAAGCAAGGAACTAAAATAAAATTGGGTTGCCGCCCAACAAGCGCTATCATTTAACGCCCCTAGCTAGGCATGATGATTTCAATGATGCTCACATAAAAGATAAGAATTGAAATATAAAGAGAGCATCATGAAGAATATGACTAGCACATTTAAGTCTAACATACTTCCTATGCATAGGGATTTTGTGAGCAAACAACTTGTGGGAACAATAATCAACTAGCATAGGAGGGCAAAACAAGCATAACTTCAAAACTTTAAGCACATAGAGAGGAAACTTGATATTATTGCAACTCCTATAAACATATATTCCTCCCTCATAATAATTTTCAGTAGCATCATGAATTAATTCAACAATATAACCATCACATAAAATCATTATTTTCATTATCTACAAGCATAGAAAATTTACTACTCTCCACATAAGCAAAATTCTTCTCATTCGGAATAGTGGGAGTATCATAAGAGACTTGAATACTATAAATTGTTTCCACGTTAAAGGAGTAATGTTCAGAGAAAGGGTACTCATAATCATGACAAGTTTTATAAATATAATCATCACTACTCTTTATAGCATAAGTTTTATCACAATAATCATCATAAGTAGCAACTTTGTTCTCATCATAATCGATTGAAACCTCTTCCAAGATAGTGGATACATCACTAAATAAAGTCATGACCTCTCCAAATCCACTCTCATAAATATTATAAGATTCAACATACTCCAAAATAGTGGGATCATTACTTCCTAAAGTTGACACTCTTCCAAACACACTTTCATCAATATAATCATCGTAAGTAGCAGGCATGCTATCATCATAACAACTCTGCATATCAAAACTTGAGAGGCTAAAAATATCATCATTATTAAACATAGCATCCCCAAGCTTGGGCCTTTTCATATCATAAGCATAATCACTCTCATCATTAATAGTATAGATAGCACCAATAGTATAGAAATTATAATATTCTTCCAAGCAAGTGCCAAAAATATTTTCAAGATCATAAGAAGTGTCATTATCTTCCCAATCATAATCATCACAACAAGCAATAGGCATAACGAGATCATCATCAAGTGTATCATTTTCATGACGCACAACAATAATAGGAGCAACTTTATTTGGGAGAGATACCTTTTTACCTCTCTTCCTTTTTCTTTTCTTCTTCTTCACCACATCATGTGTGGGTTCAATCCTCTTTTTGGAGCTCCTTATTAATGAGATTGGTTGAATAGAGGGATCCTCTTCGTTACCTGATTCATCATAAGAAATAATAGGAGAATATTGGGAAGTCTCTTCCCTTTCGTTAGCATTATCTTCATCTTCTATTTGTTTTCTTTTCTTTATGTAATTGGCAATATAAGGATTTTCAATGCAATTCACCGCGCAATACATATAAATTTCCTCTAGATCAAAATGAAGAATTTTATCAAGGGCAAATTTTGGAATATCCTTAGTTCTACGTTTAATTTCTTCATAACCCAAGAGCAAACTAAGTTCATTATGATGTGCAAGGGAAATCAAGTCATCACAATTTTTGGACACGATACGCTCATGAAACAATTTGCATTGGGTACTAAAATGATCACGTTCATTGCAAAGTTCACAAGTAAGGCTAAGAAAAGATAAATTTTCAGCACATTCATCTAGCTCTTCTTGCAACAATTTGGTTTCTAAGAATTTATGCCTCTTGCAATATCTATCTTCCCTATTTGGTTTGTACTTGCAAACCCAGTCTACTCCACAAAAATTGACATGCTTATAGGAGGCATTTTCATCATAACTAGTGCAATCATCATTAGCATCATGGATATTCAAAGAATTCATACTAACAACATTGCAATCATGCTCATCATTCAAATATTTAGTACCAAACATTTTAGAGATCTCTTCTTCTAGCACTTGAGCACAATTATCCTTTCCCTCATACTCACGAAAGATATTAAAAACATGAAGCGTATGAGATAAACTCAATTCCATTTTATTTTGTAGTTTTCTTTTATAAACTAAAATAGTGATAAAACAAGAAAGTAAAAGACTCGATTGCAAGATCTAAAGATATACCTTCAAGCACTCACCTCCCCGGCAATGGCGCCAGAAAAGATCTTGATGTCTACTACACAACCTTCTTCTTGTAGACGTTGTTGGGCTTCCAAGTGCAGAGGTTTGTAGGACAGTAGCAAATTTCCCTCAAGTGGATGACCTAAGGTTTATCAATCCGTAGGAGGCGTAGGATGAAGATGGTCTCTCTCAAGCAACCCTGCAACCAAATAACAAAGAGTCTCTTGTGTCCCCAACACACCCAATACAATGGTAAATTGTATAGGTTCACTAGTTCAGCGAAGAGATGGTGATACAAGTGGTATATGGATGGTAGATAAAGGTATTTGTAATCTGAAAATATAAAAACAGCAAGGTAACTAATGATAAAAGTGAGCGTAAACGGTATTGCAATGATAGTAAACAAGGCCTAGGGTTCATATGTTCACTAGTGCAAGTTCCCTCTACAATACTAACATAATTGGATCATAAAACTATCCCTCAACATGCAACAAAGAGTCACTCCAAAGTCACTAATAGCGGAGAACGAACGAAGAGATTATGGTGCGGTTCGAAACCACCTCAAAGTTATTCTTTCCAATCAATCCGTTGGGCTATTCCTATAAGTGTCACAAATAGCCCTAGAGTTCATACTAGAATAACACCTTAAGACACAAATCAATCAAAACCCTAATGTCACCTAGATACTCCAATGTCACCTCAAGTATCCGTGAGTATGATTATACGATATGCATCACACAATCTCAGATTCATCTATTCAACCAACACAAAGGACCTCAAAGAGTGCCCCAAAGTTTCTACTGGAGAATCACGACAAAAACGTGTGCTAACCCCTATGCATAGGTTCATGGGCGGAACCCGCAAGTTGATAACCAAAACATACATCAAGTGGATCAATAGAATACCCCATTGTCACCACGGGTATCCCACGCAAGACATACATCAAGTGTTCTCAAATATTTAAAGACTCAATCCGATAAGATTACTTCAAAGGGGAAACTCAATTCATTACAAGAGAGAAGAGGGGGAGGAGAAACATAGGATCCAACTATAATAGCAAAGCTCGCAATACATCAAGATCGTGCCAAATCAAGAGCACGAGAGAGAGAGTGAGAGATCAAACACATAGCTACTGGTACATACCCTCAGCCCCGAGGGTGAACTACTCCCTCCTCGTCATGGAGAGCGCCGGGATGATGAAGATGGCCACCGATGAGGGTTCCCCCCCTCCGGTAGGGTGCCGGAACAGGGTCCCGATTGACTTTTGGTGGCTACAGAGGCTTGCGGCGGCGGAACTCCAGATCTAATCTCCGTTCTAGAAGTTTTAGGATATGTGGGTATATATGGGTGAAAGGAGTACGTCGGTGGACCGAAGGGGTGGCCACGAGGCAGGGGGCGCGCCCCAGGGGGGTGGGCGCGCCCCCTAACCTCGTGAGCTCCTCCTTCATCTTCTGACGTAGTTTCCTTCCAAAAATAACTTCTCCAGTTGATTTCGTTCCGTTTCGACTCCGTTTGATATTCCTTTTCTTCAAAACACTGAAATAGGCATAAAATAGCAAATCTGGGCTGGGCCTCCGGTTAATAGGTTAGTCCCAAAAATAATATAAAAGTGGAAAATAAAGCCCAATATTGCCCAAAATAGTAGATAATATAGCATGGAGCAATCAAAAATTATAGATACGTTGGAGACGTATCAGTCAACGTGGTCAAGGAACGACTTCCATCGAAAGAGTACTGTACATGGAGAGGCTGACAGCTGGGTCCACGGCCACAGCCCAGTTTTTTTGTGATTTTCCAAGTAAGTCGCTTTGTCAGGCCTATTGGGCTGCAAATCTTTCAAGACGAGGAGAGCTTTCATTCGGCTGGCCGAGAAAATGGCCCATCAGTAATGAGAAATGGGTTGTACATTTTTAAAACACATCAAACCAGCAATTAGTTTCAAATATCTATTTTTCATTTCAAGATTTTAAATTACATTAATTTTTATGCGTGGAGAATTTGTTGGATTTTATATTGATATACATTTATTTTTAAAATCAGTTTGAATGTGAGTCGAAATTTTGGTATTAAAAATAGTTCGGACCGCACCAAAATTGTAACGCCCTCGATGCGGCTATATCTCCTACGTGTCAAAGCACAACTTAGATGCATAACCGCATTGAAAGCAATGTCGCAAGTGAGGTAATCTTCACAACAACCCATGTAAATAAATAAAGGGGAAAGGTACATAGTTGTCTTACACTCGCCACGTCACACAAATACATAAATAAGTCATTACATTCATCCAATACACTCAGGGTCCGACTACGGTACCAAAATAAAGATCAACCCCCAAATGCGACAAAGTCCCCGATCGCTCCAACTGGGCACCACTACTGATCATCTGGGAAAGACACATAGTAGCGACGAGAGTCTTCGTCGAACTCCCACTTGAGCTCGGTCATATCATCTAGAACGGTATCATCGGTGCCTGCATCTGGTTTTGGAAGGAATCTGTGAGTCACGGGGACTCAGCAATCTCGCACCCTCGCGATCAAGACTATTTAAGCTTATAGGTAAGGTAAGGTATGATGTGGAGCTGCAGCAAGTGACTAGCATATATGGTGGCTAACGTACGCAAATGAGAGCGAGAAGAGAAGGCAAAAGCACGGTCGAACAACTATGATCAAGAAGTGATCCTAAACAACCTACATCAAGCATTACTCCAACACCGTGTTCACTTCCCGGACTCCACCCAGAAGAGACCATCACGGTAACACACGCGGTTGGTGCATTTTAATTAAGTTAAGTTTCATGTTATCTACAACCGGACATTAACAAATTCCCATCTGCCCATAACCGCGGGCACGGCTTTCGAAAGTTCAAATCCCTGCAGGGGATTCCCAACTTAGCCCATCACAAGCTCTCATGGTCAACAAAGGATATTCCTTCTCCCAAGACAATCCGATCAGACTCGGCATCCCGGTTACAAGACATCCTCGACAATGGTAAAACAAGTCCAGCAACACCGCCCGAATGTGTCGAGTAATCCTGATAGGAGCTGCACATATCTCGTTCTCAGGGCACACTCATATGAGAGCTCCATACAACTAAAACCAAACCTCGAGTTTCCTCGAGGGGGCGCTGCACAGGGCTCTAGTTTGGACCAACACTCAGAGGAGCACTGGCCCGGGGGGGTTTAAATAAAGATGACCCTCGGGCTCCGGAAGCCCAAGGGAAAAAGAGGCTAGGTGGCAAATGGTAAAACCAAGGTTGGGCATTGCTAGAAGAGTTTTATTCAAGGCGAAATGTCAAGGGGTTCCCATTATAACCCAACCGTGTAAGGAACGCAAAATCCGGGAACATAACACCGATATGACGGAAACTAGGGCGGCAAGAGTGGAACAAAACACCAGGCATAAGGCCGAGCCTTCCACCCTTAACCAAGTATATAGGTGCATTAAGATAAACAAGGTAATATTGTGATATCCCAACAATAAACATGTTCCAATAAGGAACGATCTCCAATCTTCACCTGCAACTAGCAACGCTATAAGAGGGGCTGAGCAAAGCGGTAACATAGCCAAACAACGGTTTGCTAGGACATGGTGGATTAGAGGTTTGACATGGCAATATGGGAGGCATGATAAGAAAGTGGTAGGCATCGTAGCATAGGCATAGAAAAAGAGCGAGCTTCTAGCAAGCAAAGATAGAAGTGATTTCGAGGGTATGGTCATCTTGCCTACAAAGTACTCAGAGTTGCCTTGATCCTCGTAAGTGAACTCAACGAGCTCCTCGTTCATGAACTCGTCTCCCGGCTCTACCCAAACAAGAACAACAAGCAAAAAGGAGCACAATCAACCACGTGCAATGCTCAAACAACATGATGCAAACATAGTATGATATGCGGGATGCGGTATGTGATGCATATGCATGATTTGCAAAGGAATGATTGAACCTGGCCTTAACATGGAAATCCAAGAGTGCCACTGGAAAGGTGAGGTGATTTCGGTTGAAATCGATATAACAATCACCGGAATCGGATGCACGGTTTGGAAATGGCAAGCAAAACAAATATGGCACCGGTCTGCGATAAACAACAAGTAACCATCTAAATGCATCAAGTTAAATATGCTACATCAATCAAACATGACAACAAAATACATGGCAGGGATCCACTTATGATGCTTGACAAAAGATGAACACTGAGCTACGGCTAATTCACTCACTAACAGGTTCAAACAAGCATGGCAAAAGTGCAAATGATAAGAGGTTTCAGACTTAGTGAAATTAACACAAGTCTGGAATTTATCATCAGGAAGCAATCTTTAGAGCATGAAAACTACATTCTACATAAACATATCATGGCAAATCAAGGCATGGCATGAAGCTACTCTAAGCATATAACAAAAGTCCCTTAGTGACCTTGAGCCAAAAGGGATCAGAAAATACAATTGCAAGCATGCGAACATAGCAAAAACATAAACAGATTCAGACTTGGTGAAAAACTGGAGCATGCCAAAACAATTAACGAGTAGGCATGTTTACAAGCTCGATGCACTCACTACAGAGCATGGCATGACAAACTAAGCATACACCCATCAAGAAGACATGGCATATAAGCTAGACATGGCAAGAACAACAATATATCATGCACGGACCAATAGCAACATCCTCGGCAAAATCGCTAAACATGTCAACAATCTGCCAGGATCATTTTATAGCAAAAGTAGAGCTCGATTGACTCAAGATAAGGTGCTCCATAATTGCAAACAAAGGCATGGATGGACAGAGCACCACAATATTAACAAAACTTCCTTAATGATCATCCTCAAAAGAGGCACGGATCACTAGGAAACAACATGAACATATGGCATAAAAACAAAAACAGAACAAGGACTTGGTGAAATTCGAAGTCCTTGAAATCAGTATCAACGAGTAGGCTAATTTGCATGCTTGTGCTATCACAAAAATACATGGCATACACCCATGTAAAGATGGCTTGGCATTCTACAAAACACATGTAGAGCTCGGGATCATAGCATGCACACATTAATCATGGCAAAAATGACAAAAGGCCATTTGCTGAAACAGATCTTACATATTCCTCACATAGCCCTCTTCCAACAGCATTTCGGGCATCAAGATGAGCTCAAATGAAAATGATGCAATGAGATAAAATGATGTACTCGTCGAGGCAAACATTTTGATATGCTACACGCATGAATCGGAGCTACGATGACAGAGTTATGATGCGTTGAAATATGCAAAAATACTGGAAAGTTAGGTCAAAAGTCAACCCGAGGTGGATCTCAAATCTGGATCCGGCCGGAGTTACTGTAGCAGGGCGCGGTGGCTGAGGTTCACCGGGGACGGGGATGACGCCGGAGCTGCCGCGGCTGGCTGGACTTGAGGAGAGCTCGCCGGGGTGCGGCCGGAGCCGAAGAGGAAGGAGACGGCGTCGGTGGCGCCTGCGGGGCGGCGTGCGGCTTGCTGGGGCAACGGCGTCGGTCGCCGGCGTAGTGGGGTCGCGGCGGCCGGCGAAGGCCAGGTGCGGCGGCGATGAACGCCGGCGGGCGGCGCGGGCGGCTCGCCTAGTCGGTGCGGGCGGCGGGAGGAGCCGGGCCGGGAGGGCCCCGCACAGGCTCGTGGGCCCGCATGGTCGGCGGTGATGTGGGCGCCCGGGCGGGCGAATCAGACGGTGACACGTGGCGGCGGTGAGGGGAAAACGGACATGTCCGTCGGTGGTTCTTGTGTCCGGCGCGCGAGGAGAGGGAGAGACTAGGCTTTGCCCGAAAATTTCGGGGAGTGACCTTTATATAGAGGTAGAGGGAGCTAGGAAGCTCCAAATGAGGTGCGGTTTGCGGCCACGCGATCGTGATCAAACGCTCTAGATGATGGAAGAGGTTTAGGTGGGTTTTGGGCCAGTTTGGAAGGGTGTTGGGCTGCAACACACACGAGGCCTTTTCGATCCCTCTGTTAACCGTTGGAGTGTCAAACGAAATCCAAACAGCACGAAACATGACATGCGGTCTACCGGTAGTAAACCAAGGCTGCATGACAAGTCTCGGTCCAATCCAAAAATGTTTAACGCCCGCACACCAAAAGAGGTAGAAAGGACCATCGGAGGACATAGGAGCGCCGGAATGCAAAACGGACAACGGGGAAAATGCTCGGATGCATGAGACGAACACGTATGCAAATGCAATGCACATGATGACATGATATGAGATGCATGACAAAGACAACAACACATGGAGACAAAAATCCGACAATGAGGAAATAAAATAACTTAGTGCCGGAAACGGCAAGAGTTGGAGTACAAATAAGGTAAATTACATCCAGGGTGTTACAGAAATATGCAAAATTTCGTATAATTTTTTAACCGTTGCCACAATATGGGATGTAATGCTAACAAAAAGAATATGGGCTCCAAAAAACCTTAAGAATTAGCAAATGGGCTTTAAATTATTGGAAATAATGGCAGATGGGTTGTAATACTGTTTTCCACAAATTTGAGGCTTTCCTAAAGAAAGGTTGACGCACAAGCACTGACTGTTGGATGTCCATCCAACGGCCGTCGTGTGTCTTCAATCTCTGCTCCAGCCGCTCAAACAAGCGCTGGCAGGACTGCCTGCTCCCTCCTCCTCGCGTCCAGCTGTGCTGCCGCGCAGGCCTCACCGCCCGACCGTACTCCCATCGCTGGCCTAGCCATCCCTCTACTCCCCCACACCTGCTGTTATTCTCCGGCGATGGCAGACGAACCGGTAAACCCTCGTACAGTCGCACTCCCCTCCGTGTGGGAAACAACTGCCGAGTCTTCCCTGCCTCCGTGTCGTCCCCTTCCTAGGCCTCACCGTCGTCCACCGCCCTGGTGCTCTCGGCGCGGCGTGGTCAACATGGTCAAGGAATGAGTTCCATCGGACGTGGACTGTATGTGGAGAGGCTGACAGCTGGGTCCACGCCCGTAGCAAGGAAGTGCCTCCTTATTACGCGGAAAATAATGATTCCTCCACCTGACAGCTGGGACCCACCAGACGGGCCACTGTATTTCGCGAAAAAACGTTTCCCCCTGACTGCTGGGACCCACCAGCTACATCTTCGCACGCAAGGAAGTGCGTCCGGGCAAAAAAAAACGATTCTCCCCTGACTGCTGGGACCCACCAGCTACATCTTCGCAGGCAAGGAAGTGCCTGACAGTTGGGACCCACCTGGTTGAAGCGTACATAGCGTTGTCATTCTGGTCACGAACGTGTACGTACATACTGGTCGTAGTAGAGGCGCGCACGTAGCATGTACACGTACGTACAGCGGCAAGGGTGCAAGAAAGAAAATACGGCCACGTATGTGTACATACGGGCGGGGTCTCAAACGCCTACTCGCGCATACGTACGGCCAGGGCTCGTGTACATGGCTGGGTCGGAACGGAGAAACAACGTCGCCGTCGTGTTCATGGGGAGGCAACGGAATGCGTCATGTTCATGGGGAGGCAACAGAATGTGTCCTGTTCTTGGGAAGGCAACGAAACGCGTGGGAGCCAACCGGCTGGGTCGGAACGGAATGCATGCTCGTGTTCATCGGGAGGGCTTGGACGGAACAGACGATGGAAACGAGGCCTGGCGTACCGCAAAACGGAGGAAACGGCCTTGTGTTCGACCGGCCACGTTCGAAACGGGATCCTGTTCATCGGGAGGGGTCTGGCGTACCGCAAAACGGAGGAAACGGACCTCCTACGGTCGAAACGGGGGTCCTGTTGATCAGGATGGGTGTGGCGTACCGCAAAACGGAGGAAACGGACTTGTGTTGGAGCGCTACGGTCGAAACGGGGGTCCTGTTCATCATGAGGGGTGTGGCGTACCGCAAAACGGGACTCCACGGGATACTGTTCATCTCCACCGTCGACCCCCTCCAGGCTCCACGAGCTACTGTTCATCCACCATCGACCTCCTCCAGCCTCCACCTGCGACTATTCATCCACGGGCTCCTATTCATCCAGCCTCCACCGCGCGCTACTCCACCGGCTACTGTTCAACCAGCCCTCTCCACTCGCTCCTGTTCAACCACCCCTCCACGGGCTACTGTTCATCTTGCCCTCCACCATGTACTGTTTATCCTGCCATTCACGGGGTGGTCCTGTTCATCCAGCCCTCCACGGGGTCCTGTTCATCCAGCCCCAACCGGCTCGATCGATCGGGTCCTGTTCATCCAGAGGCAACACCACGGGGTCCTATTCATCCACCCCCACCGGGAACTGTTCATCCAACCCCC
>NC_041386.1:581141482-581176340 GCF_002162155.2 Triticum dicoccoides | reverse complement strand
CAGCATCGATCGGCTTCAGTTAGCAGCAGTAGCGAAGGAATCGCTCGATCAGGTTCAGGTAACAGCCATCAATCGATCGCTCGGGTTCAGTAACGCGTAGCCTATAGTGCAATCGCTCGGGTTCAGTTAGAGCCCAACGCCTCACTCGGTTTCAGTTAGAGCCAACGCCTCGCACACACGCGCGTACGTGTATGAGAGAAGCGCGCATTGCTCGGCCCCGACCTCCCACCGTAACCGGGAACTCCCCGAAATTTTCCTCCCCCTCGCTTCTACCACGATTTTTTCCGTCATGGATGGCCCAAAGAATGTCATGCAACTGCGTCTCCGGCCCGCCCAGGATGAAAAGCCCATTTTCTGTCTTGATTTTTTGTCATAGAAGTAGGAGCCCACCACATCTATGATGATACCGGGTTTTGACACAATTATCGTCATAGAAGTGTCATATGTATGATAGATTTTTTTTTTGTTCGGCCCAAAATGTCACGGATGTGTCTTTTTTTGTAGTGTCTTCCGAAGAGCTCTACTGACGCCGTGACACGTCTCCAACGTATCTACTTTTCCAAACACTTTTGCCCTTGTTTTGGACTCTAACTTGCATGATTTGAATGGAACTAACCTGGACTGACACTGTTTTCAGCACAATTGCCATGGTGTTATTTTTGTGCAGAAATAAAAGTTCTCGGAATGACCTGAAAATCAACAGAGAATATTTTTGGAATATATAAAAAATACTGGTGAAAGAATCAAGGCCAGGGGGGCCACACCCTGTCCACGAGGGTGGGGGCGTGCCTACGCCCTGGGCGCGCCCCCTGCCTCGTGGGCCCCCCTGGTGCTCCACCACCCTCAACTCCAACTCAATATATTCACGTTCGGGGAGAAAAAAATCAGAGAGAAGGATTCATCGTGTTTTACGATACGGAGCCGCCGCCAAGCCCTAATCTCTCTCGGGGGGGGGGGGCGGTCTGGAGTCCGTTCGGGGCTCTGGAGAGTTGAATCTATGGCCATCGTCATCATCAACCTTCCTCCATCACCAATTTCATGATGCTCACTACCGTGCGTGAGTAATTCCATCATAGGCTTGCTGGACGGTGATGGGTTGGATGAGATTTATCATGTAATCGAGTTAGTTTTGTTAGGGTTTGATCCCTAGTATCCATTATGTTCTGAGATTGATGTTGCTATGACTTTGCTATGCTTAATGCTTGTCACTAGGGCCCGAGTGCCATGATTTTAGATTTGAACATATTATGTTTTCATGAATATATGTGAGTTCTTGATCCTATCTTGCAAGTCTATAGTCACCTATTGTGTGTTATGATCTGTTAACCCCGAAGTGACAATAATCGGGATACTTACCAGTGATGACCGTAGTTTGAGGAGTTCATGTATTCACTAAGTGTTAATGCTTTGGTACGGCACTCTATTAAAAGGAGGCCTTAATATCCCTTAGTTTCCAATAGGACGCCGCTGCCACAGGAGGATAGGACAAAAGATGTCATGCAAGTTCTTTTCCATAAGCACATATGACTATATTCGGAATACATGCCTATATTACATTGGTGAACTGGAGCTAATTTTGTGTCACCCTATGTTATAACTGTTGCATGAGGAATCGCATCTGACATAATTATCCATTACTAATCCATTGCCTATGAGCTTTTCACATATTGATCTTTGCTTAGATATTTTTCCGTTGCCATTGTTACAATCACTACAAAACTGCTTCCGTTACTTTTGCCACCGTTACCACTACTATCATATTACTTTGCTACTAAATACTTTGCTGCAGATATTAAGTTTTCCAGGTGTGGTTGAATTGACAACTCAGCTGCTAATACTTGAGAATATTCTTTGGACCCCCTTGTGTCGAATCAATAAATTTGGGTTCAATACTCTACCCTCGAAAACTGTTGTGATCCCCTATACTTGTGGGTTATCAAGACTATTTTCTGGCGCCATTGTCGGGGAGCATAGCTCTATTCTTTGAGTCACTTGGGATTTATATCTGCTGATCACTATGAAGAACTTGAAAGATAAAAGAACCAAGATTTTTCCCTCAACTACGAGGGGCGGTAAGAAACTGCCATCTAGCTCCGCACTTGATTCACCTTCTATTATGAGTAAACATGTGACACCTACTCCTGCTATTCATTCTGATATGTCGCATGTTATTGATGATGCCACTTGTGCTTTCCATGATACTCATGATGAAACTACTTCTATGCTTGATAATATTGTGCCACTAGGTGAATTTCTTGATGAACAACTTGCTAGGGTTAGAGAGAATGAAATTATTGAAACTGATAATATTGATGAAAGTGATGATGAAGATTCTCCCCCTAGATATGAACTGCCTGTTGTGCCTGAGGGTTATGTTATGGACGAAGAAACTGCTAGAGACTTTTTAGCTTGCAATGATATATCTGATCTTAACAAATTATTAGCTAAGCTTAAAGAAAAATCTTTGAATGCTAGAATGAAATATGACCCTGCTTTTTCTACTTCACCTATCTTTATTTCCGATAAGGATTATGATCTCTCTGTCAATCCCGAGTTAATTACTTTGGTTGAATCTGATCCTTTTTATGGCTATGAATCTGGAACTGTTGTGGCACATCTTACTAAATTAAATGATATAGCCACCCTGTCCACTAATGATGAGAAAACTCGCTATTACTTTATTCTTAAGCTGTTTCCATTCTCATTAAAGGGTGATGCTAAAACATGGTTTAATTCTCTTGATCCTGGTTGTGTGCGTAGTCCCTAGGATATGATTTATTATTTCTCTGCTAAATATTTCCCTGCTCATAAGAAACAAGTTGCCTTAAGGGAAATATATAATTTTGTGCAAATAGAAGAAGAGAGTCTCCCACAAGCTTGGGGGGGGGGGGGCTTGTCCAATTACTTAATGCTTTGCCTGATCATCCTCTCAAGAAGAATGAAATACTTGATATATTTTATAATGTACTAACCGATGCTTCCAGAGACCACTTGGATAGTTGTGTTGGTTGTGTTTTCAGGGAAAGAACTGTTGATGAAGCTGAATTGCTATTGAATAATATGTTGAGTAATGAAAATGATTGGACACTTCCTGAACCAACTCCTAAGCCAACTCCGAAGGAAAGGAGTATTCTATTTCTCAGTCCTGAAGATATGCAAGAGGCAAAGAAATCTATGAAAGAAAAAGGTATTAAAGCTGAAGATGTTAAGAATTTACCACCTATTGAAGAAATTCATGGTCTTGATAACCCGACACATGTCGTAAAGGTAAATTCTTTCTATAGATTTGATGAAGGTGATATTCCTCGTTATAAGTCTGCTAGCCAGTGCTTAGATGAGTTTGATAATTTTATTGTTAAACAAGAAAACTTCAATGCTTATGTTGGTAGACAATTGAAATGTAATGCTTATATGATTGAACACTTGAGTGATTATGTGTCTAGAGTTAAAGGTGAACTTAAACTTATTAGTAAACATGCTTCTATGGTTACCACTCAAGTAGAACAAGTACTTAAGGGTCATAATGATTTTCTCGATGAATTAAATAATAAGAAGAATGATAATGTTGTTAGAGTTATGACTAGAGGGGGTAAAATGACTCAGGAACCTTTGTATCCTGAGGGCCACCCTAAGAGAATTGAGCAAGATTCTCAGAGAACTAATGTCGGTGCACCTAGTCCTTCTAAAAGGAAGAAAAAGAAAAATGATAGGACTTTGCATGCTTCTAGTGAGCCTGTTGTTGACACACCTGAGAATCCCAATGATATTTCTATTTCTAATGCTGAAACACAATCTGGTAATGAACATGAACCTAGTGATAATGTTAATGATGATGTTCATGTTGATGCTCAACCTAGCAATGACAGTGATGTAGAGATTGAACCTGCTGTTTATGTTGATAACCCACAATCAAGGAATCAACGTTGTGATAAGAGAGACTTTGTTGCTAGGAAGCATGGTAAAGAAAGAGAACCAAGGGTTCAGAAACCCATGCCTTTTCCTCCTAAACCATCCAAGAAAAAGGATGATGAGGATTTTGAGCGCTTTGCTGAAATGATTAGACCAATCTTTTTGCGTATGCGTTTGACTGATATGCTTAAAATGAATCCTTATGCTAAGTATATGAAGGATATTGTTACTAATAAAAGAAAGATACCAGAAGCTGAAATTTCCAGCATGCTTGCTAATTACACTTTTAAGGGTGGAATACCTAAGAAACTAGGAGATCCAGGTGAGGGAGTCCTAGACTAAGGGGTCCTCGGGTGTCCGGCCTGTTGGACAGGGGCCGGACTAATGGGCTATGAAGATACAAGACCGAAGACTCTCACCCGTGTCCGGATGGGACTCTCCTTGGCGTGGATGGCAAGCTTGGCATTCGGATATGAAGATTTCTTTCTCTGTGGCCGACTTTGTGTAACCCTAGTCCCCTCCGGTGTCTATATAAACCGGAGGGCTTAGTCCATAGAGACAATCATAATCAGATAGGCTAGACTTCTAGGGTTTTAGCCATTACGATATCATGGTAGATCAACTCTTGTAACCCCCATACTCATCAATATTAATCTAGCAGGACGTAGGGTTTTACCTCCATCGAGAGGGCCCGAACATGGATAAACATTGTGTTCCCTGTCTCCTGTTACTTCAACCTCAGACGCACAGTTCGGGACCCCCTACCCGAGATGCGCCGGTTTTGACACCGACATTGGTGCTTTCATTGAGAGTTCTGTTGTGTCATCGTCAGGAGGTTCGATGGCCCCGTCAATCGTCTACAATAATATTGTCCAGGGAGAAACCTTCCTCCCCGGACAGATCTTCGTATTCGGCGGCTTCGCACTGTGGGCCAACTCGCGTGGCCATCTAGAGCAGATCGATAGCTATGCCCCTTGTCGTTAGGTCATATTTGGAAGCTTGAACTACGTCACGGATATTCGTGGAGACTTGATCTTTGACGGATTCGAGACCACGACAGCCGCTCCCTGTCGCCATGATGAACATGACTCAAATCTATCATCGGACCATGCCAGGGGATAGCACGTGTAACTGCTCTAGCCCTAGATCCGGAGCAGATCACGCCATCCGAGGACGGGAGGCTCAACCCCGCCACGGAAATTGCAGACTCAGCAGCGTCAGAGACACACACCGACCCAACCTCGAGTGGGATCCGGTCACTGGAACCTCGGACCCGTTTCCGGCTACAAGTTCCGAACCATGTGCGTCCGTGCACGACGAGCTTGATCAGGCATCGATCGTTGAATTCTGCTCCGGGGACATCTTTCGGCACTCGCCTTTAGCCAACATGCTAAACTCATTAAAAACACTCTCCTTAGTGGGGGAATCTCGGCCGAATTATATCTGGTTTGAAATGGAGGCTGACGACAGAGAATTCCACTTAATAGCCACTGTCGAAGACTTAACCGACATTCTCGATTACGGCTTTGAAGACATCGACGCTATGGACGACGATGCTAGAGAGGAGCAGGCCGAAAACCCACTGTTCACCGGACGATGGACGGCCACCTCCTCATACGATGTATACATGGTAAATGCACCAAAAGAGAGTAGTGGCGATGACAAGGAAGATCCAGTTGAGGATAAACCTCCTGAGATACAACCAAAACGCCGGCGTTAGCGGTGCCGCTATAAATCACACCGCAACAAAGACATCAAAACAAGCACAGGAGAAGATAACACTCCGGACGGTTCCAAAGACAATGAAGACCCCATTGAGGCAACTTCCGAACAAGATGAACGGGAAGATGGGTGAGTCAGCCCTGATGAATAGGCTATGCATGAAGACTCGGAGGACAGCAATTATCTTACACTCTCCGAGGATGAGGTGAGCCTCGGCAACGAGGATTTTATCATGCCTGAGGAACCTCTCGAGCAGGAGTGCCTCAAGTGCCGGCTAATAGCCACTGCAAGGAGCCTGAAAAAGAAGTAGCAACAGCTTCAAGCTGATCAAGATCTTCTCAATGACAGATGGGCTAACATCCTGGAAGCCGAGGAGTACGGCCTCAAGCGACCACTCCAAAGTTACACGAAGCACAATTTACTACCTCAATCCAATGACAAGGCGTTGGAGCCCGTGCCATCTGCGCACAATGCGGCTGACTGACCACCACGTGGTTGGGACAAAGCGGCAACCCAAGCCGAACACCAGCCCGTACCACCTCGCCGTAAAGACAGAGAAAAAACTGCTCTGGGATACACATATGATCTGCGGCAGGGCCTGAAGAATAAAGCAGGTCCGGCCAGATCGACCTATGGATCACGGGGGCGTGCCCCGACGCGCGACGACGGCTATCGAGCCAAACATGGCAAGCACAGTTACGTCCGAGCCAAAAATCGCAGACGGACTCCATCCGAAATACGTCGCGACCTGGCCCGATATAGAGGCACCGCACACCCCCTCTGCTTCACTCATGAAGTAATGGAACATGAATTCCCATAAGGGTTCAAACCTGTGGATATCAAATCATATGATGGAACCACATATCCTGTGGTATGGATTGAATACTTTGTCCTCCATATTCACATGGCGCGCGGCGATGATCTTCATGCCATCAAATACCTCCCCCTAAAACTCAAGGGGCTAGCCCGACGCTGGCTAAACAGCCTGCCTGAAAACTCCATTAGCAGCTGGGAGGACTTGGAAGAAGCCTTCCTTGACAACTTCCAAGGTACATATGTTCGACCTCCGGATGCCGACGACTTAAGTCACATAATCCAACAGCCCGGAGAGTCAGTCAGGAAATTCTAGACTAGATTCTTAACCAAAAAGAACCAGATCGTCGACTGTTCGAATGCCGAAGCCGTAGAGGCATTTAAACATAGCATCCGGGACGAATGGCTCGCCCGACACCTCGGCCGGGAAAAGCCAAAGTCCATGGCAGCCCTCACGGTACTCATGACCCGCTTTTGCATGGGCGAAGATAGCTGGCTAGCCTGTATCAATAACAACACAAGCGAACATGGCACTTCGGAAGCCAGAAATAGCAACGGTAAGCCCCGACGCAACAGACACAAGCGTCGAAGCAACGGTGATCATACCGATGACACGGCGGTCAATGCCGGATTCAGTGGCTCCAAGTCCAGACAGCGGAAGAAGCCATATAAAGAAATAATCAAGGCCCTTCCAGCCTGGACCGCATACTCGATCGCTCATGTCACATCCATGGCACCCCAGATAAACCAGCCAATCATACCCACAGGAGTTGTTGGGTCTTCAAACAGGCCGGCAAATTAAATGCCGAAGACAAGGAGAAGGGGTCGCAAAGCGAGAACGATGACGAGGAGCCCCGTCCCCCAAACACAGGGGACAGAAGAAGTTTCCCCCTCAAATCAAAACGGTGAACACGATATATGCTACCCATATCCCCAAGAAGGAGCGCAAGCACGCACTCAGGGATGTCTATGCAATAGAGCTAGTCGCCCCAAAATTCAACCCATGATCGTCATGACCGATCACCTTCGATTGCAGGGACCATCTGACCAGCATCTGTCACGGCAGGTCAGCCGCACTGGTCCTCGACCCAATAATTGATGGATTTCACCTCACACGAGTCCTCATGGACGGCGGTAGCAACCTCAACCTACTTTACCAGGATACAGTGCGCAAAATGGGCATCGATCCATCAAGGATCAAGCCCACCAAAACCACCTTTAAAGGAGTTATACCAGGTGTAGAGGCCCGCTACTCTTGCTCAATTACATTTGTGGTCGTCTTCGGATCTCCGGACAACTTCCGAAGCGAGGAGTTAATCTTTGATATCGTCCCCTTCCGCAGTGGTCATCACACACTGCTCGGACGAACTATGTTTTCCCGATTCAATGCGGTGCCGCACTACGCTTATCTCAAGCTCAAGATGTCCAGACCACGTGGTGTCATAACAGTCAATGGAAACACGGAGCGCTCCCTCCGTACTGAGGAGCCCACCGCTGCCCTGGCAGTAGAGTGATAACCCACAAGTATAGGGGATCGCAACAGTTTTTGAGGGTAGAGAATTCAACCCAAATTTATTGATTCGACACAAGGGGAGCCAAAGAATACTCTCAAGTATTAGCAGCTGAGTTGTCAATTCAACCACACCTAGAAACTTAATATCTGCAGCAAAGTGTTTAGTAGCAAAGTAATATGATAGTAGTGGTAATGGTAGCAAAAGGTAATAGTAGAAAAAGTAATGTTTTTGGTATTTTGTAGTGATGATAGCAATAGCAACGGAAAACTAAATAAGCGAAGAACAATATATTGAAAGCTCGTAGGCAATGGACCAGTGATGGAGAAATATGTCGGATGCTATTCATCATGTAACGGTCATAACCTAGGGTGACACAGAACTAGCTCCAGTTCATCAATGTAATGTAGGCATGTATTCCGAATATAGTCATATGTGCTTATGGAAAAGAACTTGCATGACATCTTTTGTCCTACCCTCCTGTGGCAGCGGGGTCGTAACGAAAAGTAAGGGATATTAAGGCCTCCTTTTAATAGAGTACCGAAACTAAGCATTAGCACATAGTGAATACATGAACTCCTCAAACTACGGTCATCACCGGTAAGTATCCCGATTATTGTCACTTCGGGGTTAACGGATCATAACACATAATAGGTGACTATAGACTTGCAAGATAGGATCAAGAACTCTCATATATTGATGAAAACATAATAGGTTCAGATCTGAAATCATGGCACTCGGGCCCTAGTGACAAGCATTAAGCATAGCAAAGTCATAGCAACATCAATCTCAGAACATAGTGGATACTAGGGATCAAACCCTAACAAAACTAACTCGATTACATGATTGATCCCATCCAACCCATCACCATCCAGCAAGCCTATGATGGAATTACTCACGCACGGCGGTGAGCATCATGAAATTGGTGATGGAGGATGGTTGATGATGATGATGGCGACGGATTCCCCTCTCCAGAGCCCTGAACGGACTCCAGATCAGCCCACCCGAGGGGTTTTAGGGCTTGGCGGCTCCGTATCGTAAAATGCGATGAATCCTTCTCTCTGATTTATTCTCCCCAAAACCAAATATATAGAGATGGAGTTGAGGTCGGAGGAGCTCTAGGGGGCCCATGAGGTAGGGGGCGCGCCCTACTGTGGCAGGTGCGCCCCCCACCATCGTGGACAGGTGGTGGGCCCCCTGGTCTTCATCTTTTGCAAGGATTTTTTTATATTTTCTGAATAGATGTTTCATGAAGTTTCAGGTCATTCCGAGAACTTTTGTTTCTGCACATAAATAACACCATAGCAATTCTGCTGAAAACAACGTCAGTCCGGGTTAGTTCCATTCAAATCATGCAAGTTAGAGTCCAAAACAAGGGCAAAAGTGTTTGGAAAAGTAGATATGACGGAGACGTGTCAACTCCCCCAAGCTTAAACCTTTGCTTGTCCTCAAGCAATTCAGTTGATAAACTGAAAATGATAAAGAAAAACTTTTACAAACTCTGTTTGCGCTTGTTGTTGTAAATATGTAAAGCCAGCACTCAAGTTTTCAGCAAAGATTATGACTAACCACATTCACAATAACGCTTAGGTCTCAAGTTTACTCATATCAATGGCATAATCAACTAGCGAGCAATAATAATAAATCTTGGATGACAACACGTTCTCAAAACAATCATAATATGATATAACAAGATGGTATCTCGCTAGCCCTTTCTGAGACCGCAAAACATAAATGCAGAGCACCTTTAAAGATCAAGGACTGACTAGACATTGTAATTCATGGTAAAAGAGATCCAGTCAAGTCATACTCAATATAAACTAACAGTAACGAATGCAAATGACAGCGGTGCTCTCCAACTGGTGCTTTTTAATAAGAGGATGATGACTCGGCATAAGATTAAATAGATAGGGCCTTCGCAGAGGGAAGCAGGGATTTGTAGAGGTGCCAGAGCTCAGGTTTGAAATAGAGATGAATAATATTTTGAGCGGTATACTTTCATTGTCAACATAACAACCAAGAGATGGCGATATCTTCCATGCTACACACATTATAGGCGGTTCCCAATCAGAATAGTAAAGTTTATACTCCCCCTCCACCAACAAGCATCAATCCATGGCTTGCTCGAAACAACGAGTGCCTCCAACTAAAAAGAGTCCCAGGGGGAGTTTTGTTTGCAATTATTTTGATTTGATTTTGCATAAAGCGTGGGACTGGGCATCCCAGTGACTAGCCACTTTCTCGTGAGTGAGGAGCGGAGTCCACTCTTGAGAATAACCCGCCCAACATGGAAGATACAGACAACCCTAGTTGATACATGAGCTATTCGAGCATACAAAACAAGATATTTATTTTAAGGTTTAGAGTTTGGCACATACAAATTTACTTGGAATGGCAGGTATATACCGTATATAGGAAGGTATAGTGGACTCATGTGGACTAACTTTGGGGTTTATGGAGTTGGATGCACAAGCAGTATTCCCGCTTAGTACAGGTGAAGGCTAGCAAAAGACTGGGAAGTGACCAGCTAGCGAGCGACAACAGTCATGAACATGCATTAAAATTAATCAACACCGAATGCAAGCATGAGTAGGATATAATCCACCATGAACATAAATATCATGAAGGCTATGTTGATTTTTGTTTCAACTACATGCGTGAACATGCGCCAAGTCAAGTCACTTAAATCATTCAGAGGAGGATACCACCCTATCATACCACATCACAACCATTTTAATAGCATGTTGGCACATAAGGTAAACCATTATAAGCTCCTAGCTAATCAAGCATGGCACAAGAAACTATGATCTCTAGTTGTCATTGCAAACATGTTTATTCATAATAGGCCGAATCAGGAACGATGAACTAATCATATTTACAAAAACAAGAGAGGTGGAGTTCATACCAGCTTTTCTCATCTCAGTCAGTCCATCATATATCGTCATAATTGCCTTTCACTTGCACGACCGAATAGTGTGAATAATAATAATAGTGCACGTGCATTGGACTAAGCTGGAATTTGGAAGCATTCAATAAATAGGAGAAGACAAGGCAATACGGGCTCTTTTCTCAGATCAACAATAATGCATATAAGAGCTACTTCAACAATTTAATTATGGTCTTCTCCTATCGACCCCCAAAGAAAAGAAAAGAAATAAAACTATTTACACGGGAAAGCTCCCAACAATCAAAAGAAGAACATGAAATCTTTTTGGGTTTTCTTTTTAATCACTACTACAAGCATCTAAAGTAAACTAATTAAAAGCCACAACTAATTTTTTTTGTTTTTCTTAAGGTTTATTAAACACACAAGAAGAAAGCATAAAAAGGAAAATAAACTAGCATGGATGATACAATGAAAAAGTATGAGCACCGACATCTATCGATGAGTCTGTGAACATGAATGTAATGTCGGCGAGAAATACATACTCCCCCAAGCTTAGGCTTTTGGCGTAAGTTGGTCTATGGCCACGGTTGGCCTGGCGGATATCCATAATAATAGTTGGGGTCGTACTGCGATGCAGCGGCTATCGCCTCCTGAGCTGCAGCGTGGCGACGAGCGGCCTCCGCTCTCCTCTCGTACTCATCTGCCTCCTCTCTGGTAATAACATATCTTCCTTTTGCCTGATAATCAAAGAAGGCAGGAGCAGGGAGAGTAATACGGACATCACGCCGTTTGTCAAAGATTAGTTGATACTGGAGAGGTGATTCACTCCTCTCAACAAACTGGTGGTGAACCATAGCATTAAAGTCTAGGTAAGCAGGAGATAATTCAATATCATCTTCACGTATGGCTATACCAAGAAAATTAGCTATGCGGGTTGCATAAATTCCACCAAAGAAATCTCCATTAAATCTATTAAGATGCAACCTACGTGCAACAATGGCTCCCAAACTATAGGATTTGTCTCCTAACACAGCACTCCTAAGAATACTGAGGTTAGGAACACACATATGACATGCTTCATCTTTATCATTTATGCATCTACCTATGAAGAGAGCAAAATAATGTATAGCAGGAAAATGAATGCTCCCTATGGTTTCTTGTGTTATGTCTCTGGATTCTCCCACAGTTATACTAGCAAGAAAATCTCTAAATTCAGATTTGTGAGGTTCCCTGACACTACCCTATTGTGGAAGTTTGCAAGCAGTGGTAAAATCCTCTAAGTCCATAGTATAAGAATTATCATAAAGATCAAACAGGACAGTTGGAGAATTACGTGAAGATGAAAATTCAAACCTCCTCACAGAGGAACTAGTGAGATAGTGGTACTGGCTGCACTTCTCTTCCTCGAAGCTCACAAGATCCACGTTACGCAAATATGCATTAAATTCTTCCTTAATTCCCGCACGATCCATAAAGTTTTCAGAAGGCCATTCACAAGGACGCACTGGAGCGTCTCTTGGTGGCTCTTCATCAGCATCACGCATTGCAAGCCTGGGTCCTTACTTCCTTGAAGAACCACCTTGGAACATTCTCCTAAGCATATTTCTTCCTCTGAAAAATATCTGAAATTTTTAGTAACTTCAAAATAAAAGTGAACCAAACTCAATAATATTGATAGCAACTACTCATACAAGTGCCTAGAGCCTATATCATGCATCAAAACTACTTGGAACCATATAAATTTGACATGCAAGCTCAAGAACATGGTCACCTAGGCAGCACAAATTTGCAATGAATAAAGCACTAGAACAAAAACTAATTGGACCAATGGAGGAGTCGCATACCAAGGAACAATCTCCCCAAGCAGTTTTGTGAGAGGTGCTTTGAGCAAGGAGATCGAAAATGGCAGCAAAATAAGTTTGGACTCGGGTTTGATCTGGATATTCGTGTTTGTGGGAGGAAGAAGGAGTGTGTGGGTGAAAGGATACATGGAGGAGGGCCACCATGGGCCCACGAGGCAGGGGGGCACGCCCAGGGGGGTAGGGCGCGCCCCTGACCCTCGTGGCCAGGTGTCAGGTCCTCCTGTTGTGTTCTCAGTGCCAAATATTCTCAAATATTCTAGAAAAAATCATATTTAAATTTAGGGCATTTGGAGAACTTTTATTTTCGTGGTATTTTTATATTGCATGGATAATTCAGATAATAGATAGAAAATACTAATTTTATTTTATTTAATATAAATAACAGAAAGTAAAATGAGGGTACAGAAGGTTGTGCCTTCTAGTTTCATCCATCTCATGCTCATCAAAAGGAATCCACTAACAAGGTTGATCAAGTCTTATTAACGAACTCATTCCGAATAACATGGAATGGGAGAAATTTCGAATAACACTATGTTACCTCAACGAGCATATGCAGTTCCCCAATAATAAGAATATCATATTTCTTCTTGACAGTAGGAAGAGGAAATTCAAAACCTCCAAATATAATTGATGGAATTTTTTTCAATAGAGTTGATACTATGAAAGCGCTTGCTTAAGGGTCGCCACCTCAGATGTGGCCCCTACAATAGCCATGTTAATCCTGTCATTTCTTGCAATTGCACCTTTTTTATATACATATTCAACCAAGGTATTTCTTACCTTCCTTCTCCTCGAGCTGCTTCTTGGCATGCCTGAGCTCTTGCTCGGACTTCTCGAGGCTCTGCTTCAGCGTGTCCACTTCTGCAGTGAGTACGGCGGATGCCAGCAGAGAAGCCTGCACACGCATATTGACTCCTTTTGTTAGACTCCTGAGAATTTTTTGATCCTCTATTCGGCTTTTCTTCCCGAGCGCCCAACAGAGCATCAGGGGCTACTGTCTATGCAGTAATATTATTTACACATTATGTACTTACCTCAAAGCCTGTCAAAAGGCTAGTACAAGCTTCAGTCAGTCCGCTCTTGGCGGATTGAACCTTCTGGACCACCGCACTCATAATAGCCCGGTGCTCCTCGTCGATGGAGGCGCCTTGGAGCGCCTCCAACATATTGTCCGGCGCCTCCGGGTGGACGGGGGTCGCCGGCACGGTGGACTTGCTCCTCTTGGAAGGAGGTCCCGCGCCGGACTCCGGAACCCTTGAAGGTTCCGGAGCGGTGTCCGGCCTAGAGCCGGACTTGGAGCCCTGGGGGGTTTCATCCCCTTTACTCCTGGAGACCGGGAGGTCGCCTTGCGGCGCCTCCGGGACCACCTCCTCCCTGTTTGGAACCTGCTGGGACAGTACCTCGGTGTCGTCCACAGGGCGGGGGGAGGAAGCCGTCAAAAGCGAGTTCACATCCGACGAGTCCAGTGAGCCGCTCGACGACGCGTCGAGCCGGTCTTTGGGTGGGCTGCATAAGCATATTCGACATAAGGGAAAGCTGTGCAATAAACGAATACTATGAATTACTCCGGTATCCGGATACTTACGATTTTGCCAGGGGCTTGGCCCTGGGCTGCCACTCCTCTTCGCCGTCGTCGGCGTCGTTGGAGTAGTCCGGAGGAAGGGTTTTCCCCTTCTTGGACCCTCCGGCCTCCTTAGAGAGGGCGGCCTTCCTTTTCTTCTCTCCTCCCGCTGGAGGGGGAGAGGTCTCTTCTTCTTCCTCCCCGTCTTCACAAAAGGAAGGCGCTTTGGGACCGTCGGATGACGAATCCGACACCTCCTGGCGCCGGGCACTCTTTCGAGTCCCCGTGGCCCTTTTCGTGGCCTTTTTCTCTGGCACCACATAGGGCGCCGGAACCAGCAGCTTCGCCAAGCGAGCATCCGCTGGGCCTTCGGGCAAAGGAGCCGGACAGTTGATCTGTCCGGACGTCACCTCCCAATCCTATCAAAGATAAGGGAACTTAGATCCCGCATAGAGTCAAACTATGAAAAATTGATACCCTGTAAAAGGACAAAGACAGCTTACCGCATGAGTGTGATGCTGAGTACTGAATCCGCGATCCTCGACAGCGGATGCGGGAGCCTCGGCGCCCTTGAAAAGCATCCTCCAGGCATCTTCGTACATCGTGTCGAAGAGCCTGTTTAGAGTTCGATGCTGCACCAGGTCGAACTCCCACAGGTTGAAGGCCCGTCGTTGACACGGGAGGATCAGGAGGATGAGCATAACCTGAACTACGTTGACAACCTTGAGCTTCTTGTCCACCAAGGTTTGGATGCATGTTTGGAGTCTGGTCAGCTCTCCTTTTTTACGCCAAGACAGGCATGTCTCCTTCCATGAGGTGAGCCGCGTAGGGGGGCCGGATCGAAACTCAGGGGGTGCGACCCATTCGGCGTCGTGCGGCTCGGTGACATAAAACCACCATGATTGCCACCCCTTCAGGGTCTCCACAAAGGAGCCCTCGAGCCACAGGACATTGGCCATCTTGCCAACCATGGCACCACCGCACTCCGCCTGGCTGCCGCGCACCACCTTTGGCTTGACGTTGAAAGTCTTAAGCCATAGGCTGAAATGGGGGCGGATGCGGAGGAACGCCTCGCACACGATGATAAACGCCGAGATGTTGAGGACGAAGTTCGGGGCCAGATCGTGGAAATCCAGGCCGTAGTAGAACATGAGCCCCCGGACAAATGGATGCAGAGGAAAGCCCAGTCCGCGGAGGAAATGGGGAGGAATACCACCCTCTCATGGGGCCTAGGAGTGGGGATGAGCTGCCCCTTTTCGGGAAGCCAGTGCCCGATGTCGCTAGCCAGATATCCGGCCTTCCTTAGCTTTTTGATGTGTCCCTCCATGACGGAGGAGACCATCCACTTGCCTCCCGCTCCGGACATGACTGGAGAAGGTTGAGGTGGTAGTGCGGACTTGGGCGCTGGAGCTCGAGTGCGCAAGAATGGATAGGCAAAGGAGGAAGAAGGCGTGGGTGAAAAGGTGGATCCTTATCCCCTTATATGGGTGGACGCAACTACATGTCCCCACCAGCCTGGTAAAACTCGCTTATCTCCAAGCGTCGTAATCAAAGGCGCGGTTGGGTTACCCACGCCCGTATTGATGAGAATCCCGGAATAAGGGGACATGATCTCTGCTTTGACAAGACGTGCCAAGGAAACCGCCTCGCATGACGCGCTGAGGTGGGATAATGAAATGACTCGGATAAAAGCTTGGATGTGGTGTGTCACACTATGGAATACATCAGCAGATTAGATTTGTGTAAATATTATTCTCTCTATGGCAATATGTGGAAACTTATTTTGCAGAGCCGGACACTATCTTTGTGTTCAAAATCTTCTATAAAGTACTTGGAGGAGGAACCCGCCTTGCAATGCCGAAGACAATCTGCGCGCCGGACTCGTCGTCATTGAAGCCTGGTTCAGGGGCTACTGAGGGAGTCCTGGATTAGGGGGTGTTCGGATAGCCGAACTATACCTTCAGCCGGACTCCTGGACTATGAAGATACCAGATTGAAGACTCCGTCCCGTGTCCGGAAGGGACTTTCCTTGGCGTGGAAACCGACTCTATGTAACCCTAACTCTCTCCGGTGTCTATATAAACCGGAGGGTTTTAGTCCGTAGGACGACATACACATCAACAATCATACCATAGGCTACTTCTAGGGTTTAGCCTCTCTGATCTCGTGGTAGATCTACTCTTGTACTACCCATATCATCAATATTAATCAAGTAGGACGTAGGGTTTTACCTCCATCGAGAGGGCCCGAACCTAGGTAAATCTTCGTGTCCCTTGCCTCATGTTACCATCTGACCTAGATGCACAGTTCGGGACCCCCTACCCGAGATCCGCCGGTTTTGACACCGACAGTGGTCAAGCAGAATTAAGTAATAGAGAGCTTAAATTAATTTTGCAAAAGACTGTTAATAGATCTAGGAAGAATTGGTCCAAGAAACTCGATGATGCATTATGGGCCTATAGAACTGCATATAAAAATCCTATGGGTATGTCTCCATATAACATGGTTTATGGAAAAGCATGTCACTTACCTCTCGAACTAGAACATAAGTCATATTGAGCTATTAAAGAGCTCAATTATGATTTGAAACTTGCCAGCGAGAAGATGTTATTTGACATTAGCTCACTGGATGAATGGAGAACCCAAGCCTATGAGAATGCCAAACTGTTTAAAGAAAAGGTTAAAAGATGGCATGATAAAAGGATACAAAAGTGTGAGTTCAATGTAGGTGATTATGTATTGTTATACAACTCTCGTTTAAGATTCTTTGCAGGAAAACTTCTCTCTAAATGGGAAGGTCATTACGTTATCGAGGAGGTCTATCATTCCGGTGCCATAAAAATCAACAACTTCGAAGGCACAAATCCAAAGGTGGTGAACGGTCAAAGAATCAAACATTATATCTCAGGTAATCCCATAAATGTTGAAACCAATATTATTGAAACCGTAACCCCGGAGGAATACATAAGGGACACTTTCCAGAAGGTTTCAGACTCCGAAAAGGAATAAGTATGTGGTACGGTAAGTAAACCGACTCCAAAACAGTTCTAATGGCAATTTTTCTCCGTCTTGGAATATTTAGAAAAAATAGGAAAATAAGAAGCAGACCGGAAAGGACACGGGGCTTCCACGAGGGTGGAGGGTGCGCCCTACCCCCCTGGGCGCGCCCCCTGCCTCGTGGGCACCTCATGTGCTCTCCGGACTCCGTTTTCTTGCATTATACTTCTTTTAGTCGGTAAAAATTCATTATATAATCTCTCGAAGGTTTTGACCACCGTATCATGCAAATATCTCCTGTCTTTGTCTCGAGTTGTCCTGCTGCAGATTAGAGCAACATGCCATCCCAGGATTCGGAAGGAGAAAGCTATGTGGCTGATTACCTTGCAGATCCTAAGGTCTATGGGGATGTGGAGCATTGTGGTTGGACTACGGAAGAAGAAGAGGACTATGAACCTAAGGGAAAAGAGGAGGCAAGCTTAGATGAAGATGAAGTCTCATTACCGCAACCTGGGGACATGCATGTGGAGTTCAAAAATTCAAGCCTCCCTGATAGAGCAAAGAAACATAAGATTGAGCTTATGCCTTTTCTCCTCTTGCAGGAAAACAAGCAGGAATTATGCAAAAAGATATTAAGCCTGGAGCAGGAGATTGATGACCTGAGGGACCAAAATTATGTCCTCAAGCGCAAATTAAGGAAGAAGCCTATGCCATCAACAAAACCATCATCTTCCTCACCCCCAAAGAAGGAGACATAATCACATGGGTATGGGCACTCCCCTTGGCAACTGCCAAGCTTGGGGGAGTGCCCCGGTATCATATCACCATCACAACTTTTATCTTTACCTTTTTCTTAGTTTGATCCTTTTGATAATATCTTGATCTAGTAGTATAAAGTTTTACTATGATCTAGTTGTGAGTTTTTCTTTATGATCCTTCTATGTAATCGAGTCCGTGAGCTATATAATAAAGATTAGTGTTGAGTCAAGGACAGTAGCAAATTTCCCTCAAGTGGATGACCTAAGGTTTATCAATCTGTGGGACGTGTAGGATGAAGATGGTCTCTCTCCAGCACCCCTGCAACAAAATAACAAAGAGTCTCTTGTGTCCCCAACACACGCAATACAATGGTAAATTGTATAGGTGCACTAGTTCGGCGAAGAGATGGTGATACAAATGCAATATGGATGGTAGATATAGGTTTTTGTAATCTGAAAATATAAAAACAGCAAGGTAACTAATGATAAAAGTGAGCGTAAACGGTATTGCAATGCGTTGAAAAAAGGCCTAGGGTTCATACTTTCACTAGTGCAAGTTCTCTCAACAATAATAACATAATTGGATCATATAACTATCCCTCAACATGCAACAAAGAGTCACTCCAAAGTCACTAATAGCGGAGAAAAAACAAAGAGATTATTGTAGGGTATGAAACCACCTCAAAGTTATCCTTTCTGATCGATCTATTCAAGACCCCGTAGTAAAATAACATGAAGCTATTCTTTCCGTTCAATCTATCACAGAGTTCGTACTAGAATAACACCTTAAGACACAAATCAACCAAAACCCTAATGTCACCTAGATACTCCAATGTCACCTCAAGTATACGTGGGTATGATTATACGATATGCATCACACAATCTCAGATCATCTATTCAACCAACACAAAGAACTTCAAAGAGTGCCCCAAAGTTTCTACCAGAGAGTCAAGACGAAAACGTGTGCCAACCCCTATGCATAAGTTCCCGAGGTCACGGAACTCGCAAGTTGATCACCAAAACATACATCAAGTGGATCACGTGATATCCCATTGTCACCATAGATAAGCACGTGCAAGACATACATCAAGTGTTCTCAAATCCTTAAAGACTCAATCCGATAAGATAACTTCGAAGGGAAAACTCAATTCATCACAAGAGAGTAGAGGGGGAGAAACATCATAAGATCCAAATATAATAGCAAAGCTTGCGATACATCAAGATCGTACCACCTCAAGAACACGAGAGAGAGAGAGAGAGAGAGAGAGAGAGATCAAACACATAGCTAGTGGTACATACCCTTGATACGTCTCCAACGTATCTATAATTTTTTATTGCTCCATGCTATATTATCTACTGTTTTGGATGTTTATGGGCTTTATTATACACTTTTATATCATTTTTGAGACTGACCTATTAACCCAGAGCCCAGTGCCAGTTTCTGTTTTTCCTTGTTTTAGAGTATCGCGGAAAAGGAAAATCAAATGGAGTCCAATTGACCCGAAACTTCACGGAACTCATTTTTGGAAGGAAAGCAACCTGTTGGACTTGGAGTGCACGTCAGGAAAGAAACAAGGGAGCCACTAGGTAGGGGGCGCCCACCCCCCTAGGGCGCGCCGTCCATCCTTGTGGGCCCCTCATGGCCCCCCTGTCAGTGTCAAAACCGGCGGATCTCGGGTAGGGGGTCCCTAACTGTGCGTCTAGGCCGGATGGTAATAGGAGACAAGGGACACAATGTTTTACCCAGGTTCGGGCCCTCTTGATGGAGGTAAAACCCTACGTCCTGCTTGATTAATATTGATGATATGGGTAGTACAAGAGTAGATCTACCACAAGATCAAGGAGGCTAAACCCTAAAAGCTAACCTATGGTATGATTGTTGTATGATGAAGTTGTCCTATGGACTAAAACCCTCCGGTTTATATAGACACCAGAGAGGGTTAGGGTTACACAAAGTCGGTTACAATGGTAGGAGATCTTGAATATCCGCATCGCCAAGCTTGCCTTCCACGCCAAGGAAAGTCCCATCCGGACACGGAACGGAGTCTTCAATCTTGTATCTTCATACTCCTGGAGTCTGACTGAAGGTATAGTCCGGCTACCCGAACACCCCCTAATCCAGTATTCCCTCAGTAGCCCCTGAACCAGGCTTCAATGACGACGAGTCCGGCGCGCAAATTGTCTTCGGCATTGCAAGGCCGGTTCCTCCTCCAAATTCTTCATAAAAGTTTGTAAACACCAAGAGTAGTGTCCGGCTCTGCAAAATAAGCTTCCACGTATTGCCATAGAGAGAATAATATTAACACAAATCTAATCTACTGACGTATTCCGCAGCGTGACATCACACTACGGCCAAGCCTTTATTCGAATCGTTTTTGCTTTTCCACCTTAGCATGTTTTGCGAGGCGGTTTCCTTGGCACGTCTTGTCAAAGCAGAGATCGTGTCCCCTTTATTTACGGGATTCTCATCAATACGGACGTGGGTAACCCAATCGTGCTCGTTAGCATGTTTTCTCGATTAAAGGCGAGTCCCAAATGGTCACGGGGAGGGCTCCTAGTATTCAACCTCTTATAAAGAGACCAAGGCCTTACTCCTTTTCTCCACTCTCAACACAAGTTCGCCTATCGCCTCGAGTTCCAACACCCTAGGCTCCAGATTCCAGGCGCTTCGGACCTTTGACAATGTCCGGTTCTGACCTTCAAGGCCGATGGATGCCCTCCTCCGTCACAGAGGAGGACGTGCTAAGGTTGAGAGAGGCTAAGTTTTTGACCGCCAAAATTTCGTATAGGTTGCCTGCTCAAAGGCAGGCTATTCCCAGTCCCCAGCCTAGTGAGAGCGTAGTGTTCATGTCTCACTTCCTTCGGGGTTTAGGCTTCCCGATGGATCCCTTCGTGAGGGGGCTGATGTTCTATTATGGGCTGGAGTTTCATGACCTAGCTCCGGAGTCCATCCTCCACGTTTCCTCATTCATCATTGTGTGCGAAGTGTTCCTCCGTGTTACTCCTCACTTCGGATTATGGCTCAAGACTTTTGGAGTGGAGCCGAAGATGATCAAGGGACGGCACGCAGAGTGCGGAGGTGCTGTCATAAGTAAGAATGCCGATGCTCCATGGCCCGAGGGCTCCTTTCAAGAGGAGCTCGGCTTGTGGCAACGAGAGTGGTTCTATATCACCGCTCCCAGGAGCGCCAAGTGGGTGGCGCCTCCTGCCTTTCGCTCGGGTCCCCCACCACGGCTAGCGTCATGGGTCAACAAAGGATTAGATTAGGAGTTATCCAAAGACGTGCCCCTATTACAGGGCCGCATTAGGGATCTCTTAGAAGGAGAACTCAACCTGGTCAAGGTGACGCAGGTCATGCTGATTCGCCAAACATTGCCCGGCAAACGTCGCTCCCTTCATCTGTGGGAGTTTAATCCGGAGGGACCACGAGCTCTCCAGCATTTTATGGGCGCAACGCCCGTGGAGATGTATAAAATGTTCTTCGGATCACAAGCAATGTGTTCGGATTTGGCCGAGGACGCAGGTTTAAGCTGCAATCGCCCGGATACTCAAGTAAGTAACCTTGTGCCCGAACTCGCTATCCGTAAAATTGTCATAGACTCTCCCCTAAAAGAGTTGTCCTTTTAAACAGGAGTGGGTAGCGAAGGCGAAGCTGATCAGGTGTCCGACTCCGCTTCCTGAGACCAGGCCGGATCCCATGCTAGTCAGGATGTTGAAGATCGTGCCTTTGGAGGGAAGTGAGGGGGAGGACAAGGAAACTATGGCCTCCTCGAAGGAGGCCGCTCCGAAGGGAGGAACCGACAATTCCTCTCCTAGGGGGAAGAAGAGGGCCGCCTCTGACGACCCGGAGACCATGGCCTCAAAGCGGGGGAAGAAGTTCTCGTCAGAGGGTCCAGCGTCGGGGAGACCTCGGCCGAACTACGCCCCCGAAGGGATCAGCCCTCCAGCGAGTCGTAAGTAGAGAAAGATTTTCCTTTAGAGGGATGAGAGAAATCCTTACTTTTTATCTGAGAAGATTAATCGAAATTTTACCTTGTAGCTCGGACCTCAGCCCTTCTCAGTAGAGCTCGTCTTCGGGGGATCTTCTTCCGGAGATGATGGAGAGTGGAACGCCTCCCCCTGCCGTACCGCCTAGCGAGGCGGGCGACCCTGAGGTGTCATCGCGGAGGGTTTCTCCGAATCCGGCAGGGGTGGAAGGTAGCCATATGGCCCCCCAAGGTTCTCCGCGTCCTGCCATCGATGGAGGTCGTAGGACGAGTCCGGCACCGTCTGGTGTGCGGTCAGAGGAGCTGATGATTCTGCTGGGGCGAGCTTCTATCTCTGAGGAGCACCGTGCATTGATGGGTACGGTGATTGGAAGGATTTCATCCGCGGAAAGCGGATTGCACGAGGCCGTCAGAAGTTTGCTGGCGGGTTTTGAGGTAAGTTTGATAATGTACTTCTTTGTCAGTTGCGCATAAACAAGATGCGTCCTGTGTAGATAGTAGCCCCTGAGACTCTATGCGTTGTCAAAATTAACGGTGCGCAGAGGATCATAATCCCAGGTCTAATTTTCGCCTTTGTATATAGGTGGTGAAGTGTCCGGAATCGAGCCGAACTGATGATTTTGCCGAACTAAAGCAGCAACTTGACGTGGCAGATGCCGACATCGCGCTCGTCAACGAGCGACTTGATGATGCTCATGGTATGCAATTCCTCGGGCGGCATCTGGTAAGAGGAGCTTTTATGCCAGTATCTTACCATGTGTGTGCTTGACGCAGATGGTGCGGCCGCCGTGGAGAGTCTCCGGGCGGAACTTGCCCGAGCTAAGGAACAAGCCAGGACAAGTGATGCGGCTGCCGAGAAGGCACTTGAAGAGCTGAGAGCCGAACAGGCTGCTCACTGCCGAAGCAAGAAGGAGATGGCCGAGATGGCCGTGAAGTTAAAAAGCGCTGCTGACCGTTGCAAGTCTCTTGAGAAAGAAGACCGGGCGAGACAAACGGACTTAGAGAAGGCCGTTGTTGATGCCAAGGACGCTCGCTCTGCGATGAGAGCTGCGAAGGAGGAGTTGCGTCAGGCCGGACAGATTGCGGCTGGAAAGCCCTTTATGCTGCGGAGGAAGTTTGGCGATCCGAAGTTTGCTCTGTTGGACCGGATGTGGAGTGCGAAGGACGCCTATCTGGATTTGGCAGCGAGTGCTGCTGATGCGACCGAACACTTTCAAGATCAAGAAGATCACGGAGTGGAAAGGCTTTTCTAGTCGCAGTTCCACAATCCAGAGCATCCACTGGCAGTGGACGATCGTCTAGCTCAATGGGCCGAACTGAATAGATTGTCCGAACTCGCCATGAAGTACGTCATGGGTCATCTGTGGCCGGGGAGATCGGAGCCGAAGAGTTATTTCGGCTTGGTGCAGCAATTCCTTGGCGTGGTGCCACGTATCGATGCGATGAAGAGATCAGCATGCATAGAGGGCGCACGGATGGCTCTTTCCCATGTCAAGACATACGGGGCAGGGATGGAGACCACCGTTGTTGCATCCCGAGATTCGGACCAAAGCCAAGTACCCTCCGAGCACTATTTTCAGAAAGTCCTTGAAGGAGCTCGTGTAATACAGACGCAGTGCTCGAAGGATGCTATGTTCTGATAGCATATGTAATTATGAAGCAATATTTTGATGAATTGTAGTAGCCTTTTATACTTGTGCGTGCAAGTATGTGGAACACCTCCTGTGCGGCCATTTTAATATATACGTACAAAATCTGAAAGATGGCAGTCGTTGGCTTCAGCCCCCACGCACATAGTGCGGGGGTGCTCGCAGAAGGCACATTTTCACACTTAATCCAACGTCTTGGTCCTACAAAGGAGGTGATAGCGCAGCGAGCTAGGCAACCGGACTATAATGCTTTAACACTTTCACTTAGCCATAGGAGCTTGACAATGGGACTATTTAGGTAGCCCCTGGTGGCGACTGCGCTCGCCCGAATGTGGGGCGCTTATGTGCCTGGCCGGGAAACGGCCCTTCGTTAATGCGGGGGAATCCTATAGATTCCGGAGAGTCATCGAGTGGTTGACAAGTCTCACGCCATATCATGACAGTCGGTTTTCGGCTTTCTCTACTGAGGTGCTCGCCTGGCCGAACCAGGGCACAATCGCAGTAGTTCTCCTGGTGCCGCCTTAGCCGATAGAGCGGAACGTAAGGCGGCCGAATACAGGAGCCGGGCAACCCAACATTTGACCAAAATCATGACTCGGAGCTGATGCATATAAGGCCAAACTCGCGACGCCGAACACTCCCTAAGGTATTCGGTCTTTATGAGAGCGGGCTAAGTAACGCTCTAAGGTATAAGCCCCTAGTGTCCAGGTACGCACAAGAATTCTGACGTGGCCACATGCCAAGACGCCAGCCTCCTCCTTGGTCATAGAACCAGGGGATGTGTATCAACAAGAGACAGTAAAAAAGGTTTACGCAGGGTCTTAATCTGAAAAGAATCCTTGGAACGGGTCCCTACTGCACGTCTGCGCCTGTGTCTCCGTTGTGTCGTATCCTGGACGGGCGCAGCACGGCGTTCATCTGTAAAAAGGAGAGCAACTAAGTTGGGGCGTGCCGAAAAGTTATATGAAATAAACAAAGTGTAAAGTAAAATATGGAAAATTGAGCTTTATTGTGTCTTATTTGATACGTGTGAAGCCCCTAGTGCAGGGGTATATGGCCACTGAGCCTTTATCAGCGATACTTTTGTGCCGGACTCGTCTATCCGTGTCCGTCGTCTTAATGACCTGTTCCGATGTTCTAGCTGGTGAAGCCATTGTATTGTGGGGCTGTTAAAGCGGCCGCACAATCCTCCGCTTGGGGGAGGCGCCCTTACTGCTTCCCCGTTAAGGAGATGATGTCGCGTGAACCGGGCATCTTAAGCGTAAGAGATGCATAATGCGGTATTGCGTTAAAGCGGGCGAAAGCTTCGCGTCCCAGCAGTGCTTGATAGCGACTTGAGAATGGGACGATGTGGAAAGTCAGCTTTTCACGACGGAAGTTATCGGCAGAGCCGAAAATAACCTCGAGCCGGAGAAAACCCATGCAATGGGTATCCAGACCTGGCGTTACTCCTTGAAAGGAGGTTTTGCTGTGGCGAATTCTTTTTGGGTCGATCCCCATGTGGCGGGTTGAGTCCTGATATATCAGGTTGAGTCCGCTGCCACCGTCCATAAGGACATTTGAAAACTGGAGTCTGCCAATTATTGGATCGAGTACTAGGGTAGTCCATCCTGGGTTCCTGATACTTCTAGAATAATCCAGATGAGCGAAGATGATTGGTTTTGACAACCAGTGGCGGGATTCCTTTGGGATAGACCGTGGGGCGCGTACCTTTATGGGCGCCGCACGTTTTGTTATGTGGAGTAAGTTTACTGTTTTTACTTCTTGTGGGAAATTCTTTTGTTTCCCGGTACTCTGCTTTTGGGGTTCGTCCTCGTCTTCGCTTGGTGTATCGAGCCCCTTGTGTTCGGTGTTGAGTCTGCTGGATTGTTTGAAAACCCAACAATCTCTATGGGTATGGTTAGCAGGCTTTCCGGGAGTACTGTGTATTTGACATATCCTATCCAGGATTTTGTTTAGGTTGGATAGTTCATCCCTGTTATCTTGGAGGGGCGGCTTTTTCTGATTCTGTCGTGAGCTTTTGAATCCGGCATTAACTGTCGTGCTCTTCGGACTTTTTTCCTTAGTCTGGCGACGGTCCTTATTGCGTCGCGGTTTTCCGTTTCCATCCCTAGTTTCGGATGTACTTGGGTCGCTGGTGTTGCATCTTGCCAACCAGCTATCCTCTCCTGCGCAAAAGCGGGTCATGATGCTTGTTAGTGCGGCCATCGTTCTTGGCTTTTCTTGGCCGAGGTGTCTGGCGAGCCATTCGTCTCGGACATTATGCCTGAAAGTTGCTAAGGCTTCAGCGTCCAGACAGTCGACTATCTGATTCTTTTTAGTAAGATATCTATTCCAGAATTGCCGAGCTGACTCTCCGGGCTGTTGAGTTATGTGACTAAGATCGTCTGCATCCGGAGGGCGGACATAGGTCCCTTGAAAATTTGCTCGGAAAGCGTCCTCGAGCTCTTCCCAACTTCCGATTGTGTTTTCAGGAAGGCTTTTAAGCCAATGCCGGGCTGGCCCTTTAAGCTTGAGGGATAAGTATTTTATGGCATGGAGGTCATCTCCTCGAGCCATATGTATGTGGAGGATATAATCCTCGATCCAGACTCCAGGGTCTGTTGTTCCATCATATGCCTCTATGTTTACGGGTTTGAATCCCGCTGGAAATTCATAATCCAGGACCTCATCGGTGAAACATAGGGGGTGTGCGGCACCCCTGTATTTGGGTGTGCCGTATTCTGATAATGGCTTTATTGCATTGCTTACGAGAGCTTGCTTTCTTGGCCCGTAAATGGACCTGGCTGGGCCATGATGCGAATCCTTAAGTGGGTCGCATACCGGCTTAAGTGCGGCGCTGCTTGCCGCTTTAAGCTGGCCCTGGGGTCGTCTATCCGACCGTGTTGCTTTCTTACTTTTTGAATGCGAGGGCTCTAAGGCCTCCTCGTCGAATTCAGGCAGTAGTTTTCTCCTCGGATAGCTTTTAGTGCGGCGACTGCCACCGTATTTGTCTGCGGTATTGATTACTTTACTCTATCTGATCCTGAGTGCATCTTCCGCAGTCTTTAGCTTCCGCTTCTGCTTTTCAGGCTGTGTGCGGTTGCAACGAGCCATTTGTGGAGGTTCTTCTGCTTCGTGGGCTTGTCCGGCGTAGGGTCGTCCGGAATGCCATTTTCGCCGGGGGAGGAATGTTCGGTTTCTCTATCCGGGTTGTCTTGTTGGGACGGTTGCTCTAAGGCATGCTCGTCGTCTACCGGCTCATCCTGCTCTATGGCTGGGTCTTTATCGAGGCGGGGCTTAGGTCGGCGTTTACGCCGACGCTTTGATTGTTTTTCGAGAGGTCGATCCCCCTCCCCGTTTTCCTCGTTGTTGCTTCCTTTAGGGGTATCCACCATGTACACATCGTGAGATGAGGTGGCTGTCCAATGCCCTATAGGCATTGGTTCTTGGTTGTCTCTTGCATCGTCGTCCATACCGTCGATGTCTTCGGAGTCGAAGTCGAGCATGTCGGTTAAGTCATCGACAGTGGCTACGAAGTGGGTGGTGGGTGGGTTTTGAATTTCTTCATCGTCCGTATCCCAACCTTGCTGACCGTAGTCCGGCCAGGGCTCTCCTGATAAAGAGAGAGACTTTAGAGAATTCAGGATGTCGCCGAAGGGCGAGTGCTGAAAGATGTCCGCGGCGGTGAACTCCATTATCGGCGCCCAATCGGATTCGATCGGCGGGGGCGCGGGGGGCACGGAGTTCGGAGAGGAATTCGGCTCTTCGGAGTCACGGGCCATGCGGAGTGCGGGGCTGGAGTTCGGCTCGATCGCCTCTGAGATCGCAGCCCCTGAGGCAGCGTCTAACCGCTGATCCTCGATCGACGTAGTAGGCTCCGAATCAATGACCGGAACCGGTGCGTGTGCGGCCTCCCAACCGCTGCTCGGCGGCAGAGCTATATCATGCCCATCGAGACAGTGCGACGTGCTTGGCTATGGCTCGAATCCGTCGAAGATCAAGTCCCCGCGGATGTCAGCTGTGTAGTTTAGGCTTCTAAACCTGACCTGATGGCCAGGGGCGTAGCTTTCGATCTGCTCAAGGTGGCCAAGCGAGTTGGCCCGCAGTGTGGAGCCGCCGAAGACGAAGATCTGTCCGAGGAGAAAAGTCTCACCCTGGACTGCATCGTTGTTGATGATCGAAGGATCCATCGGGCCTAAAAGCGACGACACAGAGGAACTCTCAATGAAAGCACCAATGTCGGTGTCAAAACCGGCGGATCTCGGGTAGGGGGTCCCGAACTGTGCGTCTAGGCCAGATGGTAACAGGAGACAAGGGACACAATGTTTTACCCAGGTTCGGGCCCTCTTGATGGAGGTAAAACCCTACGTCCTGCTTGATTAATATTGATGATATGGGTAGTACAAGAGTAGTTCTACCACGAGATCAAGGAGGCTAAACCCTAAAAGCTAACCTATGGTATGATTGTTGTATGATGAAGTTGTCCAACGGACTAAAACCCTCCGGTTTATATAAACACCGGAGAGGGTTAGGGTTACACAAAGTCGGTTACAATGGTAGGAGATCTTGAATATCCGCATCGCCAAGCTTGCCTTCCACGCCAAGGAAAGTCCCATCCGCACACGGGACAGAGTCTTCAATCTTGTATCTTCATAGTCCTGGAGTCCGGCTACCCGAACAGCCCCTAATCCAGGACTCCCTCACCCCCTGATGTACTTCTTCCGTCTATATATCTCCATATACCCTAAAACTACCTGGGAGTACAATAGATCAGGAGTTCCACCGCCAGAAGCCTCCGTAGCCACCGAAAGCCAATCTAGACCCGTTCCGGCACCCTGTCGGTGGGGGAATCCCTCTCCGATGTCCATCTTCATCATCCCGGTGCTCTCCATGATGAGGAGGGAGTAGTTCTCCCTCAGGGATGAGGGTATGTACCAGTAGCTATGTGTTTGATCTCTCTCTCTCTCGTGTTCTTGAGGTGTTACGATCTAGATGTTTCGCGAGCTTTGCTATTATATTTGGATCCTATGATGTTTTCTCTCCCCTCTACTCTCTTGTAATGGATTGAGTTTCCCCTTTGAAGTTATCTTATCGTATTGAGTCTTTAAAGATTTGAGAACACTTGATGTATGTCTTGTCGTGCGTATCTATGGTGACAATGGGATACCACGTGATTCACTTGATGTATGTTTTGGTGATCAACTTGCGGGTTCCACCCATGAACCTATGCATAGGGGTTGGCACACGTTTTCGTTGTGATTCTCCGGTAGAAACTTTGGGGCACTCTTTGAGGTTCTATGTGTTGGTTGAATAGATGAATCTGAGATTGTGTGATGCATATCGTATAATCATACCCATGGATACGTGAGGTGACATTGGAGTATCTAGGAGACATTAGGGTTTTGGTTGATTTGTGTCTTAAGGTGTTATTCTAGTACGAACTCTAGGGCTGTTTGTGACACTTATAGGAATAGCCCAACGGATTGATTGGAAAGAATAACTTTGAGGTGGCTTCGTACCCTACCATAATCTCTTCATTTGTTCTCCGCTATTAGTGACTTTGGAGTGACTCTTTGTTGCATGTTGAGGGATAGTTATATGATCCAATTATGTTATTATTGTTGAGAGAACTTGCACTAGTGAAAGTATGAACCCTAGGCCTTGTTTCAACACATTGCAATACCGTTTACGCTCAATTTTATCATTAGTTACCTTGCTGTTTTTATAATTTAAGATTACAAAAACCTTTATCTACTATCCATATTGCACTTGTATCACCATCTCTTCGCCGAACTAGTGCACCTATACAATCTACCATTGTATTGGGTGTGTTGGGGACACAAGAGACACTTTGTTATTTGGTTGCAGGGTTGCTTGAGAGAGACCATCTTCATCCTACGCCTCCTATGAATTGATAAATCTTAGGTCATCCACTTGAGGGAAATTTGCTACTGTCCTACAAACCTCTGCACTTGGAGGCCCAACAACGTCTACAAGAAGAAGGTTGTGTAGTAGACATCAACCCTCAGCCCCGAGGGAGAACTACTCCCTCCTCGTCATGGAGAGCACCGGGATGATGAAGATGGCCACCGGAGAGGGATTCCCCCCTCCGGCAGGGTGCCGGAACGGGTCTAGATTGGTTTTCGGTGGCTACGGAGGCTTCTGGCGGCGGAACTCCCGATCTATTCTGCTCCCCGATGTTTTTAGGGTATATGGACATATATAGGCGAAAGAAGTCGGTAAGGGGGGCCACGAGGGGCCCACGAGGGTGGGGGCGTGCCCAGGAGGCAGGCGCGCCTCCCTGCCTCGTGGCCACCTCGAAGCTTCCCTGACGTAAACTCCAAGTCTCCTGGATTGCTTCCGTTCCAAAAATAACTCTCCCGAAGGTTTCATTCCGTTTGGACTCCGTTTGATATTCCTTTTCTTCGAAACACTGAAATAGGCAAGAAAACAGCAATTTGGGCTAGGCCTCCGGTTAATAGGTTAGTCCCAAAAATAATATAAAAGTGTATAATAAGGCCCATAAACATCCAAAACAGATAATATAATAGCATGGAACAATCAAAAATTATAGATATGTTGGAGACGTATCAGTGGTGAACCCCTCCATGATGGTGTCTAGATTGGATCTGGTGGTTCTGGACTCTGCGGCAGCTGAAATTGATTTTCGTCGAATCCCCTAGGGTTTCTGGAATATTGGGGTATCTATAGAGTAAAGAGGCGGTCCAGGGAGCACCTGAGGTGAGCACAACCCACCAGGGCGTGCCTGGGCCTCCAAGCACGCCCTGGTGGGTTGTGCTCCCCTCGGAGCAGCCCCCAGGCGCTTCTTCGGCCCATTGGTTGTCTCCTGGTCCAAAAAAATCCACAAAAAATTTCGCTGTGTTTGGACTTCGTTTGATACTGATTACCTGCGATGTAAAAAACATGCAAAAAACAGCAATTGGCACTTGGCACTATGTCAATAGGTTAGTACCAAAAAATGATATAAAATGATTATAAAACATCCAAGATTGATAATATAACAGCATGGAACAATAAAAAATTATAGATACATTGGAGACTTATCAGCATCCCCAAGCTTAATTCCTGCTCGTCCTTGAGTAGGTAAATGATATAAATAGAATTTTTGATGTGGAATGTTGCCTAACATGTATCATATTTTTTATAGCATGGATGTTTGGACTTTTATATTGTTCAAAGCAATAGTCTAGTTTTGACATGATAACTTAAATACTCAAGCACATCAAGAAGAAACCATGTCTTTCAAAATATCAACGCTAAAATAAGCTATCCCTAGCCCATCATGCTCAATCATTGATCCATTCATGAAACACACTCGCATATTAACTACACCCAATGCTCAAGTACGATTATAGTGCCTCCTAGTTGGTGCTTTTATATGAGAAGATGGAGACTCAAATTCAAAAATAAAAATTTCATAAAGTAAAAGAAAGGCCCTTCGCGGAGGGAAGTAGGGATTTGTAGAGGTGCCAGAGCTCAAAGCGAAAATTGAGAGATAAAAACATTTTGAGAGGCATACTTTTCCCACCAACGAAAACGACTTAGAGTTCCCAACACTTTCCATGCTAGATATTGAAGGAAATATGCCCTAGAGGCAATAATAAATTTATTATTTATTTCCTTATTTCATGATAAATGTTTATTATTCATGCTAGAATTGTATTAGCTAGAAACATAATACGTGTGTGAATACATAGACAAACATAGTGTCACTAGTTTGCCTCTACTTGACTGGCTCATTGATCAAAGATGGTTAAGTTTCCTAACCATAGACATGAGTTGTTATTTGATCAATGGGATCACATCATTAGGAGAATGATGTGATTGACTTGACCCATTCCGTTAGCTTAGCACTTGATCATTTGTTTACTGCTATTGCTTTCTTCATGACCTATACATGTTCTTATGACTATGCGATTATGCAACTCCTGAATACCGGAGGAACACTTTGTGTGCTACCAAACGTCACAACGTAACTGGGTGATCATAAAGGTGCTCTGCAAGTGTTTCCAATGGTACTTGTTGAGTTGGCATAGATCAAGATTAGGATTTGTCACTCCGATTGTCGGAGAGGTATCTCTAGGCCCTCTCGGTAATACACATCACTATAAGCCTTGCAAGCATGATAACTAATGAGTTAGTTACAAGATGATGTATTATGGAATCAGTAAAGAGACTTGCCAGTAACGAGATTGAACTAGGTATTGGATACCGATGATCGAATCTCGGGCAAGTAACATACCGATGACAAAGAGAACAACGTATAGTGTTGTGCGGTTTGACCGATAAAGATCTTCGTAGAATATGTAGGAACCAATATGAGAATCCAGGTTCTGCTATTGGTTATTGACCGGAGACGTGTCTTGGTCATGTCTACATAGTTCTCGAACCCGTAGGGTCCGCATGCTTAAAGTTTTGTGACGATCAGTTTTATGAGTTTATATGTTTTGATGTACCGAAGGTAGTTCAGAGTCCCGGATGTGATCACGGACATGACAAGGAGTCTCGAAATGGTCGAGACATAAAGATTTATATATTGGAAGGCTATATTTGGATATCGGAAGTGTTCCGGGTGAAATCGGGATTTTACCGGAGTACCGGGGGTTACCGGAACCCCCCGGGGGTTTAACGGGCCAAGATGGGCCTTAGTGGAAGAGAGGAGGGGCTGCTAGGGCAGGCCGCGCACCCCCTCTCCCTCTAGTCTGAATTGGACAAGGAGGAGGGCGGCGCCCCCCTTTCCTTCCTCTCTCCCTCCTCCTTCCCCTTCTCCTATTCCAACTAGGAAAGGAGGGAGTCCTACTCCCGGTGGGAGTAGGACTCCTCCTGGCGCACCTCCTCCTGGCCGGCCGCCTCTCCCCCCTTGCTCCTTTATATAGGGGGCAGGGGAGCACCTCTAGACACACAAGTTGATCATTGAGATCTCTCCAGCCGTGTGCGGTGCCCCCCTCCACCATAATCCACCTCGGTCATACTGTAGCGGTGTTTAGGCGAAGCCCTACTACGGTAGCTTCATCAACATCGTCACCACGCCGTCGTGCTGACAAAATTCTTCCCCGAGCTCTACTAGATCGTGAGTTCGCGGGACGTCACCGAGATGAATGTGTGCTAAACACGCAGGTGCCGTATGTTCGGTGCTGAGGATCGGTCGATCATGAAGACGTACGAGTACATCAACCGCGTTGTCATGACGCTTCCGCTTAACGGTCTACGAGGGTACGTGGACGACGCTCTCCCCTTGTAGCGACCAGACCTCAAACAGTCTGATCTCTGTGCATAAGTGTCATCCCTGGATCGATAATGCTGACACACACAGTACTCGAAGGATTTATAACAGAGTAGCAATCACACACCTATTACATCGAATGTCTCAAAAGAGAACTTATTACAATAAATATGACTTAAGGCCATCTAATACAATAACAGCGGAAGGCTTGGAAGATAAAGTGAGTCCATCAACTCCAACGGCATCACTGAGTGAAAGACCACGACCTAAGGCTCCTTACTCGTCGTTTGAAAAGTCTGCAACATAATACGTTGCAGCCCGAAAAACAGGTCAGCACATGGAATATGCTGGCAAAGCAACACAATAGAGTAATAAACAGAATAATGCTATCACTACATGCATATATGGCTGGTGGAGGCTGTAAGGTTAAATGTTTTGGGAAAAGCCAATTTTTCCCTACTACAAAGGAATAAATTTTATTTAACTATCATGGTGGTTGTTAAACATTGAGAAGGTTCACCCAACTCAATCCCAATTAAAAGTAATCATTATTAAACCCAATCAAATTATACTAAGATTGATGAGATCCACATGATAATCCAAGAACCAGATACTCAAGATGTCCATAATCGGGGCCACGGCTAACCATGATTAGTTTGTACACTCTGCAGAGGTTTGTGCAATTTTCCCCACAAGACTCGATCTCCTCCGTTGGATTTCTCGCACTACATAATGTTAGAGATACAGATGACCGAGACACAGTCTTTCCGAAGAGGTCCCCTTAACCGATAGATAAGCCGGTACACCTACAATCCCCTACATCTGCTAGCCCATCATGGAAAGGTTTCCCACAACTTACTCAACTATGCCAGAGCCCATAATGGCATGTGGCTGCACATGGAAGTTTCCAGTATGAATAATCTTATGATCCCTTTGAGCCTGGGTGGCGGTCCATAGGAGAATCACACGGTACCCCGGGATTTCCAAAAATACAGGCAATCACTAGGTTCCCCATGTGCCTCAATCCACCCAGATGTGTATTAAAGTTGCCACCTTAAGTTAACCATTAATTTAACAATCTCACATCTATACACTCAAACCCAATCCATGTCTATGAGCATAGCATAGCAATATAAGCAACGTAGAAGTAACTCCCAAGGTTTGGTAATAAACAGGTGAATAGGTACTACCTCATCTACTACTTCCCAACCCACAGTTTAATTCAGATCCTAACCATGCAATGGTTGAGGGTTGATCTAATGCAATAAAAACTGGGTAGTAAAGGGGTATGATCAAAGTGTTACTTGCCTTGCTGATGATCTGCGAAACCTAGAGACTCGTAGAAACACACTTCACACTCCGGGTACTCTATCGCAAACAAACAAGAATACAATAAGCAATCAAGCAAAAGCACGGGTAAAACTCAAATAAGAGATCTAACCAGAAAGTTCAACTTAAGAACTCCGGTTTGCAAAAAGAATCAAATCAAACGAAGCAGCAAAACTCAAACGGAGAAGGAAACAAGATTCGTTTACTAATCTAAACTAAAGTCAAATTTTTACAATAGCAAAAACTTGTTTAAGTTGGTTAAATGGATAGAGGGTTTCGAGATGAAACTCTAGGCGCTTGAATCGCCTGATTATAATAAACGAGCGAAAAGTTATACTAGAACGAAAATCAGATCAGAAATCATGATCGAAAATAGTCGCGGAAAATCCGAGAAAAAGAAAAACTGACGAACAGGCTAACGAACGAACATTCACTGTCTGCGGCTAAAAGGTGAAAACCATTCGAAAAAATGAACGTACGGACGAACGTCCACTAAATAACTAAACCGATCTAAAAAACGAAAACTAGGGTTTACGGAATAAAACCGATCGGTTTTTTAAAATAAAAAAACCGACGACTACCTCGAACTCTGGCGGGCGGCGGTTTGGCGGCTCCGGCGGCGACGGTGGCGGGGCGGCACGGGGTGGC
>NC_041386.1:581133837-581140821 GCF_002162155.2 Triticum dicoccoides | reverse complement strand
GCTGCGGCGTGGGCGGCGGCGGGGCGGCGGCGCGGCATAGGGTTAGGGTTTGGATGGAGGGGTTGGTGGGCTGCGGGGGTGCGGCTTATAAAGGGGGCCGTCCCGAAGAGTCCTGGCTAGAAACGGCCCTAAGTCGGTTTGACTTTTTCTTAATTTCAACATGCAGAAAAAGAAAGAAAATAAATACTAAACCACCTCCAAAGATCCCGAAATAAATTTTCCACGTCCCCTAAAAATAAGCCGAACAAGGTGAACATTTATTTGGGCCTAAAATGCAATTTTGAAAAACGCATATTTTTCCTAATTCAAATAAAATAGCGACAAAACTCCGGAAAAAAATCTTATTTGATTTTAATATTAAATCTCTGATATTTCTTTATTTTGAGGAAGTCATTTTATCCTCTCTCTTTTATTTTTAATAAAAGAAATATTTCAGAGAAAAATAATTAAAATCAAACGATCCTCTTTTCAAAATTCGAGAAAAACTCAAATATGAAAACAACGAAATCCCCAACTCTCTCCGTAGGTCCTTGAGTTGCGTAGAATTTCTAGGATCAACCAAAATGCAAGTAAAAAATATGATATGCAATGATGATCTAACGCATAACATTCCAAATTGAAAATTTGGGATGTTACACCCCTCTTGTTGCTGTGCATCACCATGATCCTACGTGTGCGTAGGATTTTTTTTGAAATTACTACGTTCCCCAACAGTGGCATCCGAGCCAGGTTTTATGCATTGATGTTATATGCACGAGTAGAACACAAGTGAGTTGTGGGCGATACAAGTCATATTGCTTACCAGCATGTCATACTTTGGTTTGGCGGTATTGTTGGCTGAAGCGGCCCGGACCGACATTACGCGTAGGCTTATGCGAGACTGGTTCTACCGACGTGCTTTGCACACAGGTGGCTGGCAGGTGTCAGTTTCTCCAACTTTAGTTGCACCGAGTGTGGGTACGCCCAGTCCTTCAGAAGGTTAAAACATCACCAACTTGACGAACTATCATTGTGGTTTTGATGCATAGGTAAGAACGGTTCTTGCTCAGCCCGTAGCAGCCATGTAAAACTTGCAACAACAAAGTAGAGGACGTCTAACTTATTTTTGCAGGGCATGTTGTGATGTGATATGGTCAAGACATGATGCTATATTTTTGTATGAGATGATCATGTTTTGTAACGGAGTTATCGGCAACTAGAAGGAGCCATATGGTTGTCGCTTTATTGTATGCAATGCAATCGCACTGTAATTGCTTTACTTTATCACTAAGCGGTAGTGATAGTCGTAGAAGCAATAGTTGGCAAGACGACAACGATGCTATGATGGAGATCAAGGTGTCGCGCCGGTGACGATGGTGATCATGACGGTGCTTCAAAGATGGAGATCACAAGCACAAGATGATGATGGCCATATCATATCACGTATATTGATTGCATGCGATGTTTATCCTTTATGCATCTTATTCTGCTTTGTTTGACGGTAGCATTATAAGATGATCTCTCACTAAATTTCAAGATAAAAGTGTTCTCCCTGAGTATGCACCGTTGCCAAAGTTCATTGTGCCGAGACACCACATGATGATCGGGTGTGATAAGCTCTACGTCCATCTACAATGGGTGCAAGCCAGTTTTGCACACGCAGAATACTCGGGTTAAACTTAAGGAGCCTAGCATATGCATATATGGCCTCTCAACACTGAGACCGAAAGGTCGAGCGTGAATCATATAGTAGATATGATCAACATAGTGATGTTCACCATTGAAAACTACTCCATTTCACATGATGATAGGTCATGGTTTAGTTGATATGGATCACGTGGTCACTTAGATGATAAGAGGGATGTCTATCTAAGTGGGAGTTCTTAAGTAATATGATTAACTGAACTTAAATTTATCATGAACTTAGTACCAGATAGTATTTTTGCTTATCTATGTGGTTGTAGATAGATGGCTCGTGTTGTTGTTCCGTTGAATTTTAATGCGTTCCTTGAGAAAGCAAAGTTGAAAGATGATGGTAGCAATTACATGGACTGGGTCCGTAACTTGAGGATTATCCTCATTGCTGCACAGAAGAATTACGTCCTGGAAGCACCGCTGGGTGCCAGGCCTGCTGCAGATGCTGCTGACAACGTTAAGAACGTTTGGCAGAGTAAAGTTGATGACTACTCGATAGTTTAGTGTGCCATGCTTTACGGCTTAGAACTGGGACTTCAATGACGTTTTGAACATCATGGAGCATATGAGATGTTCCAGGAGTTGAAGTTAATATTTCAAGCAAATGCCCGGATTGAGAGATATGAAGTCTCCAGTAAGTTCTATAGCTGCAAGATGGAGGAGAATAGTTCTGTCAGTGAGCATATACTCAAAATGTCTGGGTATCATAATCACTTGACTCAACTGGGAGTTAATCTTCCTATTGATAGTGTCATTGACAGAGTTCTTCAATCACTGCCACCAAGCTACAAAAGCTTCATGATGAACTATAATATGCAAGGTATGAATAAGACTATTCCCGAACTCTTCGCGATGCTAAAGGCTACAGAGGTAGAAATCAAGAAGGGGCATCAAGTGTTGATGGTCAATAAGACCACCAGTTTCAAGAAAAAGGGCAAAGGGAAGAAGAAGGGGAACTTTAAGAAGAACGGCAAACAAGTTGCTGCTTAGGAGAAGAAACCCAAGTCTGGACCTAAGCCTGAGACCGAGTGCTTCTACTGCAAACAGACTGGTCACTGGAAGCGGAACTGCCCCAAGTATTTGGCGGATAAGAAGGATGGCAAGGTGAACAAAGGTATATGTGATATATATGTTATTGATGTGTACCTCACCAGAGCTCGCAGTAGCACTTGGGTATTTGATACTGGTTCTGTTGCTAATATTTGTAACTCGAAACAGGGACTACGGATTAAGCAAAGACTGGCTAAGGACGAGGTGACGATGCGCGTAGTAAATGGTTCCAAAGTCGATGTGATCGTCGTCGGCACGCTACCTCTACATCTACCTTCGGGATTAGTTTCAGACCTAAATAATTGTTATTTGGTGCCAGCGTTAAGCGTGAACATTATATCTGGATCTTGTTTGATGTGAGACGGTTATTCATTTAAATCAGAGAATAATGGTTGTTCTATTTATATGAGTAATATCTTTTATGGTCGTGCACCCTTAAAGAGTGGTCTATTCTTGTTGAATCTCAATAGTAGTGATACACATATTCATAATGTTGAAGCCAAAAGATGCAGAGTTGATAATGATAGTGCAACTTGTTTGTGGCACTGCCATTTGGGTCATATTGGTATAAAGCGCATGAAGAAACTCCATACTGATGGACTTTTGGAATCACTTGATTATGAATCACTTGGTACTTGCGAACCATGCCTTATGGGCAACATGACTAAAATGATGTTCTTCGGAACTATGGAGCGAGCAACAGATTTGTTGGAAATCATACATATTGATGTATTTGGTCTGATGAGTATTGAGGCTCGCGGCGGGTATCGTTATTTTCTCACCTTCACAGATGATTTCAGCAAATATGGGTATATCTACTTAATGAAACATAAGTCTGAAACATTTGAAAAGTTCAAAGAATTTCAGAGTGAAGTGGAAAATCATCGTAACAATAAAATAAAGTTTCTGCGATCTGATCGTGGAGGAGAATATTTGAGTTACGAGTTTGGTCTACATTTGAAACAATGCGGAATAGTTTCGCAACTCACGCCACCCGGAACACCACAGCGTAATGGTGTGTCCGAACGTCATAATCGTACTTTACTAGATATGGTGCGATCTATGATGTCTCTTACTGATTTACCCCTATCGTTTTGGGGTTACGCTTTAGAGACAGCTGCATTCACGTTAAATAGGGCACCATCAAAATCCATTGAGACGACGCCTTATGAACTATGTTTTCGCAAGAAACCAAAGTTGTCATTTCTTAAAGTTTGGGGCTGCGATGCTTATGTGAAAAAGCTTCGACCTGATAAGCTCGAACCCAAATCGGAGAAATGTGTCTTCATAGGATACCCAAAGGAAACTATTGGGTACACCTTCTATCACAGATCCGAAGGCAAGATATTCGTTGCTAAGAATGGATCCTTTCTAGAAAAGGAGTTTCTCTCAAAAGAAGTGAGTGGGAGGAAAGTAGAACTTGATGAGGTAACTATACCTGCTGCCTTATTGGAAAGTAGTTCATCACAGAAATCTGTTTCAGTGACTCATACACCAATTTGTGAGGAAGCTAATGATGATGATCATGTAACTTCAGATCAAGTTACTACCGAACCTCGTAGGTCAACTAGAGCAAGATCCGCACCAAAGTGGTACGGTAATCCAGTTCTAGAGGTCATGTTACTTGACCATGATGAACCTACGAACTATGAGGAAGCGATGATCAGCCCAGATTCCGCAAAATGGCTTGAAGCCATGAAATCTGAGATGGGATCCATGTATGAGAACAAAGTGTGGACTTTGGTTGACTTGCCCGATGATTGGCAAGCCATCGAGAATAAATGGATCTTCAAGAAGAAGACAGACGCTGATGCTAATGTTACTATCTACAAAGCTCAACTTGTTGCAAAAGGTTTTCGACAAGTTCAAGGAGTTGACTACGATGAGACCTTCTCACCCGTACCGATGCGTAAGTCCGTCCGAATCATGTTAGCAATTGCCGCGTTTTATGATTATGAAATTTGGCAAATGGATGTAAAGACTGCATTCCTGAATGGATTTCTGGAAGAAGAGTTGTATATGATGCAACCTGAAGGTTTTATTGATCCAAAGGGAGCTAACAAAGTGTGCAAGCTCCAGCGATCCATTTATGGACTGGTGCAAGCCTCTCGGAGTTGGAATAAACGTTTTGATAGTGTGATCAAAGCATATGGTTATATACAGACTTTTGGAGAAGCCTGTATTTAGAAGAAAGTGAGTGGGAGCTCTGTAGCATTTCTAATATTATATGACATATTGCTGATTGGAAATGATATAGAATTTCTGGATAGCATAAAAGGATACTTGAATAAGAGTTTTTCAATGAAAGACCTCAGTGAAGCTGCTTATATATAGGGCATGAAGATCTATAGAGATAGATCAAGATGCTTAATTGGACTTTCACAAAGCACATACCTTGATAATGTTTTGAAGAAGTTCAAAATGGATCAAGCTAAGAAAGGGTTCTTGCATGTGTTACAAGGTGTGAAGTTGAGTAAGACTCAATGTCCGGCCACTGCAAAAGATAGAGAGAAAATGAAAAGTGTTCCCTATGCTTCAGCCATAGGCTCTATCATGTATGCAATGTTGTGTACCAGACCTGATGTGTGCCTTGTTATTAGCCTAGCAGGGAGGTACCAAAGTAATCCAGGAGTGGATCACTGGACAGCGGTTAAGAACATCCTAAAGTACCTGAAAAGGACCAAGGATATGTTTCTCGTTTATGGAGGTGACAAAGAGCTCATCGTAAATGGTTACATTGATGCAAGCTTTGACACTGATCCGGATGATTCTAAATCGCAAACCGGATACGTGTTTATATTAAACTTTGGAGCTGTCAGTTGGAGCAGTTCTAAACAGAGCGTCGTGGTGGGATCTACATGTGAAGCGGAGTACATTGCTGCTTCGTAAGCAGTGAATGAAGGAGTCTAAATGAAGGAGTTCATATCCGATCTAGGTGTCATACCTAGTGCATCGGGTCCAATGAAAATCTTTTGTGACAATACTGGTGCAATTGCCTTGGCAAAGGAATCCAGATTTCACAAGAGAACCAAGCACATCAAGATACGCTTCAACTCCATTCGGGATCAAGTCCAGGTGGGAGACATAGAGATTTGCAATATATATACAGATCTGAATGTTGCAGACCCGTTGACTAAGCCTCTTCCACAAGCAAAACATGATCAGCACCAAGGCTCCATGGGTGTTAAAATCATTACTGTGTAATCTAGATTATTGACTCTAGTGCAACTGGGAGACTGAAGGAAATATGCCCTAGAGTCAATAATAAAGTTATTATTTATTTCCTTATTTCATGATAAATGTTTATTATTCATGCTATAATTGTATTAACCGGAAACATAATACATGTGTGAATACATAGACAAACATAGTGTCACTAGTATGCCTCTACTTGACTAGCTCATTGATCAAAGATGGTTAAGTTTCCTAACCATAGACATGAGTTGTTATTTGATCAATGGGATCACATCATTAGGAGAATGATGTGATTGACTTGACCCATTCCATTAGCTTAGCACTTGATCGTTTGTTTACTGCTATTGCTTTCTTCATGACTTATACATGTTCTTATGACTATGAGATTATGCAACTCCCGAATACTGGAGGAACACTTTGTGTGCTACCAAACGTCACAACGTAACTGGGTGATCATAAAGGTGCTCTGCAGGTGTTTCCGATGGTACTTGTTGAGTTGGCATAGATCAAGATTAGGATTTGTCACTCCGATTGTCGGAGAGGTATCTCTGGGCCCTCTCGGTAATACAAATCACTATAAGCCTTGCAAGAATGATAACTAATGAGTTAGTTATGGGATGATGTATTAAGGAATGAGTAAAGAGACTTGCCGGTAATGAGATTGAACTAGGTATTGGATACCGACGATCAAATCTCGGGCAAGTAACATACCGATGACAAAGAGAACAACGTATAGTGTTGTGCGGTTTGACCGATAAAGATCTTCGTAGAATATGTCGGAACCAATATGGGCATCCAGGTTCTTCTATTGGTTATTGACCGGAGACGTGTCTCAGTCATGTCTATATAGTTCTCGAACCCGTAGGGTCCGCACGCTTAAAGTTCTGTGACGATCAGTTTTATGGGTTTATATGTTTTGATGTACCGAAGGTAGTTCAGAGTCCCAGATGTGATCACGGACATGACGAGGAGTCTCGAAATGGTCGAGACATAAAGATTTATATATTGGAAGCCTATATTTGGATATCGGAAGTGTTCCGAGTGAAATCAGGATTTTACCGGAGT
>NC_041386.1:581085622-581133558 GCF_002162155.2 Triticum dicoccoides | reverse complement strand
AATGGGCCAAGATGGGCCTTAGTGGAAGAGAGGAGGGGCTGCCAGGACAGGCCACGCGCCCCCTCTCCCTCTAGTCCAAATTGGACAAGGAGGGGGGCGGCGCCCCCCTTTCCTTCCTCTCTAACTCCTCCTTCCCCCTTCTCCTATTACAACTAGGAAAGGAGGGAGTCCTACTCTCGATGGGAGTAGGACTCTTCCTGGCGCGCCTCCTCCTGGCCGACCGCCTCTCCCCCCTTGCTCCTTTATATACGGGGGTGGGGGAGCACCTCTAGACACACAAGTTGATCATTGAGATCTCTCCAGCCGTGTGCGGTGCCCCCCTCCACCATAATCCACCTCGGTCATACTGTAGCGGTGTTTAGGCGAAGCCCTGCTACGGTAGCTTCATCAACATCGTCACCACGCCGTCGTGCTAACGAAACTCTTCCCCGAGCTCTACTGGACCGTGAGTTCGCGGGACATCACCGAGCTGAACGTGTGTTGAACGCGGAGGTGTCGTACGTTCGGTGTTGAGGATCGGTCGATCGTGAAGACGTACGACTACATCAACCGCGTTGTCATAATGCTTCCGCTTAACGGTCTACGAGGGTACGTGGACGACACTCTCCCCTCTCGTTGCTGTGCGTCACCATGATCCTGCGTGTGCGTAGGAATTTTTTTGAAATTACTACGTTCCCCAACAGATATATCATTGGCGGTTCCCAAACATAAATTATAGTTTATTCCTTTTTCTACCATACTTTCACTATTCATGGCTAACCATATCCACGGGTGCCTTCCATACCAACACTTTCCAAGGAATTTATTATTTGACAACATAAAGTAAATTCATCTTTCATTTCGGGACTGGGCATCCCTAATACCTTTGCCTTACTCTTGTGCAATGACAAGTGAATAAACACTCATCGTGAGAATAACACATCTAGCATGGAAAATATTAGCCACCCCTCACCGCCTCGCGAGCGGTACGAGCACACAAAAGAGAAATTTATTTTGAATATTAGAGATGGCACGTAATTTGCTTAGAACGGCAAAAGAATACCGCATATAGGTATGTATAGTGGACTCATGTGGCAAAACTGGTTTAAAGGATTTTGGATGCACAAGTAGTGATCATACTTAGTGCAAAATGAAGGCTAGCAAAAGATTGAGAAGTGACCAACTAAGAAACGAATAATATCATAAGCGAGCATTAAGCATAATTAACACCGAATAATACACCACAAGTAGGATATAATTTCATTGCATGACTATTGAGTTTCGTGCTTGCCTAGGGAATCACAAACCTTAACACCAATATTCTTACTAAAGCATAATTACACATCAAGATGACTCACATATCACATTATCATATCTCAAAACTATTACTAAGAATCAAGTTTATTTTGTCCAATTTTCTTCATGAAAGTTTTTATTATATCCTTCTTGGATATCTATCACTTTGGGACTAATTTTCATGTGTTTCTTTTGATAAGCTCAAACAAATATAAGTGAAGATCATGAGCATAATATTTCTTTCTCTCAAATTAATTTAAGTGAAGCAAGAGAGAATTTCTTAAAAAATTACTAACTTCAAATAAATCTAAGTGAAGCAAGAGAGCATTTCTTCAAAAATACTAAACCACACCATGCTCAAAAAGATATAAGTGAAGCACTAGAGCAAATACATAGCTCATAAAAAATTAAGTGAAGCATAGAGAGCAATTCTAACAAGTCATGGCATAATTTCGGCTCTCTAAAATAGGTGTGTCCAGCAAGGGATCAAGACTAAAAACACAAAATAAAACAAGCAAAGAATCATATCATACAAGACGTTCCAAGAAAAATACATAGTATGTGATGAATAAAAATATAGCTTCGAGTAAAATACCGATGGTCGTTAGAAGAAAGAGGGGATGCCACTCGGGGCATCCCCAAGCTTAGTTGCTTGCTCTCTTTGGATAATAGCTTGGGATGCCGGGGCATCCCCAAGCTTAGGCTCTTCTTACTCCTTATCCCTTCATCCATCGTAAGATAACCCAAAACTTGAAAACTTCAATCACATAAAAATCAACAAAAGCCTTCGTGAGATACGTTAGTATAAGAAAACAAATCACTAGCATAAGTGTTGTAGCAAACCAATTCATATTTTGTTCTTGCATTATATCTACTGTATTCCAACTTTTCTATGGCAAAAACTCATCAAAGAAAACCATAGAATCATCAAAACAAGCACACAACACAAAGAAAACAGAATCTGTCAAAAACAGAACAGTCTGTAGCAATCTGGATATTTCGAATACTTCTGTAACTCCAAAAACTCTCAAGAATTGGGAAGACCTGGGAAATCTGTATATTAATCTTCTGCAAAAGGAATTGGTATTTTATCGCTCTCTGGTTAAAATGAAAATTATTTTCGCGAGCGCAAAAGTTTCTGTTTTTTTCAGCAAGATCAAACAACTTTCACCCAAGAAGATCCTAAAGGCTTTACTTGGCACAAACACTAAATTAAACAAAAAAACACAATCATAACAGTAGCATAATGGTGCTAACACTCAAGAACAGGAAGCAAAAATCAAAAATAAATTTTATTCATTGGGTTGCCTCCCAAACTCCGCCTATGTTGTCTCAACATAGCCGGTCCCAAGCCCGGGTAAAGGAGGAGGGTTGTGATAGGCTTGGCCAGCCAACGTAAAAACTCAGCCACTCTTATGGAGATGAAACCCAAAAGATTTTCGTTGGGGCGTAACCCTCTCAGCGACGCGCCACATCGGAACCCGGGTGTGGTGGAAAATGGGCAAGGGCCGGGCCGTCACCCCTCAAGTGGCGCGCCGTATCTTCATCCGGATACGGTGGCAAGTGAGCGAGGATCGGGTCGTCGCATCCTTAGTGGCACGCTACATCGGCGCCCGGATGTAGTGGAAAATGAGCAAGGGTCTTCGCATTTGACTCGACGAGTGCGAAGGGTAAGGAAGCTAGCCGAGCCTAGGAGGATTCGCTTAGGTAGCTGGAACGTAGGGTCTCTGACAGGGAAGCTTCGGGAGCTAGTTGATGCAGCAGTGAGGAGAGGTTTTGATATCCTTTGCGTCCAAGAAACCAAATGGAGAGGACAGAAGGCGAAGGAGGTGGAGGATACCGGCTTCAAGCTGTGGTACACGGGGACGGCTGCAAACAGAAATGGCGTAGGCATCTTGATCAACAAGAGCCTCAAGTATGGAGTGGTAGACGTCAAGAGACGTGGGGACCGGATTATCCCGGTCAAGCTGGTAGTTGAGGACTTGGTTCTCAATGTTATCAGCGCGTATGCCCCGCAAGTAGGCCACAATGAGAACACCAAGAGGGAGTTCTGGGAAGGCTTGGAAGACATGGTTAGGAGTGTACCGATTGGTGAGAAGCTCTTCATAGGAGGAGACCTCAATGGCCACGTGGGTACATCTAACACAGGTTTTGAAGGGGCGCATGGGGGCTTTGGCTATGGCATCAGGAATCAAGAAGGAGAAGATGTCTTAAGCTTTGCTCTAGCCTACAACATGATTGTAGCTAACACCCTCTTTAGAAAGAGAGAATCACATCTGGTGACTTTTACTAGTGGCCAACACTCTAGTCAGATTGATTTCATCCTCTCGAGAAGAGAAGATAGGCGTGCGTGCCTAGACTGTAAGGTGATACCTGGAGAGAGTGTTGTACCCCAGCATAAGCTGGTGGTTGCTGACTACCGCTTTCGGATTCGTGTCCAGCGGGATAAGCGTGCCAAAGTCGCTAGAACGAAGTGGTGGAAGCTCAAGGGGGAGGTAGCTCAGGTGTTCAAGGAGAGGGTAATTAAGGAGGGCCCTTGGGAGGAAGGAGGGGATGCGGACAATGTGTGGATGAAGATGGCGACTTGCATTCGTAAGGTGGCCTCGGAGGAGTTTGGAGTGTCCAGGGGAAGGAGAAGCGAAGATAAGGATACCTGGTGGTGGAATGATGATGTCCAGAAGGCGATTAAAGAGAGGAAAGATTGCTTCAGACGCCTATACCTGGATAGGAGTGCAGACAACATAGAGAAGTACAAGATGGCGAAGAAGGCCGCAAAGCAAGCTGTTGGTGAAGCAAGGGGTCGGGCATATGAGGACCTCTACCAACGGTTAGGCATGAAGGAAGGTGAAAGGGACATCTATAAGATGGCTAAGATCCGGGAGAGGAAGACGAGGGATATTGGCCAAGTCAAATGCATCAAGGACGGAGCAGGCCAACTCTTGGTGAAGGACGAGGAGATTAAGCATAGATGGCGGGAGTACTTTGACAAGCTGTTCAATGGGGAGAATGAGAATTCTACCATTGAACTGGACGACTCCTTTGATGAGACCAGCATGCGTTTTGTGCGGCGCATCCAGGAGTCTGAGGTGAAGGAGGCTTTAAAAAGGATGAAAGGAGGCAAGGCGATGGGCCCTGATTGTACCCCATTGAGGTGTGGAAAGGTCTCGGGGACATAGCGATAGTATGGCTAACCAAGCTTTTCAACCTCATTTTTCGGGCAAACAAGATGCCAGAAGAATGGAGACGGAGTATATTAGTACCAATCTTCAAGAACAAGGGGGATGTTCAGAGTTGTACTAATTACTGTGGAATTAAGCTGATGAGCCATACAATGAAGCTATGGGAGAGAGTCATTGAGCACCGCTTAAGAAGAATGACAAGCGTGGCCAAAAATCAGTTTGGTTTCATGCCTGGGAGGTCGACCATGGAAGCCATTTTCTTGGTACGACAACTTATGGAGAGATATAGGGAGCAAAATAAGGACTTGCATATGGTGTTCATTGACTTGGAGAAGGCCTATGATAAGATACCGCGGAATGTCATGTGGTGGGCCTTGGAGAAACACAAAGTTCCAGCAAAGTACATTACCCTCATCAAGGACATGTACGATAATGTTGTGACAAGTGTTCGAACAAGTGATGTCGACACTGATGACTTCCCGATTAAGATAGGACTGCATCAGGGGTCAGCTTTGAGCCCTTATCTTTTTGCATTGGTGATGGATGAGGTCACAAGGGATATACAAGGAGATATCCCATGGTGTATGCTCTTTGCGGATGATGTGGTGCTAGTTGACGATAGTCGGACGGGGGTAAATGGGAAGTTAGAGTTATGGAGACAAACCTTGGAATTGAAAGGGTTTAGGCTTAGTAGAACTAAAACCGAGTACATGATGTGCGGTTTCAGTACTACTGGGTGTGAGGAGGAGGAGGTTAGCCTTGATGGCCAGGTGGTACCTCGGAAGGACACCTTTCGGTATTTGGGGTCAATGTTGCAGGAGGATGGGGGTATTGATGAAGATGTGAACCATCGAATCAAAGCCGGATGGATGAAGTGGCGCCAAGCTTCTGGCATTCTATGTGACAAGAGAGTGCCACAAAAGCTAAAAGGCAAGTTCTACAGGACGGCAGTTCGACCCGCAATGTTGTATGGCGCGGAGTGTTGGCCGACTAAAAGGCGACATGTTCAACAATTAGGTGTAGCGGAGATGCGTATGTTGAGATGGATGTGTGGCCACACGAGGAAGGATCGAGTCCGGAATGATGATATACGAGATAGAGTTGGGGTAGCACCAATTGAGGAGAAGCTTGTCCAACATCGTCTGAGATGGTTTGGGCATATTCAGCGAAGGCCTCCAGAAGCTCCAGTGCATAGCGGACGGCTAAAGCGTGCGGAGAATGTCAAGAGAGGGCGGGGTCGACCGAATTTGACATGGGAGGAGTCCGTTAAGAGAGACCTGAAAGATTGGAGTATCGACAAAGAGCTAGCTATGGACAGGGGTGCGTGGAAGCTTGCTATCCATGTGCCAGAGCCATGAGTTGGTTGCGAGATCTTATGGGTTTCACCTCTAGCCTACCCCAACTTGTTTGGGACTAAAGGCTTTGTTGTTGTTGTTGTTGTTGTTGTTGGGTCGCCTCCCAACGAGCGATGTTGTTTTACGCCCTTAGCTAGGCATAAAGCAAGGATCTAAGTTTTGTCATCTTTATTTCGACATCCATAAGATGCTCTCATGATTGATTCATATGGTGGCCTAATTCTTGTTCTAGGGAAGTGTTCCATACCCTTCCTCAAAGGAAATTGGAACTTAATATTGCCTTCTTTCATATCAATCACGACACCGATAGGGCATAAAAACGGTCTACCAAGATAATTGGACAAGATGGATTGCAATCAATATCAAGAACAATAAAATCTATGGGCACATAATTCCTATTTGCAAGAATAAGAACATCATTAAATCTTCCCATAGGCTTTTTAATAGTAGAATCCTCCAAGTGCAAATTTAAAGAGCATTCTTCAATATCGATAAAACCAAGCACATCACACAAAGATTTCGAAATTGTAGAAACACTAGCACCCAAGTCACACAAAGCAAAACACTCATAATTTTTAATCTTCACTTTGATAGTAGGTTCCGATTCATCATGCAATTTTCTAGGAATTGAGACTTCTAATTCTAACTTTTCTTCTAAAGCTTTCATCATAGCATCAACAATATGTTTAGTAAAAGCTTTATTTTGTTCATAAGAATGGGGTGAATTTATCATGGATTGCAAAAAGTAAGACAATCAATCAAAGAGCAACTATCATAATTAAAGTCTTTGTAACCCAAAAGACTGGGCACATCACTAGTTAAAGTTTTGACCTCTTCAAACCCACTTTTATCAATTTTCTCGATAAGATTTTCACCCTCCGAATTATCGGGACGCCTTCTAGCTAAAGATGACTCTTCTCCAGTCCCATTTTTCATCAATATTAACTTTATAAAAAAGGAATCAATAGAAGAAACACCAATCATTTTAAGATCTTCATCACGTTTACGAAAGTAATCACTAGAAAACGCTTTTTCTGAAAATTCTCTTTTAGCTCTAAGCATAGCGGTTCTTTTCTTACTTTCATCCATAGAAACATAGAGAGCTTTAATTAATTCCTCAACTTTAGGCACAAAAATTTTCATCTTGAGATTTTCTACACCACGTGAAATTCTATCAACACTTTTAGACTAATCATCAATCTTATTCAACTTTTCTTCTATGGTAGTGTTGAAAAATTTTGCGTGTTGATAAATTATTTAATATTATTCTCAAGATCAGAGGTGTTCCTATTATTATTATTATAAGAAGGATTTCCATAGGTATTACCATAATTATTAGAGGAATTACTAGGAAAAGGCCTAGGATTAAAATTACCTCTATAAGCATTGTTATTGAAATTATTTTGAGAGATAAAATTCACATCTATGGCATCACTATTTTGCTCAATCAAAGTAGACACAGGCATATCATTGAAATCAATAGGAGCACTTTTACTAGCAACCAATTTCATAAGAGCATCAACTTTTTCACTCAAAGAAGAAATTTCTTCAACCGAATTAACTTTTTACTAGTAGGAGCTCTTTCGGTGTGCCATTATGAATAATTTGCCATGATATTATAAAGCACTTTGGTGGCTTAACCCAAATTAATTTCCATAAAAGTACCACCCATGCCGGAATCTAAAAGATTATGAGAAACAAAATTCAATCTCGCATAAAAATTTGTACAATCATCCAAAGATTTAACCAATGGGTTGGGCAATTCCTTAGAATCATTTTCATCCTTTCCCAAGATTGTGCAACATGCTCATGTTCAAGTTTCTTGAAATTCATGATCTGGGTTCTAAGGGAAATAATTTTTGCGGGCAAAAAATACTTAGTGATAAAAGCATCTTTGCACTTATGCCAAGAATCAATACTATTGCGAGGCAAAGAAGAAAACCAATTTTTTGCAGAATCACGCAAAGAAAACGGAAACAATTTCATCTTCACAATATCATTGTCCACATCTTTTTTCTTTTACATATCGCATAATTCCACGAAGGTATTAAGATGGGACGCGACATCCTTATTAGGAGTACCAGAAAATTGATCTTTCATAACAAGATTCAGCAAGGCAGTATTAATATCACAAGACTCCGCACGAATGGCACGAGGAGCAAGTGGAGTGCCAATAAAATCATTGTTATTGGTATTTGACAAATCACACAACTTGGTGTTCTCTTGAGCCATGATGACTACACAACAAGATTGCACTCAAAAACAAATCCGGCAAGAAAACGGCAAACTAAAAAGTGGGTGAATAAAGCAGCAAATTTTTGTGAAGTGGGGGAGAGGAAAACGAGAGGCAAATGGCAAATAATGTAAGTTGCGAGGAGATGAGATTTGTGACTAGGAACCTGGTATATGTAGATGATCCTCCCCGAAAATGGTGCCAGAAATTCCTTTTGATGCGGCTTGAAGCTACGTCGGTATTTCCCCAAAGAGGAAGGGATGATGAAGCACAACGACGGTAGGTATTTCCCTCAGTGATGAAACCAAGGTTATCAAACCAGTAGGAGAACCAAGCAACAATACGTAAACAACGCCTACACACAAATAACAAATACACGCAACCCGACGTATTAAAGGGGTTGTCAATCCCTTTCGGGTAACAGCGCCAGAAATTGACAAACGGGCGTGAATAAATTGTAGTAGATTGATAGATCGAACGCCAAATAAAATAAATGATAATAAATTTCAGCAAGGTATTTTAGTATTTTTGGTTTAATAGATCTAAAAATAAAAGGAAAATAAAATAGATCGCAAAGGCAAATAATATGAGAAAGAGACCCAGGGGCCGTAGATTTCACTAGTGGGTTATCTCGAGAAAAATAGCAAACAGTGGGTAAACGAATTACTTTTGGGCAATTGATAGAACTTCAAATAATCATGATGATATTCAGGCAATGATCATTATATAGGCATCACGTCCAAGATTAGTAGACCGACTCCTGCCTGCATCTACTACTATTACTCCACACATCGACCGCTATCCAGCATGCATCTAGTGTATTAAGTTCATGGAGAAACGGAGTAATGCAATAAGAACGATGACATGATGTAGACAAGATCTATTTATGTAGAAATAGACCCCGTCGTTTTATCCTTAGTAGCAGCGATACATACGTGTCGGTTCCCCTTCTGTCACTGGGATCAAGCACTGTAAGATCAAACCCACTACAAAGCACATCTTGCCATTGCAAGATAAATAGTTCAAGTTGGCCAAACAAAACCCAAATATAGGAGAAGAAATACGAAGCTATAAGCAATCATGCATATAAGAGATCAAAGAAACTCAAATAACTGTCATGGATAAAAAGAGATAGATGTGATCATAAACTCAAAGTTCATCGGATCCCAACAAACACACCACAAAAGAGTTACATCATATGGATCTCCAAGTGACCATTGTATTGAGAATCAAACGAGAGAGAGAGGAAGCCATCTAGCTACAAACTACGGACCCGAAGGTCTACAAAGAACTACTCACGCATCATCGAAGAGGCACCAATGGAAGTAGTGAACCCCTCTGTGATTGTGTCTAGATTGGATCTGCTGGTTCTGGATTTTGCGGTGGCTGGAATTGATTTTCGTCGACTCCCCTAGGGTTTCTGGAATATTGGGGTATTTATAAAGTAAAGAGGCGGTCCAGGGGCACCCAAGGTGGGCTCAACCCACCAGGGCGCGCCTGGAGGCCCTCGGAGCAGCCCCCAGGTGCTTCTTTGGCCCATTGGTTGTCTCCTGGTCCAAAAAATCCACGAAAAGTTTCGCTACGTTTGGACTTATGCATTTAGGTGATAGTTTATTCTTCTGTTTCTCGAGGAGTCGGAGGACGAGGTCTCCCACGTTATATGTCTTCGCCCGGACTTCACAGTTGTGGCAGCGTTGCGCCTGTCGTTTATAGAACATGGACCGAGCTCGAGCTATGTCCCGTTCTTCTTTGAGGGCATCAAGATCATCCTGCCGATCGAGCTCGGCTTCCTTTTTCATACATGCGCACTCTAGGCGCGTCATGGATAAGGTCGCATGGTAGAACTTCTTCCGCACCGTATACCATAAATATGGCGTGTATCTGGTTGACCGATTAGGAGTGGGGTGCAACCCCCATAGTACGGAATCAAGTTCCTCGACCCAATGGAAGTGCGATTGTTCGAGGGGTCGAACAAGGCGAGGCTTAATGCCGCTCATAATGACTCCATTGGCTTGTTTAACTTGTCCATTGGTCTGTGGGTGGTACACCGAGGCGTAATCGAGCTTAATGGCCATTTTACGGCACCAGTCTTTAACTTCCTGGGTGGTGAAGTTGGTACCGTTATCGGTAATTATGCTATGGGGGACACCATAATGGTGTACGACGTCAGATAAGAAGTCGACGAATGGTCCGGATTTTGCCAAAGTGACGGGTCTTGCCTTGAATCACTTGGTGAATTTGTTGACCATGACCAATAGGTACTTCTTTTTGTTTGCCCCCCTTTTAGTGGCCCGACAATGTCGAGACCCCAGACCGCAAAAGGCCATGTGATCGGTATCTTCCAAAGAGCCGTGGGGGCATATGGCTTTGATTTGCGAATGATACGTCTCCAATATATCTATAATTTTTTATTGTTCCATGCTATATTGTATCCTGTTTTGGACATTATTGGGTTTTATTATACACTTTTATATTATTTTTGGGACTAACCTATTAACCGGGAGGCCAGCCCAGAATTGCTGTGTTTTGCCTATTTTAGAGTTTCGCAGAAAAAGAACATCAAACGGAGTCCAAACGGAATGAAACCTTTGGGAACGTGATTTTCGGAACGAACATGATCCAGAGGACTTGGACCCTACATCAAGACATCAAACAGGAAGGCACGAGGTAGGGGGCGCGCCTACCCCACCCCCCCAGGCGCGCCCTCCACCCTCGTGGTGCCCATGTTGCTCCACCGACGTACTCCTTCCTCCTATATATACCTACGTACCCCAAACTACCAGATATAGAGCCAAAACCCTAATTCCACCGCCGTAACTTTCTGTATCCGTGAGATCCCATCTTGGGGCCTTTTCCGGAGCTCCGCCAGAGGGGCATCGATCACGGAGGGCTTCTACATCAACACCATAGCCTCTCCGATGAAGTGTGAGTAGTTTACTTCAGACCTTCGGGTCCATAGTTATTAGGTAGATGGCTTCTTCTCTCTTTTTGGATCTCAATACAAAGTTCTGCCCCTCTCTTATGGAGATCTATTCGATGTAATCTTCTTTTTGCGGTGTGTTTGTTGAGGCCGATGAATTGTGGGTTTATGATCAAGTTTATCTATGAATAATATTTGAATCTTCTCTAAATTCTTTTATGTATGATTGGTTATCTTTATAAGCCTCTTCGAATTATCAGTTTGGTTTGGCCTACTAGATTGATCTTTCTTGCAATGGGAGAAGTGCTTAGCTTTGGGTTCAATCTTGCGGTGTCCTTTCCCAGTGACAGTAGGGGCAGCAAGGCACGTATTGTATTGTTGCCATCGAGGATAACAAGATGGGTTTTATATCATATTGCATGAGTTTATCCCTCTACATCATGTCATCTTGCTTAAAGTGTTACTCTGTTCTCTTGAACTTAATACTCTATATGCATGCTAGATAGCGGTCGATGTGTGGAGTAATAGTAGTATATGCAGGCAGGAGTCGGTCTACTTGTCTCGAACGTGATGCCTATATACATGATCATACCTAGATATTCTCATAACTATGCTCAATTCTGTCAATTGCTCAACCGTAATTTGTTTACCCACCGTAATACTTATGCTCTCGAGAGAAGCCAGTAATGAAACCTATGGCCCCCGGGTCTATTTTCCATTATATTAATCTTCCATCTACAAGCTATTTCCTTTTCTGTTTATTTTGCTTTCTTTACGTTGCATCTTTATCATAAAAATACCAAAAATATTATCTTATCATATCTATCATATCTCACTTTCGTAAGTGACCGTGAAGGGATTGACAACCCCTTTATTGCGTTGGTTGTGAGGATTTTATTTGTTTGTGTAGGTGCGAGGGACTCGCGCGTGGCCTCCTACTGTATTGATACCTTGCTTCTCAAAAACTGAGGGAAATACTTACGCTACTTTGCTGCATCACCCTTTCCTCTTCAAGGGAAAACCAACGCAGTGCTCAAGAGGTAGCAAGAAGGATTTCTGGTGCCGTTCCCAGGGAGGCTGACGCAAAGTCAAGTTAAAATTTTATCTCCCGTCAACGAGCCATTTTTGGCGCCGTTGCCGGGGAGTCTACGCAAAAGTCAACATACCAAGTACACATCACAAACCCTTATCTCCCGCATTACATTATTTGCCATTTGCCTCTCGTTTTCCTCTCCCCCATTTCACCCTTGCCGTTTTATTCGCCCTCTCTCTCCGTCCTCCTTCTCTTTTTCTATTTGCCTCTTTTTGCCCATCTCTTGTTTGCTCGTGTGTCGGATTGCTTGCTTGTCACCATGGCTCAAGATAATACCAAATTGTGTGACTTTACCAATACCAACAACAATGATTTTATTAGTACTCCGATTGCTCCTCTTACCGATGCTGAATCTTGTGAAACTAATGTTGCTTTGTTGAATCTTGTCATGAAAGATCCGTTTTCCGGCCTTCCTAGTGAAGATGCCGCTACCCATCTAAACAACTTAGTTGATTTGTGGGATATGCAAAAGAAGAAAGATGTGGACAATGATATTGTTAAATTGAAGCTATTTCCTTGTTTGCTTAGAGATCATGCTAAAGCTTGGTTTTCGTCTTTGCCTAAAAATAGTATTGATTCATGGAATAAGTGCAAAGATGCTTTTATCTCTAAGTATTTTCCTCCCGCTAAGATCATCTCTCTTAGAAACGATATCATGAATTTTAAGCAACTTGATCATGAACATGTTGCACAAGCTTGGGAGAGGATGAAATTAATGATACATAATTGCCCCTACTCATGGTTTGAATTTGTGGATGATTACACAAAGAATTTATGCCGGATTGAATTTTGCTTCTAGAAATCTTTTAGATTCGGCCGCGGGAGGCACTTTTATGGAGATCACTTTAGGAGAAGCTACTAAACTCCTAGATAATATTATGGTTAATTATTCTCAATGGCACACTGAAAGATCTACTAATAAGAAAGTGCATGCGATAGAAGAAATTAATGTTTTGAGTGAAAAGATGGATGAACTTATGAAATTATTTGCATAAAAGTGTTTCTTCTGATCATAATAATATGCCTTTGGCTACTTTAATTGAGAATAATATCGAATCTATGCATGTGAATTTTGTTGCTAGGAACAATTTTGGTAACAACGCGTATAGAGGAAACTTTAATCCTAGGCCGTATCCTAGTAATTCCTCTAATAATTATGGTAATTCCTACAACAATTCCTATGGAAATTTTAATAAGGTACCCTCTGATTTTGAATCTAATATTAAAGAATTTATTACTTCACAAAATAATTTCAATGCTTTGATTGAAGAAAATTTGCTTAAGATTGATGAGTTGGTTAGGAACGTTGATAGAATTTCTCTTGATATTGATTCTTTGAAACTTAGATCTATTCCACCTAAGCATGATATCAATGAGTCTCTCAAAGCCATGAGAATTTCCATTGATGAGTGCAAAGAAAGAACCGCTAGGATGCTTGCTAAGAAAGATTGCTTTATAAAAGCATGTTCTTCTAGTTTCCATTATAATAAAGATGAAGATCTAAAAGTTATTGATGTGTCCCCTATTAAATATTTGTTTTGCATATGAATCTTGATAATGATGGGACTCAATATGATCCACCTTTACCTAGAAGACGTTCCAAAAATTCGGAGTTTTTAGATCTTGATGCTAAAATTGTTAAAAGTGGGATTGAAGAAGTCAAGACTTTAAACATCAATGAACCCACTATTTTGGATCTCAAGGAATTTATTTATGATAATTTCTCTTTGATAGATTGTATTTCCTTGTTGCAATCCGTGCTAAATTCTCCTCATGCTTATAGTCAAAATAAAGCCTTTACCAAACATATCGTTGATGCTTTGATGCAATCTTATGAAGAAAAACTTGAGTTGGAAGTTTCTATCCCTAGAAAACTTTATCATGAGTGGGAACCTACTATTAAAATTAAAATTAAAGATCATGAATGCTATGCTTTGTGTGATTTGGGTGCTAGTGTTTCCACGATTCCAAAGACTTCTGTGATTTGCTAGGTTTCCGTGATTTTGATGATTGCTCTTTAAACTTGCACCTTGCGGATTCAACTATTAAGAAACCTATGGGAATAAGTAATGATGTTCTTATTGTTTCAAATAGGAATTATGTGCCCGTAGATTTTATTGTTCTTGACATAGATTGCAATCCTTCATGTCCTATTATTCTTGGTAGACCTTTCCTTAGAACGATTGATGCAATTATTGATATGAAGGAAGGGAATATTAGATTCCAATTCCCGTTAAGGAAAGGCATGGAACACTTCCCTAGAAAGAAAATTAAATTACCATATGAATCTATTATGATAGCCACTTATGGATTGCCTACCAAAGATGGCAATACCTAGATCTATCCTCGCTTTTATGCCTAGCTAGGGGCATTAAACGATAGCGCTTGTTGGGAGGCAACCCAATTTTATTTTTATTCCTTGATTTTTGCTCCTGTTTAGTAATAATTAATTTATCTAGCCACTGTTTTGTTTGTGTTTTTTTGTTTAATAAGTGTTTGTGCCAAGTAGAACCATTGGGAAGACTTGGGGAAAGTCTTTTTAATCTTGCTGTAAAAAACAGAAACTTTAGCGCTCATGAGAATTGATGCCATTTTTATTTGGAAAGTCCTATTTAGTTAATTATTTTCAGATGATTAATAGATAAATTCCTCACGTCCATCAATTTATTTTAGAATTTTGGGGGTTCCAGAACTTGCGTTAGCTACAGATTACTACAGACTGTTTTGTTTTTGATAGATTCTGTTTTTCGTGTGTTGTTTGCTTATTTTGATGAATCTATGGCTAGTAAAATAGTTTATAAACCATAGAGAAGTTGGAATACAGTAGGTTTAACACCAATATAAATAAAGAATGAGTTAATTACAGTACCTTGAAGTAGGGTTTTGTTTTCTTTCGCTAATGGAGCTCGCGAGATTTTCTATATTAAGTTTTGTGTTGTGAAGTTTTCAAGTTTTGGGTAAAAGATTTGATGGACTGTGGAATAAGGAGTGGCAAGAGCCTAAGCTTGTGGATGCCCATGGCACCCCAAGATAATCTAAGGACACCTAAAAGCCAAAGCTTAGGGATGCCCCGGAAGGCATCCCCTCTTTCGTCTACTTCCACCGGTAACTTTACTTGGAGCTATATTTTTATTTACCACATGATATGTGTTTTGCTTGGAGCGTATTGTATGATTTGAGTGTTTATTTGTTAGTTTTCCACAATCATCCTTGCTGTACACACCTTTTGAGAGAGACACACATGTTTCGGAAATTGTTAGAATACTCTATGTGCTTCACTTATATCTTTTAAGTTATATAGTTTTTGCTCTAGTGCTTCACTTATATCTTTTAGGGCACGGTGGTGGATTTGTTTTATAGAAACTATTGTTCTCTCATGCTTCACTTATATTATTTTGAGAGTCCTAGAAAACAGCATGGTAATTTGCTTTAATTATGTTAGGCATTCAAGATTAATAAAAAAGGTTTTCTTATGAGATAAAGAATGAGTTCATTAGAGTACCTTGAAGTGGTGTTTTGTTTTCTTTCGCTAATGGAGATCATGAGATTTTCTACTTTAAGTTTTGTGTTGTGAAGTTTTCAAGTTTTGGGTAAAAGATTTAATGGATTATGGAACAAGGAGTGGCAAGAGCCTAAGCTTGGGGATGCCCATGGCACCCCAAGATAATCTAAGGACACCTAAAAGCCAAAGCTTGGGGATGCCCCAGAAGGCATCCCCTCTTTCGTCTACTTCCATCGGTAACTTTACTTGGAGCTATATTTTTATTTACCATATTATATGTGTTTTTCTTGGAGCATCTTGTATGATTTGAGTGTTTATTTGTTAGTTTTCCACAATCATCCTTGCTGTACACACATTTTGAGAGAGACACACATGCTTCGGAAATTGTTAGAATACTCTATGTGCTTCACTTATATCTTTTAAGTTATATAGTTTTTGCTCTAGTGCTTCACTTATATCTTTTAGGGCACGGTGGTGGATTTGTTTTATAGAAACTATTGTTCTCTCATGCTTCACTTAGATTATTTTGAGAGTCCTACAAAACATCATGGTAATTTGCTTTAATTATGTTAGGCATTCAAGATTAATAAAAAAGGTTTTCTTATGAGATAAAGAATGAGTTCATTAGAGTACCTTGAAGTGGTGTTTTGTTTTCTTTCGCTAATGGAGCTCACGAGATTTTCTACTTTAAGTTTTGTGTTGTGAAGTTTTCAAGTTTTGGGTAAAAGATTTGATGGATTATGGAACAAGGAGTGGCAAGAGCCTATGCTTGGGGATGCCCATGGCACCCCAATATAATCTAAGGACACTTAAAAGCCAAAGCTTGGGGATGCCCCGGAAGGCATCCCCTCTTTCGTCTACTTCCATCGGTAACTTTACTTGGAGATATAATTTTATTTACCACATGATATGTGTTTTTCTTGGAGCGTCTTGTATGATTTGAGTGTTTATTTGTTAGTTTTAAACAATCATCCTTGCTGTACACACCTTTTGAGAGAGACACACATGCTTCGGAAATTGTTAGAATACTCTATGTGCTTCACTTATATCTTTTAAGTTATATAGTTTTTTCTCTAGTGCTTCACTTATATCTTTTAGGGCACGATGGTGGATCTATTTTATAGAAACTATTTTTCTCTCATGCTTCACTTAGATTATTTTGAGAGTCCTACAAAACAGCATGGTAATTTTCTTTAATTATGTTAGGCATTCAAGATTAATAAAAAAGGTCTTCTTATGAGTGTGTTGAATACTATGAGAAGTTTGATACTTGATAATTGTTTTGAGATATGGAGATGGTGATATTAGAGTCGTGCTAGTTGAGTAGTTGTGAATTTGAGAAATACTTGTGTTGAAGTTTGTGATTCCCGTAGCATGCACGTATGGTGAACCGTTATGTGATGAAGTCGGAGCATGATTTATTTATTGATTGTCTTCCTTATGAGTGGCGGTCAGGGACGAGCGATGGTCTTTTCGTACCAATCAATCCCCCTAGGAGCATGCGTGTAATACTTTGCTTCGATAACTAATAGATTTTTGCAATAAGTATATGAGTTCTTTATCACTAACGTTGAGTCCATGGATCATACGCACTCTCACCCTTCCATCATTGCTAGCCTCTCTAATACCGCGCACCTTTTGTCGGTATCATACACCCACCATATACATTCCTCAAAACAGCCACCATACCTACCTATCATGGCATTTCCATAGCCATTCCGAGATATATTGCTATGCAACTTACCACCGTTCCGTTTATTATGACACGCTCCATCATTGTCATATTGCTTTGCATGATCATGTAGTTGACATTGTATTTGTGGCAAAGCCACCGTTCATAATTCTTTCATACATGTCACTCTTGATTCATTGCATATCCCGGTACACCTCTGGAGGCATTCACATAGAGTCATATTTTGTTCTAAGTATTGAGTTGTGATTGTTGAGTTGTAAGTAAATAAAAGTGTGATGATCATCATTTTTAGAGCATTGTCCCAAGTGAGGAAAGGATGATGGAGACTATGATTCCCCCACAAGTCGGGATGAGACTCCGGACTAAATAAATAAATAAAAAGAGGCCATAAAAAGAAGAGAAAAGGCCCAAATAAAAAAATGAGAGAAAAAGAGAGAAGGGACAATGCTACTATCCTTTTACCACACTTGTGCTTCAAAGTAGCACCATGATCTTCATGATAGAGAGTCTCCTATGTTATCAGTTTCATATACTAGTGGGAATTTTTCATTATAGAACTTGGCTTGTATATTCCAATGATGGGCTTCCTCAAAATGCCCTAGGTCTTCGTGAGCAAGCGAGTTGGATGCACACCTACTTAGTTCTTTTTGTTGAGCTTTCATATACTTATAGCTCTAGTGCATCCGTTGCATGGTAATCCCTACTCACTCACATTGATATCTATTAATGGGCATCTCCATAGCCCGTTGATACACCTAGTTGATGTGAGACTATCTTCTCTCTTTTTGTCTTCTCCACAACCACCATTCTATTCCACATATAGTGCTATGTCCATGGCTCACGCTCATGTATTGCGTGAAGATTGAAAAAGTTTGAGAACACCAAAAGTATGAAACAATTGCTTGGCTTGTCATCGGGGTTGTGCATGATTTAAATACTTTGTGTGGTGAAGATGGAGCATAGCTAGACTATATGACCTTTCTTTCGCCATTGTCGATGTCAAAACCGGCGGATCTCGGGTAGGGGGTCCCGAACTGTGTGTCTAAGGCGGATGGTAACAGGAGGCAGGGGACATGATGTTTTACCCAGGTTCGGGCCCTCTTGATGGAGGTAAAACCCTACGTCCTGCTTGATTATTCTTGACAATATGAGTAGTACAAGAGTTGATCTACCACGAGATCGGAGAGGCTAAACCCTAAAAGCTAGCCAATGGTACGATTGTATGTTGTCCTATGGACTAAAACCCTCCGGTTTATATAGACACCGGAGGGGGCTAGGGTTACACAAGGTCGGTTACAAAGGAGGAGATATCCATATCTGTATTGCCTAGCTTGCCTTCCATGCCAAGTAGAGTCCCATCCGGACATGGGACGAAGTCTTCGATCTCGTATCTTCATAGTCCAACAGTCCGGCCAAAGGATATAGTCCGGCTGTCCGGAGACCCCCTAATCCAGGACTCCCTCAGTAGCCCCTGAACCATGCTTCAATGACGATGAGTCCGGCGCGCAGTGTTGTCTTCAGCATTGCAAGGCGGGTTCCTCCTCCGAATACACCACGGAAGATTTTGAATACAAGGATAGTGTCCGACCCTGCAAAATAAGTTCCACATACCACCGTAGAGAGAATAATATTCCCACAAATCTAATCTGCTGACACGTTTTGGCAGCATGACATCACGCCACGACCCGGTAATTATTTGAACCGTTTTTCATAACCTATCTCAGCGTGTTTCGCGAGGCGGTTTCCTTGGCACGTCTTGGGATTCCCATCAATACGGATGTGGGTAACCCAACCGCGCCATCAATTACGGTGCTTGGGGGATAAGCGAGTTTTACCAGGCTGGTGGGGACGCATAGTTTCGCTCGCCCTTATAAAGGGATAAGGTTTCTCCTTTTTCTACCCACGCCTTCTTCCTCCTTGCTCATCCATTTTTGCACAGTCGAGCTCCAGCGCCCAAGTCCACATCCTTCTCCTCAACTCTCCTCAAACATGTCCGGAGCGGGGCAATTGGATGGTCTCCTCCGTCACGGAGGGACACATCAAAAAACTACATGGGGTCGGATACTTAGCCACGGATATCGCGCACCGGCTGCCAGCCGCGGGGCAGATCGTCCCTACCCTGGAGCCTCACAAAAGGGTGGTTTTCCTCCCCCACTTCGTCCGCGGACTGGGGTTTCCCCTCCATCCATTCGTCCGTGGCCTTATGTTCTATTACGGGCTGGACTTTTATGATCTGGCCCCAAATTTCATCCTCAACATCTCGGCGTTAATCGTCGTGTGCGAGGCCTTTCTCCGCATCCGGCCCCACATCAGCCTATGGCTGAAGACCTTCAATATCAAGCTGAAGGTGGTTGGCGGCCAACAAGCAGAATGCGGCGGAGCCATGGTGGGCAAAATGCCCAACGTTACATGGCTCGAGGGCTCCTTCGTGGAGACCATAAAGGGGTGGCAATCGGGGTGGTTCTACATCACCGAGCCGCGTGACACCAACTGGGTGGCGGCCCCGAGTTTCGATCCGGAATCCCCACACGGCTCACTTCCTAGAAGGAGAAGGGCCTATCCTGGGGCTCATTGGTGGAGCTGGACGGACTCCAGAAGTGTATCCGGAACATGACAAGCCAGAAACTTAAGCTTGTCAACATAGTCCAGGTCATGCTCTTCCGCCGGATCCTCCAGTGTCAACAACGGGCTTTCAACTTATGGGAGTTCGACCCGGCCCAGCACCAGACTCTACACAAGCTCTTCGACACGATGCATAAGGACGTCTAGAAGGTGCTATTCAATGGCGCCGAGGTCCCCCCTTCTCTTACCGAGGACCGCGGGCTAAGCGCGAAGCGCCCTGCGAATCTGGTAAGCTCTATGCATAGGGTATTTATTTCCCATAGCTTAACCATGTGCGGGATCTGAGCTCCCATGCCTTTGATAGGACTGGGTGAAGACATCAGAACAAATTAACTGTCCGGCCCCTTTGCCCGAAGACCCTGCAGACGCTCTCCTGACGAAGATGCAGACTCTGGCTTCTTATGAGGTGCTGGAGAAGACCAAGAAGAAGGCCACAGGAACCCGAAAGAGTTCCCGGCGCCAGGCGGTATCAGACTCATCGTCCGATAACTCCGAGATGCACTCCTCCCATGAAAATGAGGAGGAGGAAGATGAAGATTCTCCCCTCCAGCCGGGGGAGACAAGAAAAGGAAGGCCGCCCCAACCGGGGAGGCCGAAGGGTCCAAGAAGGGAAGGACTCTGCTTCCGGACTGTTCCACCATCGCCGCCGACGGTGAAGACGAGTGGTTACTCAGGGCCAAGCCCCTGGCGAAGTCGTAAGTATTCGGATACCAGAGTAACTCATAGCATACTTTTGTTGCACTGCTTCTCGTAACATCGAATATAATCATGCAGTCCGCCCCAAGCCCATATCGACGTATCATCGTCAGACGGTTCCTTGGACTCGTCGGACATGAATAGTGATACACTTCCAACTGCCTCCTCTCCTTGCCCTACGGAAAATGCCGAGGTATTGTCTCAAGGGGCACCGAGCCGGGGGAGACGGTCCCGGAGGCGCCTCAAGGCGACCTTCCGGACTCCAGGAGCAAAGGGAGCAAGGCTCCCAGGGGCTCCAAGTTCGGCCCTCAGCCGGACACTGCGCCGGAACCTCCAGTGGTTCCGGACTTGGGCAGGCGGCCCTCTTGCAAGAGGGGCAAGCCGTCCGTGCCGGTGACCTCTGTCCATCCAGAGGCACTGGACGAACTGTTGGGAGCACTTCACGGCGGTTCCATCGACGAAGAGCACCGCACTATTATGAGTGCGGTGATCAAGAAGGTTCAGTCCACCAAGAGCGGACTGATTGAAGCCTGTGCCAGCCTTCTAATAGGCTTTAAGGTAAGTATTTTGGGAAAAATATTACCACATAGACAGTAGCCCCTGATGCTCTGTTTGATGTTCACAAAGAAAAGCCGAATAGAGGATCAAATAATATCTGCAGGAGTCTAATATAAGTATGTCTGTATGCGTATGCAGGCTTCGCTCCTGACCTCTGCCGCACTGACTGCGGAGGTCGCGTACTGAAGCAGAGCCTCAAGCGGTCCGAGAAAGAGCTCGGTCTTGCCAAGAGGCAGCTCGAGGAGAACAAAGTTAAGTAATGCCTTGTCTATATATATATGTATATATATATATATTAAAAAAAGATGCAGTTGCAAAATGATACGATCATCATGGATGTACCAGGGGCCACGACCGAAGTGGCGACCCTAAAGCAAGCGCTGTCCGAGGCCGAAAACAAAGCGGCCAAGGAGCGCACCGAGCGGGAAAAACAAGAGTCACGGGTGGGCGGGGTGCAACAAGATCTCCAGGCTCTCGTGGAGAAGCACGAGGCTTTGGAGCTTGACTCGAAGACGCGGGAGTCCGAGCTTGCCACGGCCCTCGAGAGCACAAAGCATGCCAAGGCTGAAGCCCAAAAGGCCCTCCAGGAGATTGAGGCGATGAGGAAGATAGCGGCGGGTAAGTCATTCAATATTCAAAGCAAGCATGTGAAAGTAAATTACTTGTTACTTACCCGAGTCCGAAGCTCTCCAGGAGCATTCACAGATTTGCCGCGCAGCGTGTCGGATGCCGCGAAATATTACCAGGCCGAGGAGGGAAGCTCGACGGAGAAGTTGTTCTGGTCTCAGTATATTGGGACTGAACACCCGATGCCTATGAGCGACCAGCTGAAGCAACTGGTCGAGCTGCACAAGGCGGCCGAACAGGCCATGAGGGGCCTTATAGTCCGGATGTGGCCTGGCGACTCCCTTCCCAACAGCTACTTCGGACTGGTGAGGTGGCTTGTGGATGCCTGCCCAAGGCTGGAAGTCATAAAGCGGCCTGTCTGCATCGAGGGTGCACGCCGGACTTTTGCCCGTGCGAAGGTGCACTGGGCCAAGATGGACGCCGAGAAGCTGGTGAAGGAGGGGCCGCCACAGGGCAAGGAGCATCACCACCCCGAAATGTATTATGAGGGTGTTCTGAAGGGTGCCCATCTTGTGGCGGACGAGTGTGCGAAGGATGTAATTTTTGAATGAACTTGCTCGTGTGATCATGTACTATGAAAACTTGTTCATATGCGCTATGAAACGCTTGTTTGAATTTAAAATATTACCTTCTGTGCGGCTGTTTATCAAATCTGAGAGATGGCCAGTCGTCGGCTTCTGCCCCCATGCCACGTGTGCTGGGGTGTTCGGGATAAGCCTGAGCACTCTTTTTCCCATTGTTGGGTCCTTCGAGGGAGGTGCTCAGCACAACGAACAAGGCAATCGGACTATAATGCTTTATCACTCTCACTTAACCATAGAAGTCTACAATTTTAAATTTTGGTGAAGCCCCTAGTATTCGGAAGGCCGAATTCGGGGCGCTATACACGCCTTAAGCCGGACAAAGCCGACTCCTCGCTCTAAGCGGCATAAGTCTTTAGGGACTCGAGACCTCTCGAACAGCGACCAGCTCTCGCCTTATCATGACAGTCAGTTTTAGCTTTCTCTACTGAGGTGCTTAGCCCAGATGAACCAGGGCACAATCGCAGTAGTTCTCCCAGTGCTACCTTAGCCGATATAGCAGAACGTAAGGTACCAAAACATGGGAGCCGGGCAAACCCAACTATTGACCCAAGACATGATTCGGAGCTGATGCATATAATGCTATAAGTTCGGGGTGCCGCACTATCAAAAGTGTTCAGACTTCTCACGCCGTATTATGGGGTACGCTTAAGCCCCTGGCATATTTGCCGTACCAGAGTGTACGGGTGCTGAATGTCATGAATGAATATATATATATAAGAAGAATAGAGAATGCGATAATAGTCTAGTGCTATGCATTGTTTGTTCAAAAAGGTGCGCCGAAGCAGAATGATACAAGTAGTGCGATAAGCAAAAAGTAGGACTATTTGACATGTCCCCTCCAAGGGCAAGCTGAGGAATGGTATTTAAAGCAGGTATTTCACTCGTTATTAGAGACCACCTGGGAATTCCATGATGCGACTTAGCTTTCTACCTCCTTGATTGTTGTATCCTGTGTCCGGCAATTGTACTGCCGAACAGGGTTTCCAGAGAGTAAAGTCCTGAAAGAGAGAAAAAATAATAAGGCGGGAAGCCCCTAGTGCGGTTGAGCCACGTTTTGGGACGTGCCGTAGTCGTGCCCCCCCCCTCATCTATGCCCATGGTATTTTCAATGCATAATTATGTACGCGTGGCATGGATTTCGCCGTTTGGCTGGGACTGCGGTGGGGGCCGCATTGCTATGCGAGCTTGGAACATGCCAGGAGGTCTTGTTGCCGATTACTTCGGGCGCGCTTGAAGGTGTCCGGGTCCTTAATCGCCGAACTGGTGGATTGCCTTAAGAGTCTGCTTTGCGCTTGTGCTGCGAGGGCCGCAGTGTGCTCCTCCGTGCGGAGAGAGCGCTCCGTGTTTCCATTGACTATGATGACCCCCGAGGTCCTGGCATCTTGAGCTTGAGATATGCATAGTGCGGTACCGCGTTGAATCTCGAAAATGTGGTTCGCCCGAGCAGTGCATGATAGCCACTGCGGAACGGGACTATATCGAAGATTAACTCCTCGCTCCGGAAGTTATCCGGGGATACGAAGACCACTTCCAGTGTGACTGAGCCTGTGCGATGGGCCTCTACACCTGGTATGACGCCTTTGAAGGTCGTTTTTTTGGGTTTGATCCTTGAAGGGTCTATACCCATTTTGCACACCGTGTCCTGATAAAGCGGGTTCAGGCTGCTACTACCGTCCATAAGGACTCGAGTGAGGTGAAATCCGTCGATGATTGGGTCTAGGACCAGTGCGGCGAATCCGCCATGACGGATACTAGTGGGATGGTCCCTGCGATCGAAAGTGATCGGACAGGAGGACCATGGGTTGAACTTTGGGGCGACTGGCTCCAACGCATATACATCCCTTAACGCACGCTTCCGCTCCCTCTTGGGGATGTGGGTTGTGTATATCATGTTCACCGTCTGCACTTGTGGGGGGAACATCTTCTGTCCTCCGGTGTTCGGTTGCCGGGGCTCCTCCTCGTCATCGCTATGTGACCCCTTATCTTTGTTTTCGGCATTTAACTTGCCGGCCTGCTTGAACACCCAACATTCCCTGTTGGTGTGGTTAGCTGGCTTGTCGGGGGTGCCATGTATTTGGCACGAGCGATCGAGTATTCGGTCCAAACTGGACGGGCCCGGAGTGCTTCTTTTGAATGGATTTTTCCACTGACCGGGCTTAGAGCCTCTGAATCGGGCATTGACTGCCGTATCCTCGGTATTGTCATTCTTGATGCGGCGCTTGTGTTTGTTGCGACGTGACCTGCCATTGCCATCCTTGGTATCCGAAGTACCATGGTTCTTTGATATATTATTGCTGCGAGCCGGCCAGCTGTCTTCTCCCGCGCAAAAGCGGGTCATGAGTGTCATGAGGGCTGCCATAGATTTCGGCTTTTCCTGGCCAAGGTGCCGGGCGAGCCACTCGCCGTGGATGTTGTGCTTAAAAGCTGCTAGGGCCTCTGCATTCGGACAGTCGAAGATTTGATTTTTCTTTGTCAGGAACTGTGTCCAGAATTGCCTGGCCAATTCCTCTGGCTGCTGAATTATGTGGCTCAAGTCATCGGCATCTGGTGGTCGCACATAAGTGCCCTAGAAGTTGTCGAGGAATGCAGCTTCCAGATCTTCCCAACAGCCGATGGATTCTGCTGGCAGGCTGTTGAGCCAATGTCGAGCTGGTCCTTTGAGCTTGAGTGGGAGGTATTTGATGGTGTGTAGATCGTCACCGCGGGCCATGTGGATGTGCAGGAGGATGTCCTCGATCCATATCGCAGGATCTGTTGTGCCGTCGTATGATTCGATATTTACGGGTTTGAAACCCTCTGGGATTTGGTGATCCATTACTTCGTCTGTGAAGCATATGGGGTGTGCGGCGCCTCTGTAGTGGGCTATGTCGCGACGCAGCTCGAATGATTCTTGTCCGCTGTGTTTGGCCCGACCGGATTTACTTTTACTGTATCCGGCGTGACGGTTATCGTCTCGCGTAGTGGCGCGCCCTCGTGATCCGTAGATCGATCTTGCGTGTTTTGCTTTGTCGTCCAATACGTCTCGCAGGTCTAGCGTGTTTCCCCGTGCCTTGTCATTTTTATTTGAGTGGCATCGGGGTGCGGGCTGAGTTTTTGGCTGAAATGCCTCTCTGTCGCGGCCACGAGGTGGACGATCAGCCACATCATATGCTGGAGATGTAGGTTTTAATGCTTCCTCCTCCAGTCGGGGTAGCAACCTGCGCTTTGGGTAACTCTTGGAGGGGCGTTCGAGTTCATATTCCTCGGCCGCAAGGACTTCAGTCCATCTGTCAGCTAGCAAATCTTGATCAGCTTGAAGCTGCTGCTTTTTCTTAAGGCTATTTGCCGTGGCTATAAGCCGGTGCTTGAAGCGCTCTTGCTCGACGGGATCCTCCGGCACGACAAATTCGTCATCGTCGAGGCTTGCCTCGTCTTCGGAGGGAGGCATGTAATTATCATCCTCCGCCTCTCCATCTGCCGCTCTCTCGGGAGGGCTGGCTTCTCCATCCTCCTGCTCTAAATCTTGCTGGAGGGGATTGTTGTCGTCTTCGGCACTGTCCGGAGTGCTATTATCTCCTGTGCTGGTGTCACTGCTTTTGCTTTGGCGAGACTTAGAGCGGCGCCGCTGACATCAGCGCTTGGGTTGCTTCTTGGAGGGGTCATCCTCCGCTGTCTCGTCGCCATTGCCTTCTTTGGATGTGTCCACCATGTATATATCATATGATGAGGTGGCTGTCCAGTGCCCTGTGGGCAGTGGTTCCTCTTCGTCTCCCGCATCGTCGTCCATACCGTCGATGTCTTCGGAGTCGAAGTCGAGCATGTTGGTCAAATTGTCGATAGTGGCTACTAAGTGGGTGGGCGGCGAATTTCTTCGTCATACGCATCCCAATCCTGCCGAACATAGTTCGGCCAAGACTCTCCTGACAGGGAGAGAGACCTTAATGATTTCAGTATGTCACCGAAGGGCGAGTGTTGAAAGATATCCGTGGAGGTGAACTCCATGATCGGCGCCCAGTCGGATTCGATAGGCACGGGCGCAGGCGGTTCAGAGTCCGTGGCCGGGTAAGAATCCGGTAGTTCGGCGTCACGGCTCCCGTGAAGGGTAAGGTCGATACTCGGCTCGATCGCTGTTGAGAGTACGGCCTCCGTGGCGGGATCTATCCACCCGTCCATGGATGGCGCGATTGGCTCCGAATTGAGGGTAGGAGCGGTTGCCGATGCGGTCTCCTGAACACTGTCTAATGGTAGAGCTAAATCATGCTCATCGTGACCGTGCGAAGCACTTGACAGGGGCTCGAAACCGTCGAAGATCAAGTCTCCGCGGATGTCGGCCGTGTAGTTTAAGCTTCCAAACCTGACCTGGTGGCCAGGGGCGTAACTCTCGATCTGGTCCAGATGGCCAAGCGAGTTGGCCCGCAGTGCGAAGCCGCCGACTACAAAGATCTGTCCGGGGAGAAAAGTCTCACCCTGGACTGCATCGCTATCGATGATCGAAGGAGCCATCAAGCCTAACGGTGATGACACAGAAGAACTCTCAATGAAAGCACCAATGTCGGTGTCAAAACCGGCAGATCTCGAGTAGGGGGTCCCAAACTGTGCGTCTAAGGCGGATGGTAACAGGAGGCAGGGGACACGATGTTTTACCCAGGTTCGGGCCCTCTTGATGGAGGTAAAACCCTACGTCCTGCTTGATTATTCTTGATAATATGAGTAGTACAAGAGTTGATCTACCACGACATCGGAGAGGCTAAACCCTAAAAGCTAGCCTATGGTATGATTGTATGTTGTCCTACGGACTAAAACCCTCCGGTTTATATAGACACCGGAGGGGGCTAGGGTTACACAAGGTCGGTTACAAAGGAGGAGATATCCATATCCGTATTGCCTAGCTTGCCTTCCACGCCAAGTAGAGTCCCATCCGGACACGGGACGAAGTCTTCAATCTCGTATCTTCATAGTCCAACAGTCCGGCCAAAGGATATAGTCCGGCTATCCGGAGACCCCCTAATCCAGGACTCCCTCAGCCATGTTATTTTGAAGAGACATAATTGCTTAGTTAGTATGCTTGAAGTATTATTATTTCTATGTCAATATTAAACTTTTGTCTTGAATCTTCCGAATCTGAATATTCATACCACAATTAAGAGAATTATATTGAAATTATGCCAAGTAGCATTCCACATCAAAAATTCTGTTTTTATCATTTACCTACTCGAGGACGAGCAATAATTAAGCTTGGGGATGCTTGATACGTCTCCAACGTATCTATAATTTTTTATTGTTCCATGCTATATTATATCCTATTTTGGACATTATTGGGCTTTATTATACACTTTTATATTATTTTGGGGACTAACCTATTAACCGGAGGCCCAGCCTAGAATTGCAGTTTTTTTGCCTATTTTAGAGTTTTGCAGAAAAAGAATATCAAACGGAGTCCAAACGGAATGAAACCTTCGGGAACGTGATTTTTGAAACGAACATGATCCAGAGGACTTGGACCCTATGTCAAGACATCAACTAGGAAGGCACGAGGTAGGGGGCGCACCTACCCCCCGAGGCGTGCCCTCCACCCTCGTGGGGCCCACGTTGCAACACCGACGTACTCCTTCCTCCTATATATACCTACGTACCCCCAAACTACCAGATACGGAGCCAAAACCCTAATTCCACCACTGTAACTTTCTGTATCCGTGAGATCCCATCTTGGGGCCTTTTCTGGAGCTCCGCCGGAGGGGGTATCGATCACGGAGGACTTCTACATCAACACCATAGCCTCTCCGATGAAGTGTGAGTAGTTTACTTCAGACATTCGGGTCCATAGTTATTAGCTAGCTGGCTTCTTCTCTCTTTTTGGATCTCAATACAAAGTTCTCCCCCTCTCTTGTGGAGATCTATTCGATGTAATCTTGTTTTTGCGGTGTGTTTGTTGAGACTGATGAATTGTGGGTTTATGATCAAGTTTATCTATGAACAATATTTGAATCTTCTCTGAATTCTTTTATGTATGATTGGTTATCTTTGCAATTCTCTTCGAATTATCAGTTTGGTTTGGCCTACTATATTGATCTTTCTTGCAATGGGAGAAGTGCTTAGCTTTGGGTTCAATCTTGCGATGTCCTTTCCATTTGGTAGTAGGAGCAGCAAGGCACGTATTGTATTGTTGCCATCGAGGATAACAAGATGGGGTTTATATCATATTGCATGAGTTTATCCCTCTACATCATGTCATCTTGCTTAAAGCGTTACTCTGTTCTCTTGAACTTAATACTCTAGATGCATGCTGGATTGCGGTCGATGTGTGGAGTAATAGTAGTAGATGCAGGCAGAAGTCGGTCTACTTGTCTCGGACGTGATGCCTATATATATACATGATCATACCTAGATATTCTCATAACTATGCTCAATTCTGTCAATTGCTCAACAGTAATTTGTTTACCCACCGTAATACTTATGCTCTCGAGAGAAGCCAGTAATGAAACCTATGGCCCCCGAGTCTATTTTCCATTATATTATTCTTCCATCTACAAGCTATTTCCTTTTCCATTTATTTTGCTTTCTTTACTTTGCATCTTTATCATAAAAATACCAAAAATATTATCTTATCATATCTATCAGATCTCACTTTCGTAAGTGACCGTGAAGGGATTGACAACCCCTTTATTGTGTTGATTGCGAGGATTTTTTTGTGTAGGTGCGAGGGACTCGCGCGTGGCCTCCTACTGGATTGATATCTTGGTTCTCAAAAACTGAGGGAAATACTTACGCTACTTTGCTGCATCACCCTTTCCTCTTCAAGGGAAAACCAACGCAGTGCTCAAGAGGTAGCAGCGAACAACTCCATCCGACGCAATGTTGGACTAATGTCCGGGCATCTTCACGAGTGGTAGGCCAGCAAAAACCTGCTCAGAAAGCCTTGCTAACCAAAGCCCGAGCTGCTGCATGGTGTCCGCCCATGCCCGCGTGTATTTCTGCCAAGAGTTGCTGCCCCTCTTCTTCAAAGATGCACCTTTGTAGAACTCCTGTGGTACTTTTCTTATAGAGTTCACCCTCAGAACCTTGTATGCTTTAGAGCGCCAAACTATGCATCGTGCTTCGGTTTGATCCTTTGGAAGCTGCTGTTGTGTGAGATAAGCTAGCAGGGGTTCTGTCCAAGGTGGGATTATGGCCATTACTTCGTGTGCTGAAGGTGTTTCCTCAAGTGCGGAGCCGCCAATGGCGTGATTGTTTTCTTCATTTTCGGGTGAGGCATTGTGTCGGTGCACAAAAGTGGGGGCTCTCTTTTGTATCCCTTTACTTGTGCGCGGGCAGTTAGAGCCGCGCCTACGGCCACACTTAGCAGGGCAGAGTAAGGAAGCAGAAGTGCAGTGACAAGCAGAACAACGCCAAGCCAGAAACACAAAGAGCAGGAGGGCGAGGTGGACTCCCCCGGCAAGGCCCTTGCCGGGGCGGCCTCCGCAGCCCGACACCAGCAGAGCTGCCACCCTTGAGCCCAAGGGTTCCAACACCATCGACCACTTTGGAACCGAGGCTCGGGAGGAACCTCCATGGTGGCATGCAAATCTTTGTGAACACAGAGAGCCTACAAGACTAGATGATGACCAGAAGAGAAGACAATCGCAAGACTCCTTGCCGAGGATGCCCATGAGGCCCCGACAAGGCTCCCTGCCAAAGACGCTCGCAAGGCCCCGGCAAGACTCTTGCCGGGGGCACTCACAAGACCCTGGCAAGATCCTTCCCGGGAATATACGCGGGGCCGCGGCAAGACCTTGCCGTCACATCACCGCCCCAGCTCAGCGGCCAACCCACCAACTGAAGCAAGTACCCATGTGGCAGTACCGACTAATCTTTGACAGATGACGAACCTATCACATCTCTCTCCCTGCTCCTACTTTCTTTGACTTTCAGGCAAAGGGGAGATATGTTATAACCACGGAGGAGGCGACCGAGTACGAGAGGAGGGCGGAGACAGCTCGCCTCCAAGCCGCAGCCCATCAGGCAATTGCCGCTGCATCTCAGTACGACCCCAGGTACAACTTTGGATATCCGCCAGGCTAGCCGTGGCCATAGACCAACTTAGGCCAAAAGCCTAAGCTTGGGGGAGTATGTATCTCTCACCGACATTACATTCTTGCTCACACACTCATGCTAGTTGTCGGTGCTCATACTTTTTCATTGTAATATACATGCTAGTTTATTTCCCTTTTTATGCTTTCTTCTTGTGTGTTTGATAAACCTTAAGAAAAACCAAAAAAATTAGTTGTAGCTTTTAGTTAGTTTACTTTCGATGCCTGTAGTAGTAGTAATTAAAAAGAAAATCCAAAAAGATTTCTTGTTCTTCTTTTGCTTGTTGGGAGCTTTCCCGTGTAAATAGTTTTATTTATTTTCTTGTTCTTTGGGGGTCGAGAGGAGAAGACCATAATGAAAATGTTGAGTGGATCTTTTATGCATTATTGTTGATCTAACAAAGAGCCCATATTACCTTGTCTTCTCTCTTGAATTGAATGCTTGCAGATTCCAGCTTAGTCCAATGCACATGCACTATTATTATTATCCACACTATTCAGTCGTGCAAGTGAAAGGCAATAATTATGATTATATGATGAACTTATTGAGATGAGAAAAGCTGGTATGAACTTAACCTCTCTTGTTTTTGTAAATATGATTAGTTCATCATTCCTGATTTAGCCTATTATGAAAGAAACATATTTGCAATGACAATTAGAGATTGTACCTGCTTATGCCATGCTTAATTAGCTAGGAGCTTATAATGGTTTACCTTGTGTGCCAACATGCTATTAAAATGGTTGTGATGTGGTATGATAGGGTGGTATCCTCTTTTGAATGATTCGAGTGGCTTGACTTGGCACATGTTCACGCATGTAGTTGAAACAAAATCAACATAGCCTCTACGATATTTATGTTAATGGTGCAGTATATCCTACTCATGCTTGCATTCGGTGTTGATTAATTTTAATGCATGTTCATGACTATTGTAGCTCTCTAGCTGGTCGCTTCCCAGTCTTTTTCTAGCCTTCACTTATACTAAGCGGGAATACTGCTTGTGCATCCAACTCCATAAACCCCAAAGTTGTTCCATATGAGTCAACCATACCTACCTATATACGGTATCTACCTGTCGTTCCAAGTAAATTTGTATGTGCCAAACTCTAAACCTTCAAATAAACATTCTGTTTTGTATGCTCGAATAGCTCATGTATCAACTAGGGTTGTTTGTATCTTCCATGCTAGGTAGGTTATTCTCAATAGGAGTGGACTCCGCTCCTCACTCACGAGAAAACGGCTGGTCACCGGGATGCCCAGTCCCATGCTTTATGCAAATTAAATCAAAATAACTGCAAAAAAAAACTCCCCCGGGACTCTTGTTAGTTGGAGGCACTCGTTGTTTCGGGCACGCCATGGATTGATGCTTGTTGGTGGAGGGGGGTATAAACTTTACCATTCTGTTTGGGAACCGCCTATAATGTGTGTAGCATGGAAGATATCGAGATCTCTTGGTTGTTATGTCGACAATGAAAGTATACCGCTCAAAATATCATTCATATCTATTTCAAAACCAAGCTCTGGCACCTCTACAAATCCCTGCTTCCCTCTGCGAAGGGCTTATCCATTTACTTTTATGTTGAGTCATCATCCTCTTATTAAAAAGCACCAGTTGGAGAGCACCTCTATCATTGAGTATGACTTGACTGGATCTCTTTTACCATGAATTACAATGTCTAGTCAGTCCTTGATCTTTAAAGGTGCTCTGCAGTTATGTTTTGCGGTCTCGTAAAGGGCTAGCGAGATACCATCTTGTTATATCATATTATGATTGTTTTGAGAAAGTGTTGTCATCCGAGATTTATTTTTATTGCTCGCTAGTTGATTATGCCATTGATATGAGTAAACATGAGACCTAAGTGTTATTATGAATATTGTTAGTTCATAATCTTTGTTGGAAACTTGAATGTTGGCTTTACATATTTACAACAACAAGAGCAAACAGAGTTTGTAAAAGTTTTTCTTTATCACTTACAGTTTATCAACTTAATTGCTTGAGGACAAGCAAATGTTTAAGCTTGGGGGAGTTGACACGTCTCCGTCGTATCTACTTTTCCAAACACTTTTGCCCTTGTTTTGGACTCCAACTTGCATGATTTGAATGGAACTAACCCGGACTGACGTTGTTTTCAGCAGAATTACCATGGTGGTATTTTTGTGTAGAAATAAAAGTTCTCGGAATGACCTGAAAATCAATGGAGATTATTTTTGGAATATATAAAAAACACTGGAAGAAAGATCCATGTCAGGGGGGCCACACCCTGTCCACGAGGGTGGGGCACGCCCTACCCCCCTGGGCATGCCCCCTGCCTCGTGGGCCCCCTGATACTCCTCCAACCTCAACCTTGACTCAATATATTCACTTTCGCGGAGAAAAAATGAGAGAGAAGGATTCATCACGTTTTACGATACGGAGCCGCCGCCAAGCCCTAAACTCTCTCGAGAGGGCTGATCTGGAGTCCGTTCGGGTCTCCGGAGAGGGGAATCTGTAGCCATCGTCATCATCAACCTTCCTCCATCACCAATTTCATGACGCTCACCGCTGTGTGTGAGTAATTCCATCATAGGCTTGCTGGACGGTGATGGGTTGGATGAGATTTATCATGTAATCGTGTTAGTTTTGTTAGGGTTTGATCCCTAGTATCCATTATGTTCTGAGATTGATGTTGCTATGACTTTGCTATGCTTAATGCTTGTCACTAGGGCCCGAGTGCCATGATTTCAGATCTGAACCTATTATGTTTTCATCAATATATGAGAGTTCTTGATCCTATCTTGCAAGTCTATAGTCACCTATTATGTGTTATGATCTGTTAACCCCGAAGTGACAATAATCGGGATACTTACCGGTGATGACCGTAGTTTGAGGAGTTCATGTATCCACTATGTGTTAATGCTTTGGTCCAGTAGTACTCTATTAAAAGGAGGCCTTGATATCCCTTAGTTTCCAATAGGACCCCGCTGCCATGGGAGGGTAGGACAAAAGATGTCATGCAAGTTCTTTTCCATAAGCACGTATGACTATATTCGGAATACATGCCTACATTACATTGATGAATTGGAGCTAGTTTTGTGTCACCCTATGTTATGACTATTACATGATCGATCGCATCCGGCATAATTCTCCATCACCGATCCAATGCCTACGAGCCTTTTCTAAATTGTTCTTCGCTTATTTACTTTACCGTTGCTACTGTTACAATCACTACAAAACCCAAAAATATTACTTTTGCTACTGTTACCTTTTGCTATCGTTACCACTACTATCATATTACTTTGCTACTAAATACTTTGCTACAGATATTAAGTTTCTAGGTGTGGTTGAATTGACAATTTAGCTGCTAATACTTGAGAATATTCTTTGTCTCCCCTTGTGTCGAATCAATAAATTTTGGTTGAATACTCTACCCTCGAAAACTATTGTGATCCCCTATACTTGTGGGTTATCAAGAACATTTTCTTGCGCCATTGCCGGGGAGCATTGCTCTATTCTTTGAGTCACTTGGGATTTGTATCTACTTATCATTATGAAGAACTTGAAAGATCAAAGAACCAAGATTTTCCCCTCAACTATGAGGGGAGGTAAGGAACTGCCATCTAGCTCTGCACTTGATTCACCTTCTGTTTTGAGTAAGCTTGCGACACCTACACCTGCTATTCATTCTGATATGTCACATGTTATTGATGGTGCCACTTCTTCTATGCATGATACTTATGATGAAACTACTTCTATGCTTGATACTACTATACCACTTGGTGAATTTCTTGATGAGCAACTTGCTAGGTCTAGAGAGAATGAAATTATTGAAACTGATAATATTGATGAAAGTGATGATGAAGATTCTCCCCCTAGATATGAATTGCTTGTTGTTCCTGAGGGTTATGTTATGGATGAAGAAACTGCTAGAGATTTTCTTGCTTGCAATGATAGAAGTGATCTTACGAAATTATTAGCTAAGCTGAAGGAAAAAACTCTGAATGCTAGAATGAAATATGATCCTGCTTATGCTACTTCACCTATCTTTATTACTGATAAGTATTATGATTTCTCAATTGATCCTGAGTTAACTACTTTGGTTGAATCTGATCCTTTCTATGGCTATGAATCTGAAACTATTGTGGCACATCTTACTAAATTAAATGATATAGCTACCCTGTTCACTAATGATGAGAAAACTCGCTACTATTATATCCTTAAAATATTTCCATTCTCATTAAAGGGTGATGCTAAGATATGGTTTAATTCTCTTGATCCTGGTTGTGTGCGTAGTCCGCAGGATATGATTTACTACTTCTCTGCTAAATATTTCCCCGCTCATAAGAAGCAAGCTGCTTTAAGGGAGATATATAATTTTGTGCAAATTGAAGAAGAGAGTCTCCCACAAGCTTGGGGGAGGCTTCTCCAATTACTTAATGCTTTTCTTGATCATCCTCTCAAGAAAATTGAAATACTTGATATCTTTTATAATGGACTAACCGATGCTTCCAGAGATTACCTGGATAGTTGTGTTGGTTGTGTTTTCAGGGAAAGAACTGTTGATCAAGCTGAAATTCTATTGAATAATATTTTGAGTAATGAAAATAATTGGACACTTCCTGAACCAACTCCTAAGCCAACTCCGAAGAAAAGGGGTATTCTATTTCTCAGTCCTAAAGATATGCAAGAGGCAAAGAAATCGATGAAAGAAAAAGGTATAAAAGCTGAAGATGTTAAGAATTTACCGCCTGTTGAAGAAATATGTGGTCTTAATTCATCACCTATTGAAGAAACACTTGGTCTCGGTAACCCGACGTAGGTAGTAAAGGTAAATTCTCTCTATACATATGATAAAGCTGAAATCCCTCCTACTAAGTTTGCTAGCCAATGTTTCGATGAATTTGATAACTTTATGGTTAAGCAAGAAGATTTTAATGCTTATTTTGGTAGAAAATTAAAACATAATGCTTACGTGGTTGAACACTTGAGTGGTTATATGTCTAGTGTTAAAGGTGAACTTACACTTATTAGTAAACATGCTTCTATGGTTACCACGCAAGTAGAACAAGTACTTAAGGCTCAGAATGATTTGCTCAATGAATTGAATAGTAAAAATAATGACTTTGCTGTTAGAGTTGCAACTAGAGGAGGTAAAGTGACTCAGGAACCTTTATATCCTGAGGGTCATCCTAAGAGAACTGAGCAAGATTCTCGGAGAATTAATATTGATGCACCTAGTCCTTCTAAGAGGAAGAAAAAGAAAAATGATAGGACTTTGCATGCTTCTAGTGAACCTGTTGTTGACACAACTGAGAATCCCAATGATATTTCTATTTTGATGCTAAAACACAATCTGGTAATGAACATGAACCTAGTGATAATGTTAATGATGATATTCATGTGGATGCTCAACCTAGCAATGACAATGATGTAGAGATTGAACCTGTTGTTGATCTTGATAACCCACAATCAAAGAATCAACGTTATGATAAGAGAGACTTTGTTGCTAGGAAGCACGGTAAAGAAAGAGAACCATGGGTTTAGAAACCCATGCCTTTTCCTCCTAAACCATCCAAGAAAAGGATGATGAGGATTTTGAGCGCTTTGCTGAAATGATTAGACCTATCTTTTTGCGTATGCGTTTGACCAATATGCTTAAAATGAACCCTTATGCTAAGTATATGAAAGATATTGTTACAAATAAAAGAAAGATACCGGAAGCTGAAATTTCCACCATGCTTTCTAATTATACTTTTAAGGATGAATATCAAAGAAACTTGGAGATCCAGGAGTACCAACTATACCATGCTCCATTAAAAGAAACTATGTTGAAACTGCTTTATATGATCTTGGAGCCGGTGTTAGTGTTATGCCTCTCTCTTTATATCGTAGACTTGATTTGAATAAGTTGACACCTACTGACATATCTTTGCAAATGGATGATAAATCAACTGCTATACCTGTCGGTATTTGTGAGGATGTGCCTGTTGTGGTTGCAAACGTTACTACTTTAACGGACTTTGTTATTCTTGATATTCCCGAGGACGATAGTATGTCTATTATTCTTGGAAGACCCTTTTTGAATACTGCAAGGGCTGTTATTGATTGCACCAAAGGCAATGTCACTTTTCATGTTAATGGTAATGAGCATACAGTACACTTTCCGAGGAAACAACCTCAAGTCCACAGTATCAATTCTATTGGAAAAATTTCAACAATTAATATTGGAGGTTTTGAATTTCCTCTTCTTACTGTCAAGAAGAAATATGATATTCTTATTGTTGGGGATGTGCATATCCCCGTTGAGGTAACCTTGTGTTATTCGAAAATTTTCCGGCTTCATGTTATTTGAAATGAGTTTGTTAACAAGACCTGATCAACCTTGTTAGTGGATTCCTTTTGATGAGCATGAGATGGATGAATTTAGAAAACACAACTCTCCATACCCTCCTTTTACTTCCTGTTATTTATATTAAATAAAGCAAAAATAATATTTTTCTGTCAGTTTTCTGAATTATCCATGCAATAAAAAATACCCCGGAAATAAAAGTTCTCCAAATGCCCTGAAATTTAAATATGATTTTTTTAGAATATTTGAGAATATCTGGCACTGAGAACACACCAAGGGGAGCAAGCACCTGGCCACGAGGGTCCAGGGCGCGCCCACCCCCCTGGGCGCGCCCCCTGCCTCGTGGGCCCATGGTGGCTCCCCTCCACTTATTCCAGCTACCACACACTCCTTCCTCCTAAAAAATCATCAACCAGCTCAAGCACGAGTTCTAGCTCATCTTGCTGCCATTTTCGATCTCCTTGCTCAAAGCTCCATTCACAAAACTGCTTTGGGGGATTGTTCCTTGTTATGTGACTCCTCCAATGGTCCAATTAGTTTTTGTTCTAGTGCTTTATTCACTGCAACTTTTTGTTGCTTAGGTGACCTTGTTCTTGAGCTTGCATATCAAATTTATGTGGTCAAAAGTAGTCTTAATGCATGATATTGCCTCTAGGCACTTGTAGGAGTAGTTGCTATCAATTTTTTTGAGTTTGGTTCAGTTTTATTTTGAGTTACTAAAAATTTCAGAAATTTTTCAGAGGAAGAAATATGTTTAGGAAAATGTACCAAGGCAGTTCTTCAAGGAAGCAAGGAGCCAGACCCGCAATACGCGATACGGATGAGGAACCACCAAGCGAAGCTCAAGTGCAGCCTTGTGAATGGCCGTCGGAGGATTTCATGGTCCAAGCATGAATCAAGGAGGAATTTGAAGCATATGTGTGCAATGCCGATCTTGAGAGTTTCGAGGCAGATAAGTGCCGTCAATACCTCTATTTAACTTATTCATTTGTGAGAAGGTTTAAATTTTCATCATCGCGCAATTCTCAAACTGTCCTGTTTGATCTTTATGATAAATCTTATACCATGGACTTAGAAGATTTTAACACTGCTTGTACTAAGCGGGAATACTGCTTGTGCATCCAACTCCATAAACCCCAAAGTTGTTCCATATGAGTCCACCATACCTACCTATATACGGTATCTACCTGCCGTTCCAAGTAAATTTGTATGTGCCAAACTCTAAACCTTCAAATAAACATTCTGTTTTGTATGCTCGAATAGCTCATGTATCAACTAGGGTTGTATGTATCTTCCATGATAGGCGGGTTATTCTCAAGAGGAGTGGACTCCGCTCCTCACTCACGAGAAAATGGCTGGTCACCGGGATGCCCAGTCCCATGCTTTATGCAAATCAAATCAAAATAACTGCAAACAAAACTCCCCCGGGACTCTTGTTAGTTGGAGGCACTCGTTGTTTCGAGCAAGCGATGGATTGATGCTTGTTGGTGGAGGGGGAGTATAAACTTTACCATTCTATTTGGGAACCGCCTATAATGTGTGTAGCATGGAAGATATCGAGATCTCTCGGTTGTTATGTTGACAATGAAAATATACCGCTCAAAATATCATTCATATCTATTTCAAAACTGAGCTCTGGCACCTCTACAAATCCCTGCTTCCCTCTGCGAAGGGCTTATCCATTTACTTTTATGTTGAGTCATCATCCGCTTGTTAAAAAGCACCAGTTGGAGAGCACCTTTGTCATTTGCATCCATTACTATTAGTTTACATTGAGTATGACTTGACTAGATCTCTTTTACCATGAATTACAATGTCAAGTCAGTCCTTGATCTTTAAAGGTGCTCTGCATTTATGTTTTGCGGTCTCAGAAAGGGCTAGCGAGATAGCATCTTGTTATATCATATTATGATTGTCTTGAGAAAGTGTTGGCATCCGAGATTTATTATTATTGCTCGCTAGTTGATTATGCCATTGATATGAGTAAACATGAGACCTAAGTGTTATTGTGAATATGGTTAGTTCATAATCTTTGCTGAAAACTTGAATGTTGGCTTTACATATTTACAACAACAAGAGCAAACAGAGTTTGTAGAAGTTTTTCTTTATCACTTACAGTTTATCAACTTAATTGCTTGAGGACAAGCAAATGTTTAAGCTTGGGGGAGTTGATACGTCTCCGTCGTATCTACTTTTCCAAACACTTTTGCCCTTGTTTTGGACTCCGACTTGCATGATTTGAATGGAACTAACCCGGACTGACGCTGTTTTCAGCAGAATTGCCATGGTGTTATTTTTGTGCAGAAATAAAAGTTCTCAGAATGATCTCAAAATCAATGGAGATTATTTTTGGAATATATAAAAAATACTGGAAGAAAGATCCACGTCAGGGGGGCCATACCCTGTCCAGAGGGTGGGGGGCGCCCTACCCCCCTGGGCGCGCCCCCTGCCTCGTGTGGCCCCGTGACGCTGCACCGACCTCAACCTTGACTCCATATATTCACTTTCGGGGAGAGAAAAAACCAGAGAGAAGGATTCATCGCGTTTTACGATACGGAGCCGCTGCCAAGCCTTAAACTTTCTCGGGAGGGCTGCTCTGGAGTCCGTTCGGGGCTCCGGAGAGGGGAATCCATCACCATCGTCATCATCAACCTTCCTCCATCACCAATTTCATGATGCTCACCGTCTTGAGTGAGTAATTCCATCATAGGCTTGCTGGACGGTGATGGGTAGGATGTGATTTATCATGTAATTGAGTTAGTTTTGTTAGGGTTTGATCCCTAGTATCCATTATGTTCTAAGATTGATGTTGCTATGACTTTGCTATGCTTAATGCTTGTCACTAGGGCCCGAGTGCCATGATTTCAGATCTGAACCTATTATGTTTTCATCAATATATGAGAGTTCTTGATCCTATCTTGGAAGTCTATAGTCACCTATTATGTGTTATGATCTGTTAACCCCGAAGTGACAATAATCAGGATACTTACCGGTGATGGCCGTAGTTTGAGGAGTTCATGTATTCACTATGTGTTAATGCTTTGGTCCGGTACTCTACTAAAATGAGGCCTTAATATCCCTTAGTTTCCAATTGGACCCAGCTGCCACGGGAGGGTAGGACAAAAGATGTCATGCAAGTTCTTTTCCATAAGCTCGTATGACTATATTCGGAATAGATGCCTACATTACATTGATGAACTGGAGCTAGTTTTGTGTCACCCTATGTTATGACTATTACATGATCGATCGCATCCGGCATAATTCTCCATCACCGATCCAATGCCTACGAGCTTTTCCTATATTGTTCTTCGCTTATTTACTTTTCCGTTGCTACTGTTACAATCACTACAAAACCCAAAAATATTAATTTTGCTACCGTTACCTTTTGCTATCGTTACCACTACTATCATATTACTTTTCTACTAAATACTTTGTTGCAGATATTAAGTTTCCAGGTGTGGTTGAATTGACAACTCAGCTGGTAATACTTGAGAATATTCTTTGGCTCCCCTTCTGTCGAATCAATAAATTTGGGTTGAATACTCTACCCTCGAAAACTGTTGCGATCCCCTATACTTGTGGGTTATCACTTTGCCACAAATACGATGTCAACTACATGATCATGCAAAGCAATGAATCAAGAGCAACATGTATAAAAAATGATGAACGGTGGCTTGGAGCATGTGGAAGGAAAGAAACAACAAGCATTTCAGAAGGGTGGACCCTACCATCGACGCCTGGCCTTAGAGGTTCAAGAAATATTTTGGACTGCTACAACACAGAACCAAGAGGGCACATTCTGCCCTAATTTCCTAGTTGATCTTTGACTAGTAGATCCTGTTGTAGGTCAACACTGGCCAATCACTGCCCTCTCTGTGGTGGTTGGCATTGATGTACATATGATGTAACTGTGTAACACCTTCATTTTTATATGAAAACACAGTAGGAGCCTCTCCTACTGTCCTTCCCATCAAAAAAATATGACAATGATGGAACGTGTCGGATTTCGGGTTCCGGCAAAACCCTTGAGGTTTGAACTCTGGGGTGCGCACGAAGATCTCCCCCCCCCCTAGCTCACACTCTCACCGCAATCTCAAAGCTCAGCACATCGAACTCGCAGAACAAAGGACACAGGGTTTATACTGGTTCGGGCCACCGATGTGGTGTATTACCCTACTCCAGTGTGGTGTGGTGGATTGCCTCTTGGGCTGAGGATGAACAAGTACAAGGGATGAACAACCTCCGGAGGGAGGTGTTCTTGAGCTCAGTGAGCTTGTATGGTGGCCTTGGTGGAATGGGTCTAGTTCAAGATGAGATGCCTCCCTATGGTGGTGGCTAGTCTTATTTTATAGAAGCCCTGGTCCTCTTCCCAAATGTTGGCGGGAAGGGATCCCACAACGGCCAAATTTGAAGGGAGACAACTAGTACAAGTTATCCTGACAAAAGGTGGTCTTCACCTGCCAAAGGCTCTGGTCGTGACGCCGTCCTGGGCTCCACGGTGACCTCTGTCCTGCCGTCATGCTGGTCTTGGTCTTGTTGCACTGATATGGAAACCTTTGCCTGATACCTCGGGACTCCTCGCCTGCGCCTGCCCCTTTAGCAGCAAATAGGAAACTAGGACACTGCACGCGCTAGCGCCCGCCTGGCCTTGGTCGTCATGGCTTGCATCACAGGGACCTCGCGAAGTGCCCCTCGCCTTGATCTCTCCGCCCCTCGCGAGCCATCCTGGTGAGGCCGCCCCCGAGGAGGTCTTGCATCGTCCGCCTCGCGAGGGTCTTGAGTGTTCGTCGATGAAGATGGGTCGTACAGGACCACTAGTGGAGCCACGCCGTGGGCCGCGGGCAGGCAAGTCTGGGGACCCCCATTCCCAGGACGCCGACAGTAGCCCCCGGGCCCAAGGCATGCTCGAACTTGGCGTCGAGGCGAAGCCAAGGGGCCAGGGCGGAGCGCCGCGGGCCCCAACAGCCTACTGCCTTGGTTGACGTGTGGAAATTGATGGGACATGGGCCTCTCCGCTTCCCCATGCTGCCTTGATACCCGCCTAGCTAGGTGGCCACCGTGACCTATACAGTTATTCCCTCGTTGCTGGAGACACGCGTCACCAATTCTTCTACCTTCTAAAACAACAACTTCCTCTCCCAACTTGACCTAAGCTCGGCCCTCCCTGTCGCCATGGTGCCGAGCCGAACAGCGAAGGGGAAGAGGAAGTCCCAGTCCTCCGCCGATCCACCTCCGGCCATTGAACCTGCCGTGGGTCAGTCGTTGGTGCTCAACCAGGAAGCCATGGACAAGGTCCGACCAGCGCTCGCCGCCGGCTTCAATGAATGGGGGAAGATGGCGGCCTGGCCTGCATCCCGCGCCTCTGTTGATAGGACAGCCACCAAAGTCCAATTCTTCATTGACGCCCTGTGGGCCGGCCTGGTTCCTCCTTTCTCCGCCTTCTTCAATGTCGTGTTGTCCCACTGTCAGATCCATATGCTGCACCAAGATCCCCATTCCATCGCTCTTATTGTTGTTTTTGCCTCCGTCTGCGAGGCGAGGCCATGGTGGGCATTGCCCCTTCTGTGGCCCTACTTCGCCATTTCTTCTCGCTGCACCTGGCTGATCCTTGATAATGCTCGGGATGCCTGAGCTTCCAGGCCATGGATGTGATGGCCGGCTCGGGGATTGACTTTGAGCTCCCACCATCTGCGAGTGGGTTTCAGACACGGTGGGTGTTTGTGGATGTCAGCGTGCAAAGCTCCCTCCTCTCGCCCCCTGTGGCGCCCACCGTCCCCAGCTCCGGCTAGGGCCACGTGAGGCTTGCTGACCCATGCCTTGCCTTCGTTTGGCTCCGGATGAAGAGGCTGAAAGATCTCGGCATGACCGTGCCCATGGTGATGAAGGAATTCCTCCGACGCTGCATCGCTCCACTCCAGGGCCATTCTCGACCGATGTGGGCCTTTGATACGTCCCCAACGTATCTATAATTTATGAAGTATTGATGCCATGTTTACAATAGTTTTATATGATTTTGGTATGCTTTGATTAGAACTAACCCGGACTGACGCTGTTTTCAGCAGAACTACCATGGTGTTGTTTTTGTGCAGAAATAAAAGTTCTCGGAATGCGATGAAAATCAACGGAGAATTTTTCTGGAAAATATAAAAAATACTGGAACAAAAATCTACCGGAGGGGAGTCCCGTGGGCCCCACGAGGGTGGGGGCGCGCCCATGTGCCTCATGGACTACCCGTCGGGCCCCCTGACTTGTTCTCGACGCCAACCTCTCCTATAAATACCCAAACCTCCAGAAATTAACTTAGATCAGGAGTTTCGCCGCCGCAAGCCTCTGTAGCCACGAGAAATCAATCTAGGCCCTCTCTTGCACCCTGCCGGAGGGGGCCATCATCACCGGAGGCTATGGAGGAGGATCCCGGAGGGGCCATCATCACCATGAAGGCCAAGGACCAGAGGGAGAACCTCTCCCCATCCAGGGGGAGGCCATGGAGGAGGAAGCACAAGGGGGAGAACCTCTCCTCCTCTCTCTCTCTCTCTCTCTCTGTGGCACCGGAGTGCCATCGGGAGGGAAATCATCGTCGCGGTGATCGTCTTCATCAACATCACCAACATCATCACCATCCTCATCTCTTTTACGCAGTCCACTCTCCCGCACCCCGATATAATCCCTACTTAAACATGGTGCTTAATGCCACGTATTATGATCCAATGATGTGTTTCCATCCTATGATGTTTTGAGTAGATATCCTCTGTCTTTGGGTTGATTGATGATCTAGATTGGTACAAGTTGTATGTTTTATTTTGGTGCTGTCATATTGTGCCCTCCATGTCATGCAAGCGTGAGGGATTCCCGCTGTAGGGTGTTGCAATACGTTCATGATTCACTTATAGTAGGTTGCTTGAGTGACAGAAGCATAAACCCGAGTAAGGGGGTTGTTGCGTATGGGATAAAGGGGACTTGATGCTTTAGTGCTATGGTTGGGTTTTACCTTAATGATCTTTAGTAGTTGCGGATGCTTGCTAGAGTTCCAATCAGAAGTGCATATGATCCAAGAAGAGAAAGTATGTTAGCCTATGCCTCTCGCTCATATGAAATTGCAATGACGACTATCGGTCTTGTTAACAATTGCCTAAGACAATTCCGCACACCGATCCATCATTATTCCACACTCGCTATTTATAATACTTAAGTAATATATTCTAACTTTATGATAACAACACCTACTTTTATATTTTAGCTCTCTGATACCATGCAAAGTTATCCTCTTCATACCCACAACGTAGTTTTATTTCTCGTTTCTAGTTGGAAGCAAACGTTTGGTGTACGTAGAGTCGTATCAGTGGCAGATAGGACTTGAGAGAATATTGATCTTACCTTTAGCTCCTTGTGGGTTCGACACTCCGTACTTATCAGTTCCACCTTTGGTAATTGCTACGATGATTCCCTGCACTTGGGGATTATCAAGCTCTTTTCTGGCGTCGTTGTCGGGGAGCAATAGCGTGGGGTTGATATTCTCATGTGTGCTTGTTTGATTTCCTCACTAAGTAGATTTTGTTTTTCCATTTTGTTTCTATTTAGTTGTGGGTGAAACACAAAAAAAAATTTAAAGAATGAAAATACAAAAAAAATTACTTGCCTCTCATACCTACAAAGTTTTTTCAATAAGAGAAGTGATTGGAAGGTTATGCATTAGAGAAATGAGGGTCGACCTTGAACACTTGTGTTCATGCTCATGGAAACAATGTGAAAAAAATTCGTGGAAGCTTCTCTGAAAATAATTATCCCCTTGTATATATCCATTGTATTATAAAAATAATGTGCCAAGCCTTGGCTTCAGGATGATTAGATTGCTTGTTTACTTTGTGCAGTACAAAAACAGAAACTTTGGCTGTAGCATGTGATTTTACATTTTTTACTGGAAAGTCAAATGGGTCTGAAACTTTTTGCACATTACTTATGTATAAATTTTTCAAATTCTCAGATTTTTTAGAATTATTGGAGTTACAGAAACACACTAAACTTCCAGATTACTACAGACTGTCCTGTTTTTGACAGATTCTGTTTTCTATGAGTTGCTCGCTTATTTTGATGAATCTATGGGTAGTATCGGGGGGTATGAACCATGGCGAAGTTGGAATACAGTAGATATAGTTCTAATATGAAATTGGAATGAGTTTGCAACAGTATCTAAAGGTAGTGATTTGCTTTATTATACTAACGGATCTCACAAAGTTTTCGTTAAAGTTTTGTGTCGATGAAGTGTTCAAAGAACGAGGAGTTACCGATGTGAGAAGAATAAAGAGAGGCAAGAGCTCAAGCTTGGGGATGCCCAAGGCACCCCAAGTAAATATTCTAAGGATACTCGAGCATCTAAGCTTGGGGATGCCCTGTTTGGCATCCCATCTTTCTTCTTCAACAATTATCGGTATACCTCGGTTTTTGTTTTGTTCACATGATTTGTGTCCTTTGTGTTTTTTGCTTTTCCTTTAAGAACCATGATAGTATGAGATAGACCTTCATTAATTTATATAATGCTTCATGTGCTTCACTTATATCTTTTAAGTACGATCTTATATAATTGCTCTTTGTGCTTCACTTAAATCTTTTGAGTATGGTTTTATAGAATGCTTTGTGTGCTTCACTTATATATTTTGAGCTTGGATATTGGTTAGTCTATATTAATTGTAGAATGCTCCATGAACTTAACTTATATCTTTTGGAGTATGAATAATACTATAATCTAAAGTGGATCTAGAAGAGTGTCAACTTTAGTTAGTAATGATTCCACTATTCCGAATGAGAAGAATTTTGCTTATGTGAAGACTAGTGAAATTTCTATGCTTGTAGGTCATGAACATAATGCTTTATGTTCTGGTTATATTTTTGAACTCATTCATGATGCTACTGAAAATTATTATGAGCGAGGAATACATGCTTGTAGGAGTTGCAATAATATCAAGTTTCCTCTCTATGTGCTTAAAGTTTTGAAGTTGTACTTGTTTTGCCTTCCTATGCTAGTTGATTCTTGTTTCCGTAAATTGTGTGCTCACAAAATCCCTAGGCATAGGAAGTGGTTTAGGTTTAAATGTGATAGTCATATTCTTCATGATGCTCTCTTTATGTTTCAATTCTATCTTTTATGTGAGTATCATTGAAATCATCATGCCTAGCTAAAAGGCATTAAAGAAAAGCGCTTGTTGGGAGACAACCCAATATTTACCCTTACTCTTTTTGTGTGTTCTCATGATTAATCTACTGTATTAATCATGTATTATAGCTTTTTTTCAATAAAGTGCCAAGTAAGACCTTTGGGAAGACTTGGGTGAAAGTTAATGTGATCTTGCTGTAAAAAACAGAAACTTTGCGCTCACGAGATTAGCTGTCATTTTTTACAGAAGAGTGTGATTGAGTTGATTCTTTTTTCAGAAGATTAATAGAAAAATTCCTCACGTCCACCAATTTATTTCCGAATTTTTGGAGTAGGAGAAGTATGGTTGGTGTCCAGATCATTACAGACTGTTATGTTTCTGACAGATTCTGTTTTCATTGCATAGTTTGCTTGTTTTCTAGTTTCTATGGCTTATATTTCTCAATATAAATTGTAGAAATGATATGGTACAGTAGGCATTGTGTGACAACAATTATGAACCTTGTCTTTGACAGTACCGAAGTGAATGGTTTACTCTTTATCATACTAACCTATCTCACGAAGTTCCGTTAAGTTTTGTGTGATTGAAGTTTTCAAGCTTTGGGTGAGATATCGATATGAGGAGAATAAGGAGTGGAAAGACCCTAAGATTGGGGATGCCCAAGGCACCCCAAGGTAATATTCAAGGAAGAATCAAGCGCCTAAGCTTGGGGATGCCCCGGAAGGCATCCCCTCTTTCGTCTTCAAAACTATCAGTATACCTTACTCGGAGCTATATTTTTATTCATCACGTGATATGTGTTTTGCATGGAGCGTATTCTCAATTTTACTTGCTGTTTGAATAAAATCATTGGATATGAAATCTTTAATGAATAAGAATCCGCCCATGGCCATTTAATTATTTGACTACTCAGTATTCTTCACATATCTTTTTGGAGTAGTTTGTCATATACTCACGTGCTTCACATATATCCTATGAGTAAAAGGTTGAATGAATTGAATATCATAAATTTGAATTTATATATGTTTCCTATGCTTACAACATGGGGAGTAATGACTTCACACATAATAAGTATAGGTAGTAAACTTATTGGAAGTTAGCAAACACAGAATTGGCCACTTGAACAATTCATGAAAGAATATTGAAGGAAGAGAGATTTCACATATAAATATACTATCTTGGACACATTTTGCAATTGTGAGCACTCGTTAAAATATGACATGTTAAAAGGTTGATGTTGGACAAGGAAGACAACAAAATGGGTTATGTTTTCCTATATCCAAAACGTTATATTGTCTTGGATCATCCAACATGTTGAGCTTGCCTTTCCCTCTCATGCTAGCCAAATTCTTTGCACCAAGTACAGATACTACTTGTGCTTCCAAACATTCCTTAAACCAGTTTTGCCATGAGAGCCCACCATACCTACCTATGGATTGAGTAAGATCCTTAAAGTAAGTTCTCATCGGTGCATGCAATAAAAATTGCTCTCTAAATATGTATGATCTATTAATGTGGAGAAAATAAGCTTTATACAATCTTGTGATGTGGAAGAAATAAAAGCGACAGACTGCATAATAACGGTCCATATCGCAAGTGGCAATATAAAGTGACGTTCTTTTGCATTAAGATTTTGTGCATGCAACCATAAAAGTGCATGACAACCTCTGCTTCCCTCTACGAAGGGCCTATCTTTTACTTTTATCTTCTACCCTTATACAAGAGTCTTGGTGATCATCACCTTTCCCTTTTTGCACTTTTTCCTTTGGCAAGCACTTTGTGTTGGAGCGATCCGGATATATATATATAGGACAACACTATTCTAATCTTGGGATTAGAATAGTTATTTGGATCACAGCGCCCTATATAGAGCCCGATTAGGTGTTCCCGAACTAAAAAAACAGCCCACCACACAACTCCCCCGACGGCCCGACCCATCTGCCCACCTCCTCCCCACGACCTTCCCCCGATCCACCCCACGACCTTCCCCCGATCCTGCTGCGGCCTCCTCCCGGCGCGCCACCCCCGCCTTCTCCGCCGCGCCGCCGCCCTAGACCACTCCCCCCATGATCCCCATCCCC